>NC_091145.1:7986955-8586955 GCF_041381155.1 Argopecten irradians | reverse complement strand
TGTTTCCGGACTATAACTACAAAACTGTTCAACGCAGCTCCATTAAACTTTCTATATACATCAGACAAGTGCCCTAGTTGTGCCTTTTGCAATATGCGGACATTCTATTTTTGGAATAATTTCCGTTATCTTGGAAACACTAACTTTAAGTCAAAAATACCAAATTACTGTTTCCTTTTGTTTCCGGACTATAACTCCAAAACCGTTCAATGCAGCTCCATGAAATTTTATGAAGATATCAGACAAGTGCCCTAGTTTTGCAATTGCGGACCTTCCACGTTAGGAGTTTTCTTTCTGTTACCATGGAAACTTATTCAAAAATACCAAATTACTGTTTCTTTTTGTTTCCGGACTATAAATTCAAAACAGTTCAACGCAGCTCCATGAAACTTTCTGTATCCATATATATAGACAAGTGCCACGGTTGTACCTTTTACTCTTGCGTACCTTCAATTTTTAGAAGTTTTTCTGTTGGACGCTGTTGTTCCATGGACACTCAAAAATACCAAATTACAGTTTCTTTTTGTTACCTGCTGTTGATCTTCAATATTCGCATACTTTTAATGTTACACTTGAATAATTGTTACTTTGATGTATTTTGGTTTTATTCCAACTGCGTGGCGCGCGAGACAATGCCATGCTTTGCGGCTCCTTGTTATGAAAGAAAACAAATTATTTTACTGTTTTTCTTTTTAAAATTCAATTCGCTGCTACATAGAGTAAACCGAAGACTAGTTTCCAAATCTGAAACAAAAATGGGAAACATTTTGAAGTCTAATTAATTAATCGATACCAAACTTAATCAATGCGGAGTCACAAGTAAAACGCTAGGTCAAATATAAACAATGTGGTGCATCAAAGAAGCTAGGGTTATCTGGTCCATAGACCACCTTGATTAATATCAGTCTGGTAAAATGACACAGCTTAGTTTGTTTGTTTGTTTTAACGTCCTATTAACAGCCAGGGTCATGTAAGGACGGCCTCCCAAGTATGCAGTGTGTAGCGTGTGTGAAGACTTTTTAATCCAACGATACGTATTAAGTGCGAATATATTAACAGCGTGATGGGCCCTTGTTTAAAGGTTTTAAAATCATTTTTTTTCGCATTAGAAGGTGTGTCATGTTACAAACTTAATTATTTAGAATTATCATAGTGATGCTAACGACAGACTGAGTTGGGATATCCGATGAGAAGAAAGGAGATTATCACATCCACGGTTTTGACGGGCTTATGCCACTAACTGGTAATGTGGTACAGTTATTAAGTGTAGTGGGAGGGACAAGCGACCCCTAAATATGGGCTTCAACTGTTATCTCCCTCACTATATATAGAGGTTTACAGATGAACTTGTCAACTTTTGTTATATTTTACCAATTGGAGACCGTATTACATGACCTTGGCTGTTAATTGGACGATAATTTAATAAAACAAACAAGTGTTCTATCTGCGTATTATATTATTATTGAAAGGACGTCAAACTTACGTAAAACTAGATAAGTCGGTGTTGACCAAAGGTAACGGGCGAAAGTTAACCGTGTATTTAGCACAGATATACCTTGTAATTTCATTATATTATATTAATTAGATACTTACCTCACACCATCAGGATTAGAGAAACCGACTACTTATCGGCATTGGACAGCTACTGTTAATTCCGGGTGATGGAAATCTATCCACTGCTCTACAATGGCGGTACATATTTCTCCGTCCTCATCTAAGGTCACAACCTATTGTTGCAAAAGAAAATTATTTTATGGTTTACGTTGTCCGAACTTTTTTTTTATGGGGGGGGGGGGGGGCGAAACGATTTATTGATATTATGCATGTCACCTATTAAAACCTTGTTACTATGTACATGTAATACATTTTGATCTTTGACGTGATGTGCATGTTGAGCGTTAGAAATGTTCCTGTTGCCCTGATTGCATGCGTAAAAGGCGACTTTGATTACGTCATTTAGGATATTATCTTTTTTTTCCTAATCTATTCCTTTTTTACTAACGTCTCCCTTGAGACAACCTCACTTTTTGCCTTCGGTTGATGACGTAATCAAACACACAAATTGACGTACTTTGATGTAGGCTCTGGGTTTTGTACTCAGACCAAGACACTCTATAAACTTAAAACGATTCTGTTTCTATTTCAGCATGAAGTGAGTGGAACGACTGGTTGGTCCGTTATCAGTGTCATGAGATTGTCTGATTAACATAACGTCCTATTAACAGCCAGAGTCATGTAAGGACGGCCTCTCGTGTATGCGGTGTGTTCCGTGTATGAAGTGCGTGGTGCATGTTTGGGATACTGCGGTATATTCGTGTTTTCTCTTCTTGTATAGAGGAACTCATGCCCTTTTGATAGTGCAAATCACTGAAGCATGCCGCCGATCAACACACCCCACCCGGTCACATTATACTGACAACGTGTGAACCAGTCGTCCCACTTCCTTAATGCTGAATGCTAAACAGGAGCACTTGTAGTAACTAGGTGTGTCTCGGCCAGGGAACAGAACTTATATGCTTCCTCACAGGGGCGAGCGCTCAACCGATGGCCAAAAATGGAGCAGTATCAATGGAGATTATAAAGAATAGTTTGGAAGAAGAGAAAATATAAGTTTAAGTAAAGTCTTCATGCAATAGGCGCAACAGGGACAAGTCTATATTTTATACACACACCGTCAATTAAAAATATATGAAGTATTCTCAATTGCGCAAATGTTCAAACACTAATGTATACATTTATTTAATTTCATATTTGAAAGAGAGACGTTAGGAAGACGAAAGTATATTGAGATTCTAAATAGAAAACATGGCTATAAATCGACAAAATTTAGTAGTCACGAAATTATACAATACCAACATGTGATAGGATTTATTCCAATAATACATATTCCATTCACTTATTTGAACTCACCGCTGATAAATACCAGTCTGCTCCGTCCCCTGTGTTATCGTGTCCAATTGTAATCGAGGTTAGTGTTCCTGGGTCGGGAAATTGCTTCTAAATAAACAAAGGGGAAATTCTTCAAAACGAAAGAAAACGTGACTGTATTGTAAGACGCTCCCAAGATGATATCAAGAGTGCAGCTTTCTACTAACGATACAACATGTGTGAGCATATAGATTTTAATACATTCCAGTACACCTTTAACTTTGAATTTTTGTCCCGAAAAGTCTTGTGCCTCTACGAAGGCAGCCAATTCTCGTGATGACTTTTCGATATAGATGATACGTGTTCTCGGGATACGCTTTGAAATTGTTTGTTTTGGATAACTACATGTATGCCGCCGAAGACACCAAGCAACACACCCTACCCGGTCTCATTAGTGTATAGAAAATGAAATGAGTTTACAATCTTGTATTTACATGGATTCGAAGCTGCGCTTTTCCGAGGCTTTGCCTCAAATTCATATTAACAGTACGAAAGTAAAGTGTTTCGGAAGAAGGGGATCCTTGATCATTAATCTAAGATGAAAAATGTTAACATAGGTATTGTGGTTTCAATGAAGGAAGAAAACAGAAACTCACAAATGATGCGCTCATCAATGTCCAATCATACGTATATATTCGACCTGAAGAGTTTCTTTACCGAGATTGATTCCACGCTGCCAGCTGCAAATTCCTTTGATTGCGGCATCAAGTTGCCTCTCACTGACCGCAGGTTACCATTTAGGACAATGTAAACGTTAGCGTTAGTTCCAGCAAATCCATCTTTCCCAGTAGAAACAGTAATACCGTAGTATTTGATTAGAGAACCTGTAAAGAACAATGAACCGACATCGTGAAGAATGGCAACACTGGAAGGTCCTAGAGGGTCTTAAATGTTCACGTGTTTAGGCAAGGGAGAATACCCGAGTAAGCGTTCATTCCTAAAAAAATGGAGCTGAGGTGCCGAAAGGGTCGAGACCCATTCATTTGAAGGAATGGACACTTACCAGGATTTTTATCCGCTTAAAATATACCCCAATTATGCCCCATTTTTACCTGTATATTGACTGTCAGACCTGATCGAGTAAGGAATGTCATCCGCTTAATATATACCCCAATTCTGCCCCATTTTTACCTGTATATTGACTGTCAGACCTGGTCGAGTAAAGGAACGGAGAGATTTTGTTATGCATATTAGATCATATGCCATGCACGTGCAAAATGTGCTGAATAGTACATGAGACATACTGAAGGTTCTACATCTGTACGATAGGCCACTCCAGACCTATCATTGGAGAAGTGGAACATGTATATTAAATTTGTAAAGATTTCTTTAATGCATTCTGAGAAATAGCGGTAAAATTTTTGAAGGAAAGGGTGACAGTTTGTTTGCTTTTTATAGTGCTGTATCATTGTATAACTATTCTACCGAAGACACCAAGCAACACACCAACTCGGTCAAATTATACTGACAACGGTACAAATTGTACGTAATATAATTCAGCCAACTTTGGTCGTATGCCAATTCGCTATTTCGTTACAACATGATATCCAGTCGTAAGTTTTATGTCTCCTCTTGTGTCTCGCCCTGTCGTAAAAAGTTACGTACTTATTACGTTAAAATCGGATAGATGTAAAGTCTACGTTTACGTGTACGTAAGCGTAGTTATTGGGCCTGCACATTTAGTGTATATATTGGGATTGTACTTTGCCCTGCGTGGTGGACAGGAACACTGGAAAGTACTTCAAGAAGACCCCCCAGTATAGTTTATAGGGTGAAAATGAACAAGGCACATGTTTAAAGAGGATATATCTAAACTAATCAGGTGGGTTTAAATAAAAAAGAAAAAACCCTGATCGCTGTGTAATTGCAATGAACACAAAATATTGCGTTCCGAAAATTGAAAATACTAGTACAAATAGCAGTAAAGGTAGAAGTATTGAGGCGACAGTGAATGTCAATGTTAGCTAAATCCCACTGGAAATTGTGAATGTTGGTCAATAAAAAGAACAACACTGAAAATATAGATAAATAATTGTTTAGATACAATGTATTATGTTTTTTGTGTCTTTATTTCTTACAACTCTCCATTCCTGAAAAGATTGGAGAGTTAATAGAAAGGATTCTCTGATAAGTATATTTCATTAGTTTTTGATTTACGATTTCATCAGCTATGTAGCATTCGATTACAATACACGAAGTATAATCAATCGTGGATACGTTTCAACAACGACGTTCCATTGTCATGGTTGGTATATTAGGTACAATGTACTATTAACAGCCAGGTTTATTTGAAAGTCTAGCAATCATAATTTTTCCAACCTTACTAAACTGTTACTTACAGATCATGTTGAAATCGGTCGACCACGTCCCCCCAAGTTGACAGGTTCGAGTTGTTGTTCCACCTCCTGCGTTCATGTAGTTGCTGTCACATGTGTACGTTGCTATCCCTCCGACATTCAGGTTGTTGATATAAAAGTTTCCATTCAGAAGTATAGGCGGCGATTTACAGGGTACAAGTCCACCTGCAATGATAAATGATCGTAATAAACGTTCCATTAAGTGTTCAGCAAGGTTTTAGTTAGAAATACACAACATTTTAGAAGTGATTATGTTCAAGGAATATTATTTGTATAAATAATTAAATGAACACTTTTTTACATTTAATAACACCATTTTAGGAGACTGTGGTATTCCCTGTAGGTTTTGTGCCACAGGCAGGTGGCTCTATAGATAGTTTTTTCTATACATAAAATGTAATACTGTGTCAAGGTCTATAACTCGACCTGCCATATACTACTACCAAATTTCAGAAAAAATGTATGATTATTCAATTGGACAATGGGAACACTCTCAATCGATAGACAGATAAAGTATCTTTAATTCGGTATATTATACAATATATATCATATCATAAAGATGTCACTTGATATACAAAAATATCGGAAAATAACCAGATTTCACCACGTCTCGTCAAGTTTTTGATTGCCCCTAGGCACTGGGCTTTGTCCCTAGACCAGAATTTTTGCCCCTGCTTTGCGCTTAGAATACGGAAGATACAGAAACAAATACGACTTTTATAGAATGTGGGGACAGAACCTAAGCCTTCCTCAAGGCCAAACACTTAATGCTAGGTTTACACTATGTTTCCGGCGACCACGGTAGCCCCGTTTGCCCGAAACGTGGTGCGCCGTGGAATTTTAGCTATTTTTGTCTCTGTGTTCAAGTTGAGCTAGGTCTTGTGAAGTTTTGCCACGGTCTTTTACGGATTACGTGGTGAACCGTGGATATAGGGGAAAGTGCTGTTCCCGGAGGTTAAAGGTACACTACGGCTTTAGCACGGTCTATCAAGGATACCACTACGTTCTCTCTAGGCCTGTTATGATCTGATGAGGTCTGCTACGTTTTACACGTTTTGATCAAGCTCCGATACGTTTTCACGGTCCGCCAAGGCTTACTAGGGATGAAAGTCTAATGCCGGGCTTTTTTGAGCAAATGAACAATATTTATTGCCCAAAATGTCCTTGCAAAAACGTTTTGATTACAAAATGTGTTAAAAGAAAAGAAAATCTTAACTATATTTGGTGTAAATATATAATTATTATAGCCAAGAAGTTTCTACGCAAATATTTTTTTCTGTAACGGTTCTCACTTAATCTGCCTTTTGCAATAATAGCTTTGGTATAATGTGATGGTTTAAATGTGTTTGATAACGACTATTTCTATTTATTAATACAAATAATTCCATGAAGTAGCAAATATGTACCAGGCCAGGCCATGATACTCCATCATATATTGCTTGCAACGTAAGACCGTAATAAGACGTAACACGCCGTATCACGTCGGGCTTTCAACCGCTACAAGCCTTGGTGTGCCTTAACAGAGCGCATCAAAACGGTTATCATCCACCTTTGCTTGCCGTCAAAACCTTGACAAACCTGGACAAAACGGCACAAAACGTGCAGTCAATCTGCATCAACCCTGATAAAACGTGGAAAAACGCAATAGAACGTCACAAAACTTGAAATTACCGTAAGATTCCGTGGAACGTGCTTGCTGCCCGTTCCACCACGGACCGTCTGGAAGTTTTGTTACGGCCTCGTACGCACTGTTACGTTTTGATACGTCAATCCCGTTTTATAACGTCCTGTGGCATTCACCGTCTGTACCGTGAATGCCGTGGCAAATGTTTTGACAGTTTAAAAATCTGGCACGGCATCCACGGTAATCAAGACCGCTCACGTTTGTCTATCACGTCCTCCTACGTTGTCTTATGTTGTGTCGGGGTCACCACGTTTTGCCCACGGTGGCCTGAAACGGGGCTGCCGTGGCCGCCGGGAACATAGTGTAAACCTAGCATTATAAGTGCGGAGGTATCCAGTGAGACATTTCGTGGAAGACACCACAAATTATGGTTCGTTAATTTTAAATACACATATTATACTGTGCATATTAACTAGGAGGTCAGTACATGTATGTGTTATATCAAAATATAACAACGCTTCCTATCCATTGGTATGGTCATAATATGTATTGCAATAGCTAACTATTCAAGCACTATAAACACTCTTACATGCGTAATTGCTGGGAGCCCATATCTCGTTCCTTTGACAAATGATTACATTGGAGGCCCAAGGTGGGGATGTCATGTAGCCAAAATTACAGTCATAGGTGGCTTCACAGCCGGTATAATGATCTACTGTGGCGTGTGGTATTTGTCGTGGAGTCGCACAGTCTGAAAACAATAAGTAGTTAATTTGTTCATTTAGTCGATGACTTATTTCATTTTCAACAAGCGTATCAACCAAGGGAAATTTGGTTATTAAATTGAGTGAATATTAATGAAGATGACAGAATTTCTACCAGACAAATAACTAATTGTGTTACTGAAAACCAACTTTCTTTCGGGTGCGATTATTTTCGCGAATTTCGCGATCAAGATAAATGCACAAACATCAAAAGCAAAGTAATCAATTATAATAATTTTAACGTAATCCATTCAAGTCATATTCTTTCAAACAATTTCAAGGTGAAACACATTACCTGATATCTTCTTATATCCTACTTTGTTCCCAGATCCGCTACCGAGGACGGTGTCAAACATGTAGCAGGTACGGCTGGTGTTTTCATAAACAAATGAAGTACAATCACATCCGATCTGCGTACAGATTGACGCACACCTCAATTTTGAGCTTGCATTTTTCTGGCTCGTCAATATTTCCATATTCTTTGATATGTTGATATTCTCAATAATACTAAATTTCCGTAAGATCAGTTCCTCTTGTTTTGTTTCTGAACAAAAGAACAATTGAGTTTGAGGTAATCTTCATATTGATATAGGATGTTATGTTTTTCTAACGGTACATGTCTAAATCCATAATGACATTAAGCTAAGCGCATCTTTACTGAAATAATCGTGTTCACAAGGTCCAATGGTAATTATTAGTGCAAAAGGTAATAACTCCGTTAATGACAGTCAAATGAAGCTTATTTTTGAACTCGACTGAGATCTTTCCAATTTTAGTTTAAATACAAAAGTTCCATTAAGCTTGGCGAATATTTACTCAAGTTATGATGTCCACAAGGTTCAATAGTAATTATATATTAATGCAAAGCGCAATAACTCCGTAAGTTACAGTTGAATTAAGCCGATTTCTGAATTCTTCCGACATCTCTCCAATGTTAGACTACATAGAAAGTTTTATTGAGCTCGGTGAATTATTATTTTTATCAATAAATGTCCTATTAACAGCCAGGGCCATTTAAGGACGGCCTCCGATGGATGCAGTATGTCATGTGTGTGAAGTGCATGGTGCGTGTTTTGAAAGACTGTGGTATATTCATGTTATGCTACAAGGTCCAATATTTTTTTTATTCAAATCTTTTTGTTGTTACATTCATCAACATGTGGTCATGATGTTTTCATTAAAGATGCTCCACCGCTGACAAATGGTATTTTTTCACTATCAAAAACAGGAGCAGACGATTTAGTATTTTTCTTCTGTTACAAAAGTTACTTACTTTACACCATTACCACCATTGAAAAGTTTGAGCTTCTAATTTTAATAATATAAAAGTTAAAAATATGAAAAATAATTAATTGCATCCCGAAAAAATTCCGTGGCACTATATTCTATATGAAATGAAGTACTGATTGCGCATGCACCAAAGGCGAAATAAATTATTTTATATTATTTTTGTGTTAATTAGGCATATATATACACGATTAAACACCAGTTATTGTTCGAATGATGAATATCATTTATGCTCTGTCGGCGGTGGAGCATCTTTAATATATAAGCAGTCATTGTAAATATACACTAAATCCAAAAATCAATTTCTATTAACATCGTTTGTACATATAATCGTTTAACGAGGTCTTTTCCATATTGTCAACATAATCAAATACTATAAAAAATGTAGATACAAAATTCCATTTTTGGCTTACTTTTTCTCTGTTCTTTACTGGATACGAATTCAAGTCGAAATCTTCATTTTTTTTTGCAGAAAAATAAATAGGTTTTCCACCCTTCAACTGAAGGAATTTTTGATTTCAATTTACAATAATATATATAATATTTCAATGATAAAATAAAAAAAATTCAATTGATCCTCAAAACAATTGTCTACAATGCCAAAGACCATTATAGTCGGGTCTCTATATAACTCTATATCATAATTGTTAAGTAAAAACATAAAGGATGACCATATTGACTGTGAATGGCAACATTCCCAAAACAGGTGCATCTGTGTTTCTCTACAATCTTTACAAAAAGTACACCTTTCTGTTTCACTCAGTTTAAATGGAGGTATTAGAACAATTTTCTGCCAAACTTCTTTGGGAATGTTGACATCCAAAGTTTCTTGCCATGACTTTTGAATTTTATATGGAGGTTCGAGTATACATTTTAACATATGATAATAAAGATACTTTGTAACTTTTTTTTTTAAATATTTGATAAATATGTTTTGTTTTGACTCATTTTCAGGATTCTGTTGAAGCACTTTATTTTTCCATTGCAAAGATATTGAATTGATTACTCCATAGAACTCAATAAAATTAGTTTTCAATTTATATTTTTCACATGATTTTTCAAAAGTTAAGAAAACATTATTTTCTACTAAATCCTTAATGAAAAAAATTGCTTTTTCACATCAACGTTTGCTAATAAAAAAATTGTTATCAATCTTAATAGAATTGTTTAATCATAATGGTTGTGATGCAACCATGGCTGGGGTTGTGGGAGGATCATCGCCATTTAACTCTGCCCATGTCATAAATATGTCTTTCCAAAACTAATTTACATATTTACTTACTTCTAAAATCCCTTCTTGTTTTAGTCCGAATACCTTGTCTCCTCCAAATAATTCAATACTATCTAAAATTAATGTCTTCCACGGAGAACAGTTCAATGGGTCTAACAATTTTTTAATCCAGCACATTTTCAAAGCATGACAAAAAGTTAAAACATGAGGTACACGTATGCCCCCATCATTAAAATCGCCATACATGACTTTACGTTTAACTTTATCTATATTGCCATCCCAAATAAATAAAAAAAAAATTTCTGTAATTCTTGAACAATATCTGAAGGAGGGTTTGGGAAGACTGTCAAAGATTGGATAAAAATGGGCAAGGCTCAACTTTTTATAACAGTTACTTTTCCAATGTATGTAATATTTCTAAAAGACCAATCATTTAAAAGCCTCTTAACAGAACTAAGCTTCTCTAAAAAAAATTGTCATGGAATATATTTTCTAATTGAAGATTGTACGAAATTCCTAGCAATTTAAATGTTCCTTGGTGATTCAACCTTAAGTTTCTTTCCGGAAGTATTTCCTCGCCACAACCCCTTTTCGCCCCAATCCATATTACTTGGGTTTTTTCAATATTTATCTTAAGACCTGACACATAACCAAAATCTTCTAAAATATCAAATACAACATTCAATGAGTTTGGATCCTCTGATAATGTAAAGGAAGTGTCATCTGCAAATTGATTGATTAAATATTCAGAATCATTTATTTTGATACCTTTAATATCAGGATGGAACTTAATTGTAGCACTTAAAATTTCTACACATAGAATCAAAAAGTATGGACTGATAGGATCGCCCTGCCTAACTCCACGTGATATTTTAAAAAAATTCGGAACAATGCCCATTATTTGCCACACAACATGAATTCTCGTTATAAAACTTTTAATCAAATTTATAAAGGAAGGACCAAAACCATAAAAAGATAAAATTTTGAAGATAAAATTAAATTCCAGATAATCAAGGTCCAATAATAATTACTAGTGCAAAGGACAATAACTCTGTCGGTTACAGTTGAATCAAGCCGATATTTGGACCCGTCTCAGATTTTTTCAATGTTAGTTTAAATAGAAAGTTTCATTAAGCTCAGTTCATATTTGCTCAAATTATCGTGTTCACAAGGAAATGTTAACGGACGACCCTCAACGACGGACAAAAGTCTATCGAAATAGGTCACCATGACCTACATTTGTATAACAATAGCTCAATGACGTAGTTGTGTCACATCCAACAATATAATTTCTGATCGAGCTTTTTATTATTGTTTTTATGTTCATTGATTCTATCATTTTTCATTTTAACCTTATCTGTCTATCTAGATGTGTTCAATAATGCGTGGAAAATAATAAAAAAAAATAGAAAACATTTTTTTTAAATTGTGGAGTTTCCTTGCAGAAGAAAGCATCCGAAATTGAAAATTTTGCGACGCATCAAACAATATCCTGATGTTTTATTCCTCAAGGGAAACGCGTATCTTTATAATTATGACTATGATGTATCATTTGACAATAGCAGTATATTCTAGGGATGGAATATATTTTGCATTTCAAATATTTATGCATAAATTGGCTTATCATCGGGTAGTCAGTTGTTGAATTCATGGCGTCAGTGTTTCTGATTTCATCGCAACGTTCACTTACAATGTATTATTCATGACTACCATCAAGTGCAGATATATTACGTTGTGTATTGTATCAGAATCCTCTTTCAGAGACTTTCATGGTAAACCTACGTATTGGAAGCTCGAAATGAGTAGTTATAAACTTTTAATTTATATTATACTCCGAAATTTTCTGTTCTGTTTGCTTGTTGCCTTCGGCGGCATGCTTCCGTGATATATAGCTATAAAAAGGACAATAGTTCCACTATACACCAAGAAGACACGACACGAATATACCGCAGTTTCCCAAAAGACGCACCATGCACGTCATGCACACTACATACCGCATACGGGCCATAATGACCCTGGCTGTTAAAAGGACCTTAATTAATCAAACAAACAAACAAACTGTTTGCCTGTTTCGATAGACCTTTATAACAGATGCTGTAAACTTAGTTGTACAACTTCTATATAATATTATTTTTCTGCTTGTTTTGGTGATAATGTAGGTTATATGTATTTACAGTAAAAGATAGGTGTTTTAGAACAAACGTCCCTAAAGTTGGTTGGTCCATTTGGCTTAATGTCCCACTATTGTTGCTGTATAACAATATTCTGAAACATACAGCAACAATTTCCTGAAACATACAGCAACAATTTTCTGAAACATATCTAAATCCAAATAATTAAAAAACGAAATGACAATTATTGAATAGTAAGAAAGCTAAGTTAAACATACGTAGCTATTGTCAGTTGTAGTCCTGAAAAAAGTACTTAAATTCATTCTATGAAATAAGGATAATCAGAAACATAAACACAGGTTAGTTGGATGATCAGGGCAGCAGTTCCACTATACAAGAGGACACAACACCAGTATACCACAGATTCCCAACACACACACACACAACACTAAATACAAGCTGCACACCCCATACATTGGAGGCCGTACTTACATGACCTTGGCTGATTATTAATCAATTAAAGGTCTATGAGACCGCCCATGTATGAAATCTGTTGTATACTGAGGCGAAGGCTCAAATCCAATTTGTAGGGAATTCAAAACAAGTAAAAGGCGGTGTATTTATACTGTGTCTCCTTGTGATAGTGACACTAGTTCTATAATGCTATTTCAATTAATCATGTAATTAAACGGGATGTAAATTTTAGATTTGAAAATTTTTTTAGATGCGATTTTCTATGTGATTGTACGGAGCGAGGAAATGTTTTATATCTTCGCTATCGTTTGAACATATCCTCATATCTGTATATTGAGGATGATTCCCCCAATGACAGGTTCAGATCTTTCTTAGCTTATTTGGGCATATTTAAAGATGATATTATTTGTAACGTCACTAATGCAATGCATATCGATGTATAATGATTGACTATCCTTTTCACCAAAACAATAATCGATGCTGTCAGTCGGGATCTAGTCGAGGAGCCCATGGAATGGGACAAGTAAATGGTATCATATGATAACGCTACGGCCATCAAAATAACATAAACATTGTGCACCTTATCGAGTATTCAACTTCCATTACATAGTCTAATGTAGTTATTTAGTTATTAATGATTGTACCATTTAGTCTATTACAGGTTTAAGGTAGGAGCACTAACGAACCTCATACGCGAAACACACCGCATATATGGGAGACCGTTCTTACATGTTAATAGCAAGCTAATATCATAAACCAAACCAAATTGATGATGATTATCTTGTTCACAAACTGTTCTTATTTTGCGAAGCTTTCTAACCTAACATTGACAAATATTTTGCTTATAACTGAGTGGCCGTAAAACGGCCCAAACTGATACCCCTCCTTTGTTCACGAGTTTTCTAAAAAAAATGTTTTTTACTGTAACAAAACTTCACATGGGTATTTGGAAGGGTTTATAATAAGCAAACTATATTTGCGTGTCCGATAGAAAACATGGCCATCATTCCCGGGTTTATGATTGGTCAAAACCTAGATATCATCTCAAAAATGGTGTTTACGATGTTACCGCGTTTGAAGACCTACTTTGCCATGGTGATAAAATAGAGGCTGTGGTTGGTCGAGTTTACGATATCATCCGATCACCACGACAAATGGTAAATTGTAGATTTAAATGCAATAATACGACCCGGAGAGACATCAATAAGCATTTCTATGATATAATTCGCTGCATTGCGTCAAAATGACGAAAAATGGAGGTGACAAGTGATATGTACCGGAGAATATTTATAAATAACAATATCACAATCATATTTCAATTTCAAAGTAATAAAAATCTCCAAGATAATATCAATTTCTGCAAACAATGATGTTTTTTTCTTCGTTTTCATACTAAATCTGGCTTTCTGATTGGCTGATTCATTTTTTCATGTAAACATTGATTTTACAATTTTTTAACTTCATAGAGGTATGAAAGATATTTTGTTTGCAAACTCTGAATCCACGTAAGTTTGCAAACAAAATTTCTTTCATACCTCTATGAAGTTCAATTTTTTTACATCAATGCTTGTAATTAATTTTTTAGACTTCTTGATAACATAAAATACGTTTAAATGTAGGATTCTATTGATTTTTCAATGGATTTTTTTCTCTCTAAATCAATACGCAACGTCGACGTCTCTATTTTGACGTCATGAATAAGTCGGATTTTCGTGCCATTCTCGGATTTTTTCTTCATAGTATATGAAGAAAAAGAATCTGCCAATCAGAGAGTTGGATTTAATATGAAAACAACTAAAGATTAATTATACCAGTATGAAAAACAAGAGATCCCAGAGGGATCTTGGCGCCCACCAAAGAATAATATATGTCTGACAAATGAAAGAAGAATCTTTTCTGTGCTTTACAAACTTTGGCTATCAAAATCCAAGATTGTGGCCTGTTGGCCATCTTGTTGACCGATCGGTCCCAAATATGACTTACATACAATATGCAAGTCTAGAGCCTATGCGGAGTCTATAAATATGAAATTTGAGAATGAGGCCTTCAGTGACAATATCCAAGATGGCGACCAGGTTGGCCATCTTGTTGACCATTTGGTCCCAAAATGCAATATGCACAACTGGGACTCTAGGGAAACCTACAAACGAAATTTAAAAAAATATTCCTTCAGAAATTTTTGAGAAATTGTGGAAACAAACTTCAACTATCAAAATCTTAGATAGCGACCGGTTGGTCATCGTATTGACTGATCGGTACCAAAATGCATTATGCACAGCAACGGCTATAGGTGAATATACATATGAAATATTAGACAGATTCCTGCAGTACTTTCTGGGAAATTGCGGTATCAAATTTCAACTTACAAAATCTAAGATGGCGACCCGGTTGGCCATCTCGTTGACCGATCGGTCTTAAAATGCAATATGCACATCTAGGGCCCTAGGGAACCCTACAAATTTAAAAATATTCCTTACGTAATTTCTGAAAAATTGTAGTAACAAACTTCAAATATCAAAATCCAAGATGGCCATCTTGTTGACGGAATAGTCCCAAAATGTGATATGCGTAACTAGGAAACATATAAGTGAAGTTAAAGAAAGATCCTTTCAGATTGATAAATAGCAATAATAATCTTTAATCATCAAAATCCAAGATGGGTGCCTGGCGGTCATCTTGTTAACAGCATCGTCCCAAATTCAAAATGTACAACTAGGCCGTAGGGAAACCTACATATGATAATTGAGAAATATCCCATCAGTAATTTCAGAGACAGCGTTAACAATATATAACTATCAAAATTCAAGATGGCTGCATGTCGATCCAAGATGGCTGCCTGTCGGCCATCTTGTTGATATATCGGTCCTAAAATGCAATATGCACAACTAGGGCACTAGGTGAACCTACACGTGAAATTTGAGATAGATTCCTTCAGCCCTTACTGAGAAATAGCAATAACAAACGTAACGGACGGGCGGAACACGGACGAAAGACGATTTTAAAAGCCTACCATCTGATGATCTGATGATGGTGGGCTAAACAAATTAATCCGAAAATGCCGCGGAAACTAGACGTTATCGTGACGTCACGATTATAACATTGACGTTGCATATTGTTTTGGAAAAATATTCCCTTATAAAATCAATGGAATCGTACATTTAAACGTATCTTATTTTATCAAAAAGTAGCCTGGAAAATTAAGTATGAGCTTTGATGTTACTATTATTTCATTTCTTCGGGTTATGAAATAAATTTTGCTTGCAAATATCTATGAGAATTTGCTACGCGGATTCACACAATTTGCAAACAAAAGTTATTTCGTACCCAGATGAAATTTAAAAAAATATTGACATCAATGCTTAATTAACGTTAAAATTTTGAATAAAATACAGCTATTTAATAAATTAGGAAAGTAATGCTACGATTATTATACTTACCTTTTGATATTGTGATAATCAGCAAAACCATCAAAATATCTTGCATTTTGATTTTCATCTTCATTAGACTGTAATATCTCCCAATTCTATATGTGTGTGTCACTGCCCAATGTAGATTATGTTCCTATCACAATGTCCGCAGTGTTTTGATATAAAACTTTTACATGGCAACAGTAACGCCCCTGTTACGTTACGTCATGGCAACAGTAACGCCCCTGTTACGTTACGTCATGGCAACAGTAACGCCCCTTTTACGTTACGTCATGGCAACAGTAACGCCCCTGTTACGTTACATCGATGTGATTTGTTGCTTGTGTTTGTCTTAAATGCCTTCATTTAGGGAGTATATTTCGATCTCATGTTGTTCTCGCAAAATCATTGGACTACACAAAATAAAATGACGCAATGTACGTGACAGTGAATGACAGTCACGTGATAATTCTCAATTTCTATAAATATTTAATAAAATATCTAGTAAAATAAATCGATATTGAATGGAAATGATTATACCTTTTCCTAACATAGCTATCGGCACTTAAGAGAAAGGTGTGTTAAGGACCGAATTAATAAGATAACAAATTAAATATGTAATAAAGCAGAAACTTTTTTGAACATGGATAAGTGGTATCGTCAATAAAAGCAACAGGAGAACCAGAGGATAACCTTTCAGACTCTATGCTCGATATGTGACGACAAAAAGGGTGAACAAGTCATATATTGCGACAATGGTTATGTTGTATATATATAAACCTTGAGCAACCTAGGCTCGATGGAATCACTCGCGGTTCCGTCCATATTCTGTATTTGCATATTGCAGAATTATCTGCCCATGCGAATGGGTATTGATTGTGACGTCATGTGTTTGCTAGCGTAACGTCAAACTTTTCGGAGAGAACGACGTGAATTGTGCTCACAAAATAATGGCGAAACAATTGATACCTACCCAAAAGGGAGCGAACTCTTTAATATGCAAAGACGGAATAGTCAAAGATCAACTGAGGCTCAGCCACTCGTGAAGTAAAACTCAAGGCGATGTACATGTAATATGTATTAATGATACTTACAAAACACAGTTGACAACCATATACAGTTTACTACACCACTCTCACGTCCGCCTCATGCTTCAATGATATAGCACTATAAAAAGGACAAAAGGTCCACTATACAAGAAGACACAACACGAATATACCGCAGTCTCCCGAAACACACACCACACACTAGGTACACGCAACACACCGCATACATGGGAGGCCGTCCTTACATGATCCTGGATGTTAATAGGACGTTAATAACGCAAACAAAAAAATTGTATCCGTCCATCGTCCACGTGCGTCATGTGTCGCATAACCATCGTCTTCCTTGACTTTGCATCACTTTTGGCCTCGAGGTGTTCCGCGAGGAAGGCACAGGGTTCTGTCTCCCGAAGTTTCTCCTCGTGGTTAGCGTTCAGTGCAAATGGATTAGGTACATGATATCGCTGGATCGTATTGTCAGAGACAATGGACTAATAGAA
Organism: Argopecten irradians; assembly: GCF_041381155.1. Taxonomy (NCBI): domain Eukaryota; kingdom Metazoa; phylum Mollusca; class Bivalvia; order Pectinida; family Pectinidae; genus Argopecten; species Argopecten irradians. Next base: position 8,569,229 of record NC_091145.1, on the reverse strand, counting down.
TCTTACATGGGTCTGTCAAGTGGACAGGGATATCTCAACCAGAGTGAAAGATTTTGGCTAAGCAACCCGAGTCTTGCCGACGGTTGATGGTCGAAATCTTTCACTCAGGTTGAGATATCCCTGTCCACTTGACAGACCCATGTAAGATTCTTTTTCTCCCATAATTTAATAAGAAATGGTGAAAATTCGGTCGACATGAACGTCGCTGTGCGTAAAAATGGTTGCCGCATGTATTGATTACGTCACTGTCTAGCGCGTGTGAGCTGTCTTTTCCCTACCCCGGTAAATGACAGTTCTCTTTCCCCTAGCAACCGAGGGATAACCCTGTCAAGTTAAAAAAAACATATTCCACCCAGTCACACTATACAACAGGCGAATCAGTCGTAGATACATTCTAGGTGCCTAGATATGCAAAGTTCATTGAACAATGCCAGCTGGAGTTTCTTCCTGCATTTATATATACCAAATTGTGGTCTAATCCGAGTGAATAAGAAGCAAATTAGAACGGTCGTCACAAATATATCCTTTATTACATAACAAAAACATTTCAATTATGGTATATAGCAAATAAAACAAAACAACAATAAAACAAAACATACATATTGGTAGTAATAGACCATGGTTAATAAAATTATTTAGTAATAACATTTGTATAATAAGCCATGTTTAATAACAATTACATTACAAAAACATTACAATAAAACAACACAATAATACATATTGGTAGTAATAGACCATGGTTAATAACAATTACATTACAGAAACATTACAATATAACAACACAACAATAACATAGGTACATAACTATTATATACTATAACTATATAACTATTACATCACGAAAACATTTTGATATAGCAATATAACCATATTTGTAGTAATAGGCCATGATCAATAACAAATGTATAAATTATACATTTCAATATAAAAACAGAACAATAAATATTTGTACACGTCTTCGTCCATGTAGGTCATGATTAAAAACTATTACATAAAAAATGGATTTCAATATAGTAACATTAAAACATAAATATTAGTAGTGATATGATAATAACAATTAAATGTAGCGGCCAGGCCGGGATTCGAATCCAGGATCTCCGAACACTAGCCGAATGCTCTACTGCTGAGCTATCTGGTCACCGATGATCGACCCAGTCCAATCCCGCCACACTCCCACCTCTTTTTTCAAAGTCTTCGCCCTCGAACACATACGAGACCCTTATACCACCACTGTGGGTGTTTTAGTTAGGCGCCAATTTTGTTATAGGAGAGGAGATAATGTAGTGGCCAGACCGGGATTCGAACACCCGGGACCTCCGAACACTAGCCGAATGCACTACTGCTGAGCTGACTGGTCACTGATGATCGACCCAGTCTAATCCCGCCACATTAAGAAAATTTCAATAAAGCAACACAACAATACATTTTACGTCGACGAGGTGCTTTTACGACTATGTAAAAGTTTAATATGAACAAGAGGCCCAAGAGGCCCTGAGTGCTGATACAGAAAGAGCATTGCAAAGTTGGTTCAAATCTGTAAAAAGTGTTTAAGAATTAGAATAAACTTTAAAGTTGAACCTTCGTATTAGAATTTTTATTTTTTGTTTTTCATTTTGATAACTAGTGTATTATGTTACCAAACCTTATGCTTAAAATTCCAATTTGCTTTGCCAACGTTAAACAACAAAACCAAACTAGAAGTCAGTCAGTGAATTTATACATTTCACTTTTTAATCTATGAAGATTAGTTGGTTCCATCAAATCTGTGAATTCAGAAGATTTTTGAAATTTTAGCAATTTTGACCCATTTTGGCCCCCGGGGTCAGCCAGGACCAATATGGATATGGTGTTAAAATGTTATTTCAGGCTAATAATTCTAACCCAGTTTGACTCATTTCCTATTAAAACTAAGCAAATAATGTTCATAAATGTGTTTTTCCTATATAAACTATAGTATATTTGACTCCCACCCGAGGGGAAAATCTGAGATCCCAGGGCCATGATATTCACATATTTTCTAAAGGGCCTTCCGACCTTTCAATCTATGAATAGTATTTGGTTCAATCGAATCTGTGAATTCAGAAGAAGATTTTTGAAGTTTTAGCCCATTTGGCCCCGCCCCTAAGGCTCCTGGGGGTCGGCCAGGACCAATATTGATATGACGATATAAATGCTATCTCAGGCTAAACATTCTAACCCAGTTTGACTACTTTCCTATGAAAAATAAGCAAAAAACGTTCATAAATGTGTTTTTTCCTATATAAACTACAGTAAACATGACCCTCCTCAGAGGGAAACATGAGACCCCAGGGTCATATAATTCACATATTTTTGTAAAGAACCTTAAGACCTTTCCATCTTTCAATAGTATTTGATTCTACCAATACCAGAATTTCAGAAGAAGATTTTTGAAGTTTTAGCATATTTTGACCCCTTTTTACTTCACCCCTATGGCCCCTGGGGGTCAGTCATGGGAAAAGTATTAATAGGATTCAATGGTCATCTCATAGGGAAAATTCTGACATTTGACTAATTTTCTATTATAAATGACCAAATAATGCTCCAAAATGTGTTTTCACTATATAAACTATAGTAAACTTAACCCCCTCCCCAGGGGGAAACATGAGACCTTAGGGTCATATAATTCACAATTTTTGTAGAGGGCCTTGAAACCTTTCTGTGAAGAGTATTTGATTATACCACATCTGTGAGTGGAGAAGATTTAAAATTTTAGTGAATTTTACACCTCTTGGCCCCTCCCACAGCCCCCTGGGGGATGGGGGTCATATACTTCACAATTTTGATTGGCCTTATGCCTTAGAAGGTTTGTTTAAAATTTCATTTAAATTGCTTCAGCAGTTTTTGAGAAGAAGATGAAAATGTAAATTGTTTACGAACAAACGACGCACGACGTTGGACAAAAGGCAATTAAAAAGGTAACTTGAAACATATAACCAAAATCTTGAAACAGTAAAAGCAATAAGTTCCTTTTGTTGTTGTAAATGTATAGTTTAGACAATCAGAAATAAAAGTTGTCCGGTTAAAAAATCAAGCCCCCTCTCTTTTAATAGTGATTTCAATGGAATGTCTAAGTTTTGGTGTACTATGCAGTATTTTCTGGCGGATACACACAAGTTCAAAACGTCCAGGTGTCTCAAACATAGTAAACACCCCGTTTCCCAATAACTAAGAGTAATAGATGCCTGATATTGGACATACAGCATGCTGTGTTAAAGGGCTATGAAGTATGTTCAAGCGGATGACCTTGATCTTCATTCAAGGTCACTATGGTCAAATAGGCTTAAATCTTTCAATAACATTTTTGTCAATACCTAAGAAGCCTAGAAAACCAATATTGGTTCTGTAGCATGCTGGGATTTCGGGCTACCAATAATATGAATGACTTTGACCATGAATGATGGAAGTAAGCTAAAATGTAAAACATGACTTCTCGTCAAAAACTAACAGGCAAAGAGACATGAGATCAATGACCTTTAACCTTCATTTAAGGTTATAGGGGTCAAATAGGCTAAACACTTTAAATGACTTCCTGTCAATTTAGGCTGATTCGAATATACTTCGTTACGGGGTGAACGTTTATAATTTGCCGTTGATCATAATTTTGAAACTAATTAATCGCCTTGAAATGACCATAGCTATGAAAAAATAAACTAAACAAACCACACCAAATCGTATAATTCCAATAGGTGTGAATCGAAATGTCTAGCGTTACAATGGACTTCCTGCCGTGCACAGGTAACTAATATATTCTGAACGATATGATACTATAAAGTGACTTCCAAGAATATTTCGAGCGAATGCACTTGCGAAAATAACAGGTGAATAAAACCTTCAAAATATTAAATATCAATACTCATTTAATATTTACCATCTGGATCAAAAAGACATATATTAATAAAAAAAAACCTACACCCAACCGCCTCTTCATTTAAGTATTCCTCCGATATGCCTTGCTATAGGCTGATATAATCTTTCCCTTCCCTATCAAGAGGGTGTGACAACGAAATCATTACTCGAGGGTAATTCATGAATGTACAACTCGAGGCTTTATGAATTTCCCCGAGGGTTGTGATTTCGTTGTCAACTCTTCTATGTAGGGAAAAATTCGTTTTCTCCCGTATACAAAAATAAAAAGATGATATAATAGGCTTAAAAGAAGCATTTTCACGGCGACATGGAAATGATTATGTCGACTGCATGTCAATATTGATGACGTCGACAATGCACGCCACGGTTACACTGAATGAAGTCATGACATTACGTAATTGTTAAATCAGGTTCAAAATGTTAAGTGTGCAATCTGTCATACCTTATGGATTAACAGAGAAATCTCTCACCGTTAAACTTGTGAAAAATCAGTGAATGGGAGACCTCTCTGCAATCTCATTGGCTGGCTTAAATGGAAAGTTGTTATATGCTCTTTTCGGGACACCTCGTCATTGCTGCGATCTACCACAAACCGACCTGTGTCCAGAGCACAATTGCATTTATGTGTCTCGACCAGGGGACAAAACCCAGAACTCAATCCAAACGTAAGGCGGTGCCAAGAGTGACGTTAGGCAGACGATGATAGGAATAGCATTTTCAATTTTAAAGCCAAACATGTACATGGCTGTTAGTACGACGTTAATACAATCAATCACCCAGCGGATCTACATGTAACCATGCTTTATTAATTAAAGAAACTTTGACCGGCGATTTCCGGAATATGCTCCTCATCTGTCTTGAAAGGTACCTGTGTCTGTTCTATCCTACAGCAATCACACTAAATGTAAAAAACTTTGACCGGTGATTTCCGGAATATGCTCCTCATCTGTCTTGAACGGTACCAGTGTCTGTTCTATCCTACAGCAATCACACTAAATGTAAAAAAAACCACAATCACTAATCAAACAAGAAAGCGATGTAAACTAACAATGATCTCATCATGACATAACATCTTACTAAGGAAAAACATCTTTCAAGACTTTAAAGACCCGAGGCATCATACATTATCATTGCTCTTAATATAGGGAATATAAATTATTATTTAAAAGGGCAATAACTCCGATCAGTGATTTCCGAACACGTTTGGAATCCTACCAACGAGAAGTCTGCATAAGAAGTGTCATTAAGCTTGGTGAGTTTTGACGACGGTCAAAGGCTGTCACAATAGGTCACATGAACTATATTATGGTAAACCTAATAAAACGAACCAACCAAACGGAAAATGGTTGCTAGGCTGCGATGAAGAAATGGTTTAGATACATCATTCATGGTGTTTGCAGGATACTGCTGACAGAAGACAGCTGTTAACCTCTATATAAGAATGTATATCATTCATTTACTAGTAATTCCTCAAACCAAAACTACAAATATATAATGTAATACATAGATTATGCGAAGAACAATATGAAGTATAATATTACAAAAATATTAACACCTGGGCTCGATAGTCAAATACAATGTAACTAAAGTTTTAAATATTCGTAGCATATGTAATTCAAAAGCTTTCTTCAATTTTAAAATTCTAAAAATTAAGAAAAAAGAGAAACACATCATTTGATATATCATAGTATATGTAAATGATTTTACAATTTATCATTCGATTCAAATAATGTACATTTGTGAGCTGAACAGAAAGAATTTGAAATTTCATATTGTTCCGTTTTGGCTGTGCTCATCAGACCCGTGAGAGTCAGCCAATTTGGCTTTAATTATGAAATACTATTTCACGGTAACAGTTCTAATATTTGACATTTCCTAATGGTGTTTCCTTATATAAACTTAAGTAAACTTGACTGCCTCTCCAACGGATATGTGTGACTCCAGGGCCAGGAAATTCACAATTTTTATAATAGGTATGACTCTTTAAATCCATGAAAATTATTTGCTTCTACCTCTTATGAAGAATTTAGAGATTTTAGTCAATTTTAAACATTTCGGCCAATTCCACAACGCCCTGGGAGTGGAGTCCATACAAATCACAATTTTGATTAGCCTTGGGACAAAAGGTTAGTGCTAAGTTTCTGTTAATTTGCTTCAGGAGTCTAGGAGAAGTCGAATATGCAAATGGTTTACGGACACACTACGGACGACTCGCGACGACGAACAAAAAGATATTAGAATATGTGATATGGTACTATGTCTTAGATTTTGCCTAATTTTGACAACGTACACACACACAAACACATCTATATACATGTATTTGATATATTAAAAAACGCACTGTCTATTGTTTAGTATAATTAAAGAAAAAACAAATTCAAAATGATAATGTGCTATATTCTTCAGTCTTAAAGATGGCGTTAAAGACAAATGCGTAACACTTTATTTTTTACTTTTGTTCACAATTCTGTATTTGCATATATCTCCTACATGTATCTGCTCTTGCGGGTAGGTATTGATATATTCGCTATATATTAATATGTTTGCAAGTGGCACGTAAAACTTTTCAGAGAAAACGACATGAATTTAACACACAAATAAAACGACGTCACAATGCATACCTAACCGCAACTAAGTATCGAAATCACGCTATTTATCATATTATGATATTCAGAATTATAGTCTAAAGACTGCAAAAGTTTTCTGATTTAACAGGTATTAGTATATTAAAACTACTTGCATTGGAGGGTGACAGTGCCTAGTGTCATCCCGAGGATATAACTGTCACCAGAAGCGTAGCCGCGGGTGACAGTGATATTCCCAGGGGTGGCACTGTCATCCTCTACTGCATGAATTATTTATTTCATTATACCAAACGTCTAGTAAAACAACTAGTTTTCAAGTATTTGCAATCTATTGAAACATTTTACTTATTGAAACAAAACTCGAAAACTCACGGTGGGTAGTAAAATAACATATCAGCTTCCATACTGTACTCGGTAGCGCTTATTACCATTGCATCGTAAAAATAATGCTCACACCAACCATTTAGTAATATCTTCTTTTGGTATTGTCGGCTGCGTTTGTTAAAATCAAAACGTTTTTGTAAATCTCAATGAATTTTGGTTTCGTCACGTCGTCTGCTTAAAACATTAACAACGTCACGAAGACACTTGTAATCGCATGTCCTCCGTTCACCTAATCACCGACGGGTTCATAAAATCCAACATATAGCGCTTTGACGGTAAGCGAAATTTGTAAACGGAAAGCTCCGTACTTAATTTGAAAAAAGGATATTGATAACTAATTTGGCAAAACTATTACTAAATAGCTCGAGATGAATTTTTAAACGTCGCTTCAAAAAAAAAGATGGCGTCGAAAAAAGAAACATGTGCGCATCGTTTCGGGCGGTTAATATTTTGCAATGTCAAAATTACTATCACCGGTTGCTAGGGGTTGCTACGAACGTGTCTATTGTCTCCTATTGTTATAATACTAACTGCCGTGTAATAGTGTGAAATACCAAATATCTCTCGACCAATTAGAATGCAGGATTCTCACTTGAGGTATAATAATATCAATTATTACTTACTAGCAATCAAGATTAACTGTTTTCTCAAGGGCAGTTTCCTCATCTAGCCACGCATTAACATCTGCATCACACGTGACCCCACCGTCAATGATAATACCAATCTATTTTAAAGTAAAAGAGAAGGGCTATATTAAATATATGTACAGTAATAATCAATATCAACTACAGCAATTTAGCAGAAACTTAAGCATCAAATGATACCGATATGGTTCCGATTAAGTGTGATTATTTTGTCGGGTTCAATTGAAATCTAAGATGACAGGAAGGACCAGAATCTTGAAAACACATTTTTATTTTTCATGTTTTACTAGGACGAATTTGCTGACATCATTTGTCTGATATTATTCGGACATGACCATGCAAAGAATTCTTATTTTTCGGGTCGATCGAAAATACCAGATGGGTCACAACTACCATTTAAAAAAAATGTCACTTTGATTTCACTGAAACTTCTGATATGGTTCTTCTATGTATGGTCGATGTCAAATCCAAGGCTGTCATCTTAATTATATTTCACCACCAAAAGATACCAACATTCTGAGAATTGCATTACTTACATTGTATAAGTTTTAATTTTACAAATAAAAAAAACTAAAAAAGATTTCTGGCAGTACATTATTATTAATTAAATTCTGCCAAAAATGATCCTATTTCTATCTACAGTGCAGTAACTTTGACGGTGTTATTAGTAATTGTAAATTGATTCCTGCAGATAGGTTTCCATCTAAACATACATAATTAAGGCATAAAACAGGAACTTTACAGTGGATACTTTTGTGATGTTACTAACGTTTATAAAGCACATATTTGTCCAGATGGATGATTTTCGCAGCTCAAATCATCAAACCTTATGGTTTTCAATCGATTACCGAAAAAATAGCATGTCAAACTTCTCTCCCAATTATGGCACATATAACTCTTAAAGTAAATAATGAAATTTATTATTTATTTATTTATTCACATCGAACAAAATCAGATAATAAATTTTATTTAACGTTTATGTCAGACACTTTTGTCAAAGAAAATGGTTAACAACGTCCTGCCAGCATTAGTATGCTTTCTCTCTCTCTGCGTATGTGTGTATGTTTGAAAGTCTGGAAAGTTTTTGTGTAATCGTGCTTTGCCCCAGAAATTATTGGCCGTTGATAGAACAAATAGATTAGTAAATAAGGCATTTTTCATTTTCTCTTCAAGATATTATATTCACTTTTTGTCAATGAGTGAAATTTACGATCGTTATTGTTAATATCTAGTCTCAACTTTTTTCATCATTGCCGAGTTGTATGTATCAAATATCAGAGAACAAGAAAAGTAAAAGTCATGTGGCATCAGTGGTTACATATTAAATTCAATGTATGATATATAAATACGGGGATTTCGAAATCCCAAAATGACGTGGGTAAAGTACTCTTTACCGTCATTTAGTTCCACCTTACGGTGATTATGACGTCATCATTTGACGAATATTTTGTGACGTCATAATCACCGTAAGGTAACAGGAAGGTGGGACTTATCAGCGGTAAATAGTACTTTACTCACGTGGTTTTGGAGTCTCCAACACCCGTATTACACTTACTCTTGAAACATAAAACCCTGCGTACGATCCTGAGTTGTCATGTCCAATTGTTGCAAAGGTAGGGTTTCCGATATAGGGAAATCGATTCTACAAAAATGTGCAAAAGAAAACATTTCATTGAAATAAAAATATCAAAACAACAACTAAGGGTATTTTTGAAAGATCTGCTATAACAACATGCATTTATTGTCATTTTTGGAGATTAATGTGATGTCATCGAACTTGGTCTGTGATGCTATTAAGTTCATTTAGCTATGCATCAATGACTCAGAAAGGATGTGCTCAGTTTGTTAAATAGGGTTAATAACAACAGAAATCATGATTGAAAGTGAATAATGTCATTTATTTGAGTTATAAATGACGACATAAAATTCAACTTTACTTTTAGTACAAAAGTGTAAAGGTTATCTGTTGACATATATATGTAATAACATAATAAGAACCCCTTTTATACAAAGATGGGGCTAAGGGGATATAACCGGACAGTTTGACAGATATCTAACTGCCCGGCTATATGGTTGGCGCTATTTTAGCCCCATCTTTGTATAAAAGGGGTTCTTATTATGTTATTACATATATATGTCAACAGATAACCTTTACACTTTTGTACTAAAAGTAAAGTTGAATTTTATGTCGTCATTTATAACTCAAATAAATGACATTATTCACTTTCAATCATGGTTTCTGTTGTTATTAACCCTATTTAACAAACTGAGCACATCCTTTCTGAGTCATTGATGCATGGCTAAAATGTAATTTATGATATTATAACATAAATGTATTTAGCTATGATCAATTGTATTGTCCAAACCGTACAAGGGAGGTAAGGGGGTTATGCTTAGTGAAAAGGGAAGTAACTCGTACATGCAAAGTCACAGTTGTGTAACTTGGCCGCGCATGCGCATACTGTTTGTTTACAGAGAAAATTTTCAGTGGAAATTTTGAAAGTTGAAGCAATCAAGTTTTATTTCTACCAAAAGCCACCTCCCACCCCTTCCTCCTTTGTTTTTATAATTTTTTGTTTATATGTTATGTTTTAATATTTTACAAAGTGTATATTAATCCTCATTGGGGTTATGCTGAACGTATGATGTAATTTCATATTGGTAAAGAGAGCCTCATTATTGTATAACTATGGAGGCGCTATTTTAGCCCCATCTTTGTATAAAAGGGGTTCTTATTATGTTATTACATATCATATATTTACAGGTGTCCCTATATAGTCAACGGGAGGAGAGTTGCATTCAAATTAGCGTAAACGCAACGACGTATGAATACAAACCCAGAGTAGGATCGGACTACTTCTAGTTCACGATTCGGTAAGATTCTGCGACATATGATAATCTAAATAAACTTTAATTACTTAATTTACATTTTACCTTTTCACAGATGACAGATTTGCTTTGAATTAATAATAAACTAAAAAACTATTTCAGTCTTCTATTTTCTCAAGACTGATCCTAAGGCGGCACAGACAATATCATGCTCAGTACTCGGTTGACACTAGGCCTACTGTATGAAGTGTAAATATAGTTTCCTCGTTGTCGGATTTCAGAATAACAATAAAGAGCTGTTATTAGAACCAATTAAATACGTATTTGACATGAAAACAGAATATGTGTTCAAGCAGGGAAACGGTAATAAACAAAAAAGGAATCGCCGGTCGGCGCTACAACCGAGGGCTTTCCTCACATAAAAGTCATGACTATGAAGCATTTAGTCTATACACGTTCATTCAACAACTTAACGGTCATACCATCAACAGGCTATATCACAGTTACTTTCCTCGACTGAAAATCAAATATGGCGGCTCGCTCCACTTCGGACCACATCACTACCCTGACAACGATACATACCGGTAGTCGTTTCGCCTCAATTTTTATTCGAAATGAATATTTATGATTTATGATTTAATTTGAAAAAAATAATAATTGAAAGGTGTCATTGTTATATTTCAAATCAAACTGCAGCTGTAACATTTAACAATCGGAACTATATCGACGGCCATCCTGACTAGCTAAGCAACCAACATCATTTTAAATTTGATCACGAACATTTAAAAATAGACTATAGACTAATTTAAGAAAATATATAGATTGAACTGTGTTTTGATTGCGTTAAAGGTGGTATGAACGCAATGGGATACAGACATATTCTACATGTAGCGCTTTATGTTTGTATCCCATTGCGTTGATACCATCTTTAACGCAATCAAATCACTGTGTGGGTTGTGTTGCTTGGTGTCTTCGGCGGCATGCTTAAGTGATATAGCACTATAAAAAGGGCAAAAGTTCCACTATACAAGAAGACACAACATGAATATACCACAGTCTCCCGAAACACGCACCTCGTACAACATACACGCAACACACCACATACATGGGAGACCGTCCTTACATGACCATAGCTGTTAATAGGACGTTAATTAATCAAACAAACAAACAAACAAACAAACTCCATATATATAAATGATGCGTCGAAAACGGGAAGATACTTTTTTTGCAATTTTTCAGTTTTCGATCCCCATGCCATAATGTTGCTTAATACCAAATACGAGCGATATTCATTGGTAACTCTCAGAGAAGTCGCTAAAAACAATCTGGACAAAATTGACCCCTTTCAGCTTCGGCCCCGGAGGGCCAGCCCACATTGTGTACAATGCGAATCCCTACCAAATGAGGATGCTAACAGCCTTTGTTCAACGAAGTTTGAAGTCCAAACTTAAGCCAGGTTTCTATGGCTATTAATTATTGACAAGAAATCGTTAATATTTTTTGCCTTTTGACCGTTGTGACTTTAAATGAACTCCAAGGGCATTCATTTGAACAAAGGTAGATCTTTATGCCAGCATGCTACAGGCTCAAAGTTGCTTGAATAAAAAGGTTACGCATGGTGCATGACGATGGACAAAGCATGATACCTATAGGTCATCCTGACCATTCGGGTAAGATGACCTAAACACTCAGAGGAGTGCCAGACGCATTTTTCCAACCGCTCTATTCCGAATTTGCATAATACAGAGTTATCTGCACTTGCGGTAGGTATTGATTGTGACCTCATGTATTTGCGAGCGTAACGCCATACGTATCGGAGAAAACGACGTGAATTGCGCTCACAAAATAATGACGTAACAATTGATACATACCCGCAAGAGAGCTAACTTTTTAATATGCAAAGACGGAATATGTACTACGATATGCTATCATGTGAATACGTTAAGTATGTTTTAATCAAAACTTTGAAATAGTGAAAAATATAAATACTTGATAAATATAATAAAATATTCGATACTGTATATGTGAATGAACTTGCGTATTTGTGTTACTGATGGTGACAAAGGACATTTTCATCATATTTCAGGCTATTCTTGAAACTAAAGTAAGACCTTCAATTAACGGAAAGGTGAATGTTAACTTTGAAGTAAATCAAAAGTTAAAAGACGTGATGGAGTGAAGTTAAACAATTTTTAAAACGAACCGTCAAATTTGATAACATAATGTTTGTCTACGCATCTTTTTTTCGAGATTGATGTTGGTTATATGTCAAGTTCAGTTGATGCACCTATGCGTGGGTCTAGTAATATCTTGATCTTGTCATTCTGCACTTAATATATTATATTAGGACAAAAACATTTAATTCTATCAATCATTCGTTTGGTTCTGTATATTTCAAATGTCCTCTCAGAGTCATTTAAAGTTATATTTAATTTCCACTTTAATAAACTGTTGTAAATCATACAATGTGTGAATATTGATTCATATGTATGATGTTTTTGAATCTTTAAAAAGAGCATACATATAATTAAGATAAAGGGACGGAATATCATGCATTGTTAAGCTGCAATTGATCAACGCCATGTCTTTAATATAGTATAGGAAATCTTAGTTGTATCATCTGACCAACATCGGCGATACGCGTACAGATTAGAACAGATAGGAACAATTCGGAGACCTTCGAGCTATTTTAAATGTGTGCGTAAGAAAAAGTACTATATAAATGCATTTTAAATTTATATATTACTTTTTCTTATGTACACGTTTAAAGTGTATCCGGAATTAGTTAATGGCTCTGTGAATTCGAACTTTACAGTCAGAAAATATCGAAAGTATAAAACTTAGGAGGGCGGAGAAAAATATTCACACTTTGATTTTTTTTTCAACGACAAAAAAGAGAGTTTTAGACAATATAAATTTAAGGATGTTATTCCGTGTGTGGCATGTGTTCCGGTTTGTGAATGTATGTACGATTTGAAAAGTTGGTGTTGTCAATCAATCTATTTAGCAATCAGCATAAAATGTTTATCGGTTTGTACTCATGGCTAGGGTTCAACTGTCGATTATTAAAATCTGAACGTTTTCTTACTCGGTTTACTCGGGACTTGTTTTGAACAATCCTGCTTTAAACGTAGATTATGTAGTTACATAAACAGATAAGGTATTTACCTTGTAAACATTGTGAAAATTTTGTTAAAACCATATGGTTGCTGATATAAGTAGGCCAAACAATAGTTTCCATATCCAACAATCACCTGTTGTTCAGATATATATCATGATGGTTAAGGACACACTTTGTGATACAATTATCAATAATAAATGTATTTACCTGATAAACGTCGAGACTGTTTCGTTCAAATCTCATGGTATCTGATGGGAAGTCAACTCTAAAAAAATCTTCAGTTGATCCATATACTAACATGTATACATTTGCATCAGTTCCAGCGTGTAAATAGCTTCCAGTTGTAATTTGAAACGTGTACTCCCTTGACAAGACACCTGCATTTTCACGATAAAAAAATCAAATGGAATATGGATATCGAATGTTTTTGTCGTTACATTTAATTCGATTTATCACAATACTATTATATTAAGGTAATAGTTAAATTCCTTGGTTAATTCCAAGTGAAATTCTAAAGCCCTACCCGGAGGGCTCATAAAAAGGACAATAGTTCCACATCTTTATACGGTTCCCTTTTTCTTGAAATTTGCCATTTCAAATATTTTCAAATATTTTCTATAATAATGTATTTAAATATAACATGTGTGGATTGGACACTTATATTCTTGTTTTGGTACTTCACACAATATTTCTAACTTTCCAAACTGTAAATATAAAAGTGATGATAACAATTTTTTCCAATAAATCTTTCTCTTCATCTTCGTAATTACCTAGCAGATTTTTTTCTTTATTACAAAATATATCAATAATTTTCTGTTTCCAAGAGATTTGATTCGACATATTGTGTTTTATACAAGACAAAGAGACTTTGGATATAATTACATGTGTAAAATAAATGACACAGTGTTTCAGCATATTCACAAAAATGACTTTTCCATCCGATCTATTTATTAACTGTAATTTTTTCCCAGTAAAAATGATTCTATGTAAAAAATTCCACTCAAATTGTTTTTTTTTTGTGAGATAGCAATGTACTGAAATTTGGTCCATATTATTTGCCATTTCTTCTAAATTACTGTTTTCCATTTTACTTCTGCAATGGGTTCACTATCCGGTATCAATTTGTTTTGTATATATTTCTCTTTTCGCTTTTCATAAGACATTAGTTTTTCTTTATTCCATTTGTTGTTTTTAATAATTATTCTTAAATCACAATTAATTTGTCATCTTCTTCATTCCAAATATCTTTATTTTTTGTCAACTGTGACTGTAAAAAAGATTTGAAATATTAGAATTTACCATTTTCCGTTAAATTGTTATTTCTAACAAGAGGCCCATGGGCCTTAACGGTCATCTGACTAATAGTACAATACAACATAGTCGTTTAAAGATTTTAGCCTATTTGACCCCTATGACCTTGAATGAAGATCAAGGTCATTCATTTGAACAAAATTGGTAGCCCTTCATCCCAGCATGCGACAGGCCTAATATCAGGTCTCTAGGCCTCTTAGTTATTCACAAGAACTTGTTAAAAGGATTTTAGCCTATTTGACCCCTGTGACCTTGAATGAAAGTCATAGGTCATTTATTTGAACAGACTTGGTAGCCCTTCATCCATGCATCCTGCAGGCCCAATATCAGTACCCTGGGCCTTCTGGTTCTTGAGAAGAAGTCGTTTAAAGATTTTAGCCTTTTTGACCCCTTTGACCCTGAATGAAGGTCAAGGTCATTCATTTGAACAAACTTGGTAGCCCTTCATCCCAGCATGTCACAGGCCCAATATCAGAACCCTGGGCCTTCTGGTTCTCGAGAAGAAGTCGTTTAAAGATTTTAGCCTATTTGACCCCTTTGACCTTGAATGAAGGTCAAGGTCATTCATTTGAACAAACTTGGTAGCCCTTCATCCCAGCATGCCACAGGCCTAATATCAGGTCTCTAGGCCTCTTAGTTATTCACAAGAAGTTGTTTAAATGATTTTAGCCTATTTGACCCCTGTGACCTTGAATGAAGGTCAAGGTCATTTATTTGAACAAACTTGGTAGCCCTTCATCCCAGCATCCTACAGGCCCAAAATCAGTACCCTTGGCCTTCTGGTTCTTGAGAAGAAGTTGTTTAAAGGATTTTAGACTATTTGACCCCTTTGACCTTGAATGAAGGTCAAGGTCATTCATTTGAACAAACTTGGTAGCCCTTCATCCCAGCATGTCACAGGCCCAATATCAGTACCCTGGGCCTTCTGGTTCTCGAGAAGAAGTCGTTTAAAGATTTTAGCCTATTTGACCCCTTTGACCTTGAATGAAGGTCAAGGTCATTCATTTGAACAAACTTGGTAGCCCTTCATCCCAGCATGCCACAGACCTAATATCAGGTCTCTAGGCCTCTTAGTTATTCACAAGAAGTTGTTTAAAGGATTTTAGCCTATTTGACCCCTGTGACCTTGAATGAAGGTCAAGGTCATTTATTTGAACAAACTTGGTAGCCCTTCATCCCAGCATCCTACAGGCCCAATATCAGTACCCTGGGCCTTGTGGTTCTTGAGAAGAAGTTGTTTACAGATTTTAGCCTTTTTGACCCCTTTGACCTTGAATGAAGGTCAAGGTCATTCATTTGAACAAACTTGGTAGCCCTTCATCCCAGCATGCCACAGGCCTAATATCAGGTCTCTAGACCTCTTAGTTATTCACAAGAAGTTGTTTAAAGGATTTTAGCCTATTTGACCCCTGTGACCTTAAATGAAGGTCAAGGTCATTTATTTGAACAAACTTGGTAGCCCTTCATCCCAGCATCCTACAGGCTGAATATCAGAACCCTGGGCCTTCTGGTTTTTGAGAAGAAGTCGTTTAAAGATTTTAGCCTATTTGACCCCTGTGACCTTGAATGAAGGTCAAGGTCATTTATTTGAACAAACTTGGTAGCCCTTCATCCCAGCAACCTACAGGCCAAATATGAGTACCCTGGGCCTTCCGGTTATTGAGAAGAAGTCGTTTGAATGAAAAGTTTACGGACGGCGGACGGCGCACGACGACGGACGGTGCATGATGACAATAGGTCATCCTGACCCTTTGGGTCAGATGACCTAAAAAGGTTTTGGTTCATAATTTCTTTTTTTCTAGTGGAAGGAATTTTGGTTATGTATGTTGACCATGCTTTGATAGGTTTTTGATAAAAGACAGGTATTCAACTTAAATCTAGTCCTTGTAGATTGGAGCAATTACATATGAAAAATCTTGTATCCTGGCTCTTGATGGGACGTGTAAATGAAACAAACAAACAAAACTAAATTTAAAATAGGAAGAAATACTATTTATTCGGGATAAACCAATCACAACCCAGTTATGTTATCTTGCAAGTGAGTAATAAATGAAATTTATGAAATGGCCTTATTAATAGAAAAGCGATATGATACTATGATAAATTATAGTATCTGTTTTACTTACAGACCATGTCGAAGTCCGAGGACCATGTTCCTCCAAATAGACACTCACGAGAGGTTTTCTCCCCGCCAGTGTTCATGTAGTTTGTATCACATATATACGTCGCTATTCCACCAACGTTTAGAGTTGTGCTAGAAGCCTGTCCGTTTTCAAGTGAAGGAGGCGATTGACAAGCTGCAGAAAAAAACTCACAAAATTGGTTTTAAAGTGCTGAATGTATATTCATGCAAAATCCTATATAAATATGTCTGATTTGTATATGTGATTGTCAAATGTCACATGTTTACTTATGCTACTCGTACAATTAATAAAATAATTTTAGAAACGTTAAATAGGTACGTAAGGATGTGATTTATAACATAAATATATGACAAAAAGCCTATAGGATCTGCATAATTCGTTTGATTGACTCATTAAATATAAAATAGAAACTCGTCGTTCTTAGAATCTGACAAAACAAGTGTCGTGTATTGCAATGATGGATAATGTATAACAATATAACAATAGCCAAATTGATCCCATTTGGCCCCGCCCCTCATAACCCCGGAAAGTCAAGACTATGCGCAATTGGGAGTCTTCGTCCCATAAAGATGTTACCATTGCAATACGAATGATATACAATACTAAATTTCTGATAAGATGTCGTCTATATGACTAATTGACTTTGGACTGACAGATGTTATGATATCGCATACGTTCGAACAAGATGAGCTATAACCTTTTATTTTGGCTGCCTTCGACTCGCGCTCCCAACTCTTGGGTTAATTAAGTTATTACCCGGGCAGGCAAATGAGCAGGGTTCGTACTCGTACTGTGCTAAAACATATTTTATACGGAAGGTGAAGGTAAAGGTTGTTTTCAGAACCCATGTGTGCGGAGAGTGTGATCAGAGTTAAAATGACGGAGCGAGGATGAGCGTTTTTGTTTATACGTCAAAATGGTATTTCAAGTATACGTGTATGACGGACCTGCATATTTTGATATGGACATATGCGGGCTTTGCCATCGCTTGTCTGAAAACAAACAAATCGCCGAGTCTCATTAAAAACGAAGAACTAGGTCCAACCAGACAAACCGTGTAAACGAAAACGGCCATTGACACTCGTCATATTACATGTAACTCGAAATTGAAGCAATTGACTGACATAGTTTGAAAATATATATAAATAATCCCACTCATACATGAGAGTTGCGAGTCGAAAGCAGAAAAAAAGTTTACCAAAGTACAGTTTTTCCACAATTTATATATTGCTCTGTTGTTTGGAGTGAGGCCAGTAATAAATCTTATATTCATAAATTGTGCAAAAAAGAGCAGCAAGAGTTTTACTAAATGTTAGAGATATTTTAACACCATCCGAAGTACTTTTTACTCAGTTGAAGTGGCTGTCAATAGAAAACTATTTTATTTTAAGGAAAGCTGTTCTTGCTTACAAAATTTTACATGGGGATACTCTTCAGCAACATGTTTACCTATATTAGGGATGTTAGTATGAGAAATACCAGATCTTCAATTTCAAATAAATTTTATATTCCTAATGCTAGAAAAAGTTATTTTAAGTGTTCATTTGTTTACACTTGTTCCAATTTATTAAATGGATTGAACAATGATATTAGAAATGCCCCCAGTGTTGTTGTTTTTAAACAAAAACCCTTAAAGGATGTGTTTTCACAATTTTAGTTTTACAACTTTCTACCAATATTTTAGAAAGCAACCATATTTACATGCTGATATGAATGTATATGTCTTTTAAATATTAAGGTATTGCTGTATTAAATATGTCTTTAAACAATTAAGGTATTGTCTGTATTAAACTGCAAAAGGTCTCCAATACTTTTAAATGACATACGTATCAAATTACTAGTAAACGTTTCTGTCATAATTTGCGTGCCCTTGTGTTTTGGCTGAGGAGACAAAGATTGCATTTTACGGTCTCGGAATAGCAGTTGAGACTGCTTGTTTTACACATGTTAATATAAATTTAACTGTCGAAAACAGATCACGACCGAGAGCATCGTGGGTAGCGATAGGCAAAGGACGACTCCTTGCAGGCGATGGATGGGATTTGCAAATTATTTAGTCTAGATGAAATAAATGATTATTCTAATTACTGGTTTATGTAAATTATTAATGTACTTGCAATATTTCCGACGTTTGACATTTTTATTTTTTCTATAATTAATATCGATGCTGCTTTCGATTGTGCGATGAGATGAGATGAGGAGGTTTTCCCCGGTCGACACCAAAATAAAACTTGTATTGTAAGATATTGACCGTGTATTCTACATACAGAAGATGGTATTCAAAACGAAAGCAAATTGTCTGTTATTTACACGATTTTGCGCAAAGCGAAACGCTTCTTTGATGCTCAAGAAAAGATGCATTCACTAAACCGAATGTGAGTGTGTACTCCTTTTTACTACCTTGGGAAATATGTAAGCGACGTCATTCCGGTGATTGTGACGTAACTGTTTGGCGGGACTGACTGCCGTTTCATTCACTCCTACTAAAAGTCACGTCACTGGAATGTTCGGGATCAAGTCATCAAATTTAGAAATTGAATCAAACGAAAGAAATTAAACATTTATTTACTGACATCGTAATATTTTCCTATTGCAACTATTACAGGAAATGTTTATTATCCGGTATCGAGTTCTGTGCCTGACTAATGTCGATATTAGAGCTGAAAATGCATTGTTTCTTGATATTGTTCCGCTTCTTTTGTTGACTTTAAATTCGTAAAATGAACTTAACCCGCGAAGGGCGTCAGAACGCTTGTTTTCAACGGGGATAAACACCGTAGTGATAAAGACCTTCCAAGTAAGGCAACAGTGAATATATTAGCATCAGGGAAATAGGGACACAAAAAGTCGAATTTTTCCAAAACTAAGTAAGTTACACTACATTAATTTTGCTGGAACACTTAAAAAATCGTTCTGATATCAGAACAATTGGAATTATGAAGATACCTCTTACAGTAATTTTATTATTATTATTATATATAATGTAAGTTAATTACAAGCTAACCGATACTTACATTATATATATATATATATCATTGGCTTCTTAGGTAAAATATGTGTTTTCGTTTAAATATCACATACAGTGTCAATAACAATAATGACAATAAAAAAGCTAACCTATTTTTATAACATATAAAAAAAAAATAGGTATAATTCTTTTTCACAAAAAATAATACGGTCAGCCACTTGAAACGTCATGATATACACGTGCATATCAAAAGGTCTCCAATACTTTTAAATGACATACATGTATGTCTCAAATTACTAGTAAACGTTTCTGTCATAATTTGCGTGCCCCTATGTTTTGGCTGAGATGACCAAGATTGCATTTTACGGTCTCGGAATAGCAGTTGAGACTGCTTGTTTTACACGTGTTCATAGATATTTAAAGATGCTCCACCGCCGACAGAACATAAATCATATTCATCATTTGAACAATAATTGGTGTTTAATCGTATATATATATGCCTAATTAACACAAAAAATAATATAAAACAGTTTGTTTCGCCTTTGGTGCGTGCGCATTCAGTACTTCGTTCCATATAGGATATAGTGCTGCGGAATTTTTTCGGGATGCAATTAATTATTTTTCATATTTTTATCTTGAAGTAAAATAAGAAGCTCAAACTTTTCAATGGTGGTAATGGTGTAAAGTAAGTAACTTTTGTAACTGAAGAAAAAATACTAAATCGTCAGCTCCTGTTTTTGATAGTGAAAAAATACCATTTGTCAGCGGTGGAGCATCTTTAACTGTCGAAAACAGATATATCTAGATTTAATATCCCATGAAAAGTTACACAATATAAGACCACGATCGAGAGCATCGTGGGTAGCGATAGGCCAAGGACATCTCCTTGCAGGCGGTGTATGGGATTTGCAAATTATTTAGTCTAGATAAAATAAATGATTATTCTAATTACTGGTTTATGTAAATAATGAATGTACTTGCAATATTTCCAACGTTGGACATTTTTATTTTGCTATAATTAATATCGATGCTGCTATCGTTTGTGCGATGAGGAGGTTTTGCCGAGTCATCTCGGTTTTCCCTGTCGACACCAAAATCAAACTTGTATTGTAAGATAGTGACCGTGTATTCTGTTTATCCTGCAACTTTTTCATTATACATACAGAAGATGGTATTCAAAACAAAAACAAATTGCCTGTTATTTACACGATTTCGCTTAAAGCGAAATGCTTCTACTAAATCGAATGAGTGTGTACTCCTTTTTACTAACGTGGGAAATATGTAAGCGACGTCATTCCGGTGATTGTGACGTAACTGTTTGGCGGGACTGACTGCCGTTTCATTCACTCCTACTAAAAGTCACGTCACTGGAATGTTCGGGATCAAGTCATCAAATTTAGAAATTGAATCAAACGAAAGAAATTAAACATCTTATTTACTGACATCGTAATATTTTTCTATTTCAACTATTACAGGAAATTCTTATTATCTGGTATCTAGTTCTGTGCCCGACTAATGTCGATATTAGAGCTGAAAATGCACTGTTTCTTGATATTGTTCCGCTTCTTTGGTTGACTTTAAATTCGTAAAATGAACTTAACCCGCGAAGGGCGTCAGAACGTTTGTTTTCAACGGGAATAAACACCGTAGTGATAAAGACCTTCCAAGTATGGCAACAGTGAATATTTGCATCAGGAAAATTGGGACACAAAAAGTAGATTTTCTCCAAATGTAAGTAAGTTACACTACATTAATTTAGCTGGAACACTTAAAAAATCGTTCTGATTTCAGAACAATTGGAATTATGAAGATATCTCTTACAGTATTTTTATTATTATTATTATATATAATGTAAGTTAATTATAGCAGCCAAGTTGTTCATACGTTTCTGTGTACATGAGTAGTCACTCGGTGACCATGTTTCGTCCTCCTGACAGACAATCTCATTTGAAGCATCAGACGGGGATGTCACGTAGCCGAAGTCACAGGCGAAAGTAGATGTGCAGCCTGTATAGTCTTGGACATTGGCGTTCGGTATTTGTCGGGGATTTGAACATTCTGAATCAAGATAAATATATTATTAGGTTAGCCACATGGTATTCATATAGAATCATGGTTATCTAAGTTTTCACTTCATGGATTTTATGAAAGGAGTAAATAATGCTGATTGGTATTAACCAACAAAACTTCACTTAGTAAAACGATTCTTAGAAGTGCAACCTTCAGTAAACCGTAAGCTTTGAGATAAGTTTCCTTCCTATGAAATCTCGTATAAAAAGAAAACAGAGGCCCTGTTAAAGCTACCATTGAGTTTTGCCTACGAACAAATTTCACAAAACCGATCTGGCGTTTGTAGTACTATGAAATAGAAACTGTAAGACTTCTTTAAAAACGGATTTAATGTTACCCTTTCCATGTGTAAATCAAAGCACCATTTTTGATCTAATCCTTCCATAAATTGGGATATTTTGAAGGTGATCATATTCAGTCTTATTTGGCGTTTGGCATGAAAGCGATAAAAATAAACCAACAGCTGACTACAGATTTATCTGTGCATAAGGATCAATACGCTACGGATCACTTCTGTGAACATGTGTTGTCAGATAAGTTACTCAAGAACGATATGTAAAGATAAAGTTGCTTTTCAGCTATTAAATGATTATTAAATAAAACATCAGTTAATGAAGACATGACAATAAATGCGATTTTCTAAATGCGTTTTCGTTATAAAAATCTTGTCAACATTGGCTAGTTGGTCTAATGATTGATATAATAAGTACAACTAGGTAAGTAAGGATTATCTCCCTTCTCTTACAGAGTTGTTGCCATGGTCGACTGCACATATGTCCGCCAATGCTGTTAAGATTTTAAAAAAGACAATGCAATAAGGAAATTACAATAAACATTAAAAAGCTTCAATTAATTAGTGTTTCAATTTCTTTATTGATAATTATCATATGATACCTGTACCAAATTCAAAGTATTGTCAAAAAAAGTTTTAAATCATCATGCAGGAACCTTTACACAACAAATAACACTTTAGAATTATACAGATTGAATTGAGTTTAAATACAATTTATTTACAAATGAAGTTTCTGACAATTTTATCTCTCATTTTTTCAATCAATTTGAATACAGCTTGATATTAATCCAAGTGTTTCATATTGTATATATCCCCTATAGAGAATTTGGGTTAAGCATTTCACATATTCAAAGTTTTTATCTCTACACATGTTAAAGCCCCTTGTGTTCCTTACGATGTATAATGACAAACCGATGTATTAAAATTGAGCAAAGAAACCCCAGTACCGACGGGAACTCACAAGCATGACAGTTACAGGTTAATCAAACAGAGAGCAATGGGAGAGTGGGATAAATATGGATGGAAAGGTGTGTATTTTTCAATCAACCTGTCTTTTTGTTCGAAGTTATGAGACACGCATTAAGGTAGGTAGTGCATGATTTCTCGTCGTTCGGGACTTATGGACCCCTCGCTTTGCTCACGTGTAATACATCCCTTATTACTCGAAAGCCATACAATAACCTTTACTTCCATCCCTGTATATCAATACATCATTGTACTCTGCTGGATTTACTTGTACATATTATTACTTTTCAGTACTAGAGGTTCTTTGCCCAATGTTAAAACATCATTTTGTCATTGCCTATCGAGAAGCCCATGGATGTTTGTCATGTGTAGTGATAAAACTTTGACTCTGCGAAATGCTGCATCAAAATCATTTTTTGGGGATATATACAGTATGAAACAATTGGATTATGATAAAGTCCTGTTCAGGGATTTGAAGAAAAAAATAAGTCAATGAATAAAGAAATTGTCGGAAACTTAAAATTTAAATAAATTGAATTTAAAATCAATTCAATCTATGCTTTCAATTGATGGAATGCATATATATTAGTTCCAAAGCGTCATTGATGATATAAAGGTTCCTGGAGATTTAAACGTTTCCTCACAATACTTCGAAGCTGCTATAATAATTAATTGAAACAATAGTCAAAGAAGCTCTTTGATGTACATTGATGTAAATGTGATTTTCTTATCGCACTGTATGTTTAAGAAACTTATAAACATTGGTTAGTTGGTCTATTTATTCCCCTAATCATTAGAGCAAATCGAATAAGGGTTTTTTCCGCTGTCTTACAGCATTGGTTACCATGGTCAACTGCACACATGTCCAGCCCCTTTCATATGGTCAGGTAATAATACTGATTTGCCATGCAACGTGATTATGTGTGGATTCTACAGTGGTGGCAAGGGATTATTAGATCAAGTTTTCGTTTGTGAGAGGTTAGAAGAATCCTGTTAATGCTTCTTTCTTTTGTGAAATCCCGTATAAAGATGTGATTATTGATCACTTTTATTGAAGACCAATATTTTAAAGGGTTACCTACGTATCGATATGGCTTCAAATAAAATCGCATCAATTATTTTTGAGGGATCTATACGAAAAAGATCGATGAAACTTCAAAATATCCCTATTTACATTATATAAAATTTCATAAAACAATATCATTCCCCAAAAATACTTTACTACAAAAGTATTACTGAAGATATGATGATTAAATTTTACAGTCTTGAAACCGAATATACACGATTCTTGAGGCCTAATTTTGCAATATTATTATTTTAGCGAAATGGGCCGTTTCCGGTTCCTGTACAGAACACATTTGATTACGTGGAACTTTATACCAAACGATAAAGATCAATCTATTGTAAGGTCTATTTCTCGACACATCAAACAAATACTATGACTTTGCTCGCATTTAATAAAGACTATTAATTACTACAATTTAATCAATACACGTTATTATTTCCTAACAAATAATAAAAGCGTCATAATTAATTAATTTTAACAAATACAGTGAAACTGTTATATCTAATTTACATATCAATATATCAATTGAACATGTCATTTGTTCCAAAATTCTGAACACAAATCAAATTATAACTGTATTAAAAGATTCGCAAGTGATCTTGATGACATTACACAAATACCAAAGCGAAAACGTATTTCCTTCATTTAAAAGAAAGGACAAAAGGTCAAATGGTATTTCCTTCATTTAAAAGAAAGGACAAAAGGTCATATGGTAACATACATGTACGGGAAAAAAGCCATAACATAACCTGTTAATTTGTTATATCCAATGCTGTCCCCATTTCCAGTAATAAGAGGCTTGCCAAACATGTAGCATGTCGTCGTGGCCTTGTCATAAACTAGTGATGTGCACCTGCACCCAAGCTCTATCTGTCTGAGAAATGTTTATCGTGCCAGGCCCTGTTCTCATCTTAGATTCCTAACTTCTTTCTAAGGTTAGGGTCTGTCTCTCCTGACACTGCCCTACTTTGGTCTTGAGTTGAGCGCTCGCCACTGCGAGGAAAGCTCTTGAGTTGTATATCCTGGCCGAGACACACCATAGCGGAGAGGGCGACTGGCTTGCTCGTTATCAGTATGATGTGCCGGATAGGGTGTGTCGCTTGGTGTCTCCTCACAGGGACGAGCGCTCAAATGATGCGGTATCAAGGGAGATGTTAGGATCGGAAGAGGAAAGATTCTAACGTCGCCTTATCATGAAATCGAAGCCGCGGGTACAATTCTCACGGCCAAATCTAATTGAAATACACACAACATCTGACAACATCCCGTAAGGTGTCATGCTTGGATGACCTCTTGTCCATGCAGGTAGGGCGTTAGAATTGTACCTGCTGCCCCTATTGCATAATCGTAAAAGGCGACTAAATTTAGGATCTTATCTTTTCTCTTCCTAAATGACTTTATCTTTCCTAATGCCTCCCTTGGCACCGCCTCACTTTTGGCCTTGAGTTGAGCGTTCGCCCATGTGAAGTAGGCTCTGGGTTCTGTCCCCTGGCCGAGACACACCAAAGGCTAAAAAAGGGGTAGTTTCTGCTCCTGTTTGGCGCTCAGTATACAGGGAGTGGGACAACTGGTTCGCCCGTTGTCAGTATAATGTGACCAGGTGGGGTGTGTTGCTTGGTGTCTTCGGCGGCATGATTCAGTGATATAGCACTATAAAAAGGGTAACAGTACCACTACACAAGAAGACACAACATGAATATACCGCAGTCTCCCACAACACGCACCTCGCACAACATACATGCAACACACCGCATACATGGGAGGCCGTCCTTACATGACCAAAGCTATTAAGGACGTTAATTAATCAAACAAACAAAAAAAACCACGTGTACTTCAGATCCAAAGGTTTTTCTACATATTGCTACATCAATTGGCAACGCCATTTCGTCCGAGTATACATATACAATTAGCTTTATTTTGCTCTTTGGCGAGATGACTTCGTACTCGAAAATAATTCTGACAGTTTTTTCAAACAATTTCGTCCCCTTAACATCACATTAAAGATTCTGGCAGCAACAATTTGATTGGCCATTTCCAAATGTCATCTGGACATGACCCCTTATGGGATGTTGTCAGATCCCCTTATCCACCACAGTGATAATAATGATCTGTATTTTAATCGTCCCTAAATGACACTGACTGGCAATATGCCGTAACCAATTCTTTTAAATACAGCGACGTCGTGATACCTACCTGCTGTGCCGCTATACCCTGTAGCAGTAAGACGATACTTGTCCATTTCGGACGATACCCTGAAGTTGTCATACTGTGCGTATTTCTGAACTCCTCCCAAGTCCTCCAACACAAACATGGCGGTTTGGTTACGCTCATGGGTTAAGCGGTGCAAAGCCTCGTTTCCTAGGAGACGGAAGATGATAATCTAGAATGATTTTTTATCGTCCTCAAAATTGTCACGACAGAATTGAATTCTACTGAATAACAGTTCTAATTATTGAGAAAAAAACGTTACCGTTTGAAGTATTGCAAGTATTGCAATTGCACGTAGAATCATTATAAAGTTATCTTTTTTCTGACAACAGCATACAAATAATGTAACACTGCTCACATAAAGACTCACTACCTTTTTAAAACAAAAAATAAGCGTTTTTGTAAAGCAATATTAACATTGGAAGATCTACAGTATGTTAAGATTTTATTGCAGTGTTTTGCAATAATAGTCAATAACGCGCTGTAACTAGGACGACGGTGGGAAACGAAACTGAGGACGACCCGCGTTATGAACATTATTATTTGATTTATTTGAATTAAATTGTTCAGAATATGATGATACATGTACGTGCAATATTAACAGTAAAGAAATAACTTTTGCAAACTCCACAAAATTATCAATCTACTTTTTTTTACAATATCATTTTGAAAATTAAAACCGTTTCGGAAAGGTAGTGGGCCTTTAAACATAATTGTATGTAGAATCATAATATAGCTACCACTTTTCTAACTATAGCATACAAATTCTGAAATAGTAGTTTATATTTTGCTTTACACAATTATGTCACCAACCTATCCAATATTCTCCGTCTAGATCTCCAAATCCTGCTTTGAATTCATTCCATGATTTGTCAAATATTAGTGTTCCGTCATATCTTCTTTGTACAACCTTATGAAATAAAATGATTTTTTAGAACAAAAAGTTAGGAGGATGTTAGGGACAGATGCTTTTATTAGTTCTTAATATGATATAACAATAAGCAGAATGAAAAATAAAATGTATTACTGATAATTAAATTTCTTCATCAAACCACTGTTCATTATACACTTATGCTTGATTCCTGTGTAGAGGATGCATGCAAACGGTGTTCAAGTGTTATCAGTCCAGACCTGGTAAAGTTAGGGACATCGGAGTTAATACAACACTTCTTTACTTTATCAGGTTTTAAATTCCTATTAACAGCCAGGGTCACAAGAAGTAAATGAAAACTTGATATGTACATTAAAAGAAACATAATTATTGAAAAAAATATTTACCAGTAACTAGCGATAGGGGGAGTATGACGTCTGGTTTGCCAGATGTTGGTATGATGTGACCGGGTGGTGCCTGATCGGCGTCTCGGCAGCATGCTTCAGTGAGATAGCACTATAAAAAGGACACTATTTCTACTACTACTAGGAGACAGCACAGACATCCTTAAACTGCATGACATTGCACATATGGGAGGTCATTCTTGAATGACTCTGGTTGTCAATAGGACGTTAATATAGTAATCCAAACTAACTCAAACGACTACGAATATATTTTTTCTAGTTTCGGAAAATAAAGAAGCTAGGTCTGACGGATAGACAGGATTTGTTTCTTTGTTTGTTTAATTAACGTCATATTAACAGCCAGGGACATGCAAGGACGGTCCCCATGCATGCGGTGTATAAAGTGTGGGTGTGTTTTTGGGAAGCTGCTGTATGTTCATGTTGTGTCTGGTACAGTGGAAACCCTGCCATTTTTCTAGTGTTATATCAATGAAGCATGTTGCCGAAGACACCAAGCAACACATCCCACCTATACAGGGTACGGTTGTATTAAGTCAAAACCTTTTCGCTCCACAGCATTTGTTGCAACCTTAAGCTTGCTGCAAGTACGTTTAGAGAGCTGCCATCGGTGTTTTACACAGATGACGGTATCAGCTGGTCTAGTATAATACTCTTCTCTTATTGTACTTTAATTGGGCAAAAGGTCACCAAAACATCACATTTTGTGTCCCTAAATACTGCGGCTATAACCCTGCCAGTAGATGGTTGGGTTTATAATATGCTTCAGCAGACATATACACAAACATCGGCTAACGGTTTTACTTTTTAAATAAAAGAACCGAAATATAGCATTCTTTGAATCACTAGCCATGTTTGTCATTAAAGATCTTAAAGATGTTCCACCACAGAGAGCATAAATAGATAAAATTACCATTCATCGTCGGTTGCATATTCAATAATTAATATAACGAAAGACTCTATAAACGTGCACGTTTGTGTCCGGGTAAAAAATGCGTCGAAAAGGGATAGAATTGGTAATTATTGACTCACTCTCGTAGTGTTAATATGGGTTTACAGTTAAATGTGCCGTAATATTCATACTCACGAACCAAGAAGGGTATTTTTATTAGTTTTACCAATATTTTAAAACAATTCTTACAATGCATATGTTTTAATTTCAGACCAGGGTAATTTTAAATGTTATTCACCACCAAAAGTTTTACCAATATTTTGAGACAATTCTTACAATGCATATGTTTTAATTTCATAAGTACAAATAATTAGGAGCTCAGTATTGCCAAAGGTCAGGTTTTTTACGTCTGCAAAGCAGTATGCAGGCTACACAAAATCAAACCAACATGTCAAGTTGTAGTTTACCGTTTCATTTCACATTATTACAGCGATATTCTTAATTAAATATCATCATATAATATTGTTTTTCCATCTAAACCTATAATTGTACTGTATAAATTTTGTGTTGTTAATAAATTAAGTGACTTGTTCATGAATAACTTAAGAAAAAAATAGGATGTTGTAATTTTCGCTCAGTTACGGCACATATAACTTTAACATCAGCAGTTTTTAACTAAATTCATATGAATTGCATTTCCAGATAATCTTAACTGACAAATAAACTTAAATAATGTATTTACAACTATCATTAATGAAATGAATGCATCAACTAAGCTTGCGCTATTTTGTTTTAAATATGAAACTAATTATAAGTGAACAAACTCTAAGCTTACTATTAGTATTGCAACATATACTTACCGTCCATCTCTTATGGTTGAACACATTACATTTCGCCCATTTGCCGTACACATTGATTGGGACACAGTCCACAACTACAAGTAAAATTATTCTAAAATGACAAAAGTGTAACTAATTCGAAATAGCTATACAACAAAGATTGTAGAAATACACAGATTTTGTTAGCGATACTCGGATAGGTCGTTTATCTTTAAAACATATTATTTCGGATTTAACGACAAATTGTTAATGGCTTTGTTTCGTTTGATTAGTTTAATGACCTATTGATTAGGCTATTAACAGCTAAGGTCATTAAAGGATTGCCAGGTTGAGGAAAGTTGGAGTGCACGGAGAAAAAACCTTCGGTCAGTACCTGGCATCTCCACAACATAAGAATCGAACTCATGCACATGCGGAGGGCTTGTGATAAAATGTCAAGACATTTTCTCCATTCGACCACTGTGGTCTCAAGTAAAAAAAACTACTATCAAGGTCTTTGATGTTAACCATCTATCTTGGGTATTTCAACATCATAGTGAGATTACTGGTTCGCCCGTTGTCAGCATAATATGGTGCTAAAAAGGCAGGGGTTCCACTGTACAAGAAGACACAACACGAACATACAGTCTCCCAAAACACATACCCGCACTACCCGCACTTCATACACGCTATACACCGCATGCATAGGGACCGTCCCTACATGACCCTGGCTGTAAAAATGGCGTTAATTGAATCAAACAAACAATGTTTTTTTATTCTCCGGATATTCCAGCTTTCATCCATCTCTTGGCACGTCCTTAAATAACGTTGAATCAATCAAATCAAACTTATCCTAGATAACTGGTATCATTGTTGTACAGTTATAGTTCTGTTCACTAACTCAAATGAGAATTGACGACATAATAGATTTGCTCGTTGTTCGTTGTAATACTTAGAACCCAGGAAACAGTGCAAGCTTTCACTATCATTTGATTATGCGTAATCACACCGTACCGAATACCAGTATTAACATTTGCTGTATAGCGGCGTTTATTCGCGAGGATTAAATTCAGCAATATGCATACCCGAGACAAAATCGTGAGGTTGACAGATTAGATGGCATGTATATCTTATATCAATTTTAGTGACATCCGTGCTTATAATTAATTTTATAATATATTTGATAAAATAAAGTATTTTTGAATGTACCATTCTGGTGATTTTTTAAGGAATTCCTTTTCCGAACCAATGCGCAACGTCAAGGTATCTATTGTGAGGTCATGATACGGGGCTTCGCGCCATTCTTTTTTTTTCATAGTGATATGAAAAAAACGTATTGACCAATCAGAAAACCAGATTTGGTATGAAAACAAAGAAAAAAATGAATTATATATGTATGAAAGATGAAAGAGGTCCTAAAATGGTCTCTTCAAGAAATAAAACAATTGTAAAGTAAGCGAATGTACGAATCATTTTATATCAATAATGAATTAATTAAAAATTGTATAATTTAATATTAATATACAAACTAAGGTAAACCTGTTCTTTAATAATTACACTTTCGGATGTACTTACCTTCATCCCCCTTCTCGAAATACTTCATTGTGGTGTGTATCGAAACTGGGGAATATGAAAGGCCTGAAGTAAAGGTGCTACACACCTTGGAGTCAGAGTTGTACATGAAGGACATACAGGCTTCATTCTCGCACTGTTTTGCACAAGAAGGAAGAGTAGCAATGTTTGCCACATTGTTCAAAAGTGAAGAATCGTCGGCTCTTCCATTCAACACCGCGAAGAAATGAATTGCTTTCGCTGCAATCCTAGTGTAGTGAACATACATGAATATGATAGTATGTATCTCCATCTTGGGTCTTGATTCAATTTTCGGGCTACAGTATCTCGAGGTTCTGAACAGCAATGTATCATTCCATGGTGAAGGAGTGTCATTGGAAATACTAATCTAATTGTAATATTCATATAACACTCGCTTCACTAGTGAACCTAGAAGATAATAGATAACAACATCTTAGACCCGCCATCTATTGTCGAAGAGTGAAAACAATTATTGACGATTGAACGTTTGATAGTGTTATACTTAACATGTCGGTCAGTTAACTAATATGCATGTTTTGAAATATTTCCTTGTGCTGTGTGTAATATTCTCTTTATATCTAGATCTTTATACTTGGGGAATAAAACTCATTCAAGCCATTAGTAGTTATTGAACTATTTCTAATATACATTTAATTATGGAGAAACACTTCTTTCCTTATTGCTGCCCCGAGGGAGAAATTTATACAAACCCTGCCCCCCCCCCCCCCCACTCTTTTCAGGCCGGTATTTACAATGACCGCAACATCTATGATCATTTTCAATCAGCACCAAACTAATTTTCTGCTTTGAAAATGTTGAATTATAAAAGAAAGAGTGTGAATCACTTAATATTATCAAGTCACACAAATCCCAACGTGAATTATTTATATCTAGCTACATGTGTAGCACGTTGCGTTCGCTGCCTAGTTTGTAATGTTTACATAAATGACCACAAATTAATTGTTTACATTAAATACACAAGTCATGCCAGTTCTGTAAACAAATCTACAGGTACGTTGACGGCATTGGCATCTGACGGAGGAGACACTGACCGCGATAACTTTGTTTGTTTGTTTGATTAAATTGGCGTCCTGTTTAGAGCCAGGGTAAGTACGGCCTCCCATGTATGCTGTGTGTTGCGTGAATGACGTGCGAGTGTGTTTTGGGAGACTACAGTATATTCGTGTTGTGTTTTCTTGCAAAGTGGAACTCTTGCCCTTTTATAGTGCTATTTCACTGAAGTATGCCACGGAAGACACCGAGCAAGACACCCCCACCTGGTCACCATTATACTGACAACGGGCGAACCAGTAGCCCAACTCCCTTTATGCTGAACGCAAAATTTGTAGTAAAAACTAGCTACTATTATAATAAATGGGTATAAAATGAAGAGTGAAGTATCTTTCAACGAAAATGCTTCTGAAAATCGGTTCAGAAGGTTGACATAAGGGGTCCCCTCGACAAATACCCAGAGTATTAGAAAAATGTCATTTTAGGTCTTTTATGCCTTTTAAAAAAGGCAAAATAGTAAAAATTCATTTCAAGTAGTAACGTACCTAGATCTTTAATGCAAAATTTGAAAACAAAATCAAAGCGTAGAGGGACTTTGCAAACCTACCTTTGTACGCTTTGTGCAGTCAAAAATGATAATTTCAAGTTATGCTGGGAATGGCTTTATTAGCACGTGCAGCAACCCCTCTGTATCGCACGCCACCGGAATAACCTGTAGGCCGTCGATATCGAGGTCAAATCGTCTGACTGCCCGATTATGCATATTTTCTAGTCTTAAACCGGAAGTGACGTTATAATAGTCCGTGGCTTATAGCTGTACTATAACTGACGTGATATCACTGACATCGACGGGCACAGGGAAAGTTAATATTATTTTTCTATGATTACTTTTGAGTGAAGTAATTCGCACAATAACTTTCGTTCGAATGTAAATAACTCAATGTGTGAAATTCGATAAATACTTTAATTTGTGATCTAATTCGAGGTGTTTTCAAGTAATACTTAAGGAAAATCCACAGAAAGTTTAGGATTTGTTTATCGAAGAGTTTAGCAACAAATAAGATAATGATATTTTCTTGTAGTCTGTATCCTTGATATGAATTGCAAAATTTGTGATTGTAAAATAAAATTTTAAGTAACAATTAAATAAAAAAATAAATTAAATTAAATAAGGACGTATACATTGTATATAATGCTTGACGTATGCACACGCCAAGGATATATTGGTCATTTTATAAATCCTTGGTACACACCGATGAGTGATCATCACAAACATTGAATTGTGTATTGGTAACCGAGATAATTGAGATATATTAATTACCGTAATGCGTTTCAACATGTTGTAGAAAGAATTTATTTTTGATATCATAAAAGATCAAAATGTTGCGATAAGCAAAACAAGAAAAACGTACGAGTAAACACACTGATATATGTATATGATTAGCCATGCCTTTGGTTTGATGGCTACGTAATATCTGGACCAGGATGTTATTTACCGGTACGCAAACATCAAACTCACCTGTAAACGTAATTACCTAGCCGCGGGTAATTTGCTATTTGTATGATTATGTCGGGTATTTGTTATTGTTTTACTGTCAAGAAGGTTAGCACACCCGTTTAATGGATTGTTATTTGAATTATGGAAAGCCTGTACATCTACAAGTGTATGATCTAGGTTTTTTTATTGACACCTCCATTAAAAATGCAGGTGTGCAGCAAAAGAAATAAAATATCCCGTATAATACCCCTAGGAATGGTTCTACAAAATATTTCAACTAAAGGTTTAATATTGAAAAACATTCCAGTTACGTTCTGTAATTCAATGTACATGTAGCAATCTTTCGTAGTTTCTAATGTATTCACCATGTACATTGTAGAATCTATAATCATTCACAAAGGGTTACAGCATTACCACTCTAAAAATACTTATTTAAATATCACTGAGGATATTTTTGAATATATACAAAATATTATAAATTATTTACAATACATGTATACAAATAGTTTCATCCCAATGTCTCGATAAATATAAGAAACATTTCACCTCGGCTTTAGTACATATATTATACCAGAAACATCTATAAGTAGTATATATATGTTTCTGATTATACTATTTAAATCTCGGTATGATATACCTATTTTCAGGATTTAGTATAATTTTAAAATAATGAATTTAAGCTGCACTTATACCGTAATTTAGAAACATAAATCAGAAATGTCATTGACGTATTTCTGCTTTAAAAATCCAGCTAATGTTATGAATAATGTTTCAAAAGCAACAGTATGTATTTTTTTATTTTTTCAATGTAAGTTCGGCACCGTTACTCCAATATAAACAGAACTGACAACCGCCAACATTTCACTTTTTACTCAAAAACTGTCCTGTGTTTGCATTGTTATGACAGAAGTTTGAAATAAAAACATGCTATCTTTCATTAGATTTTGCTTATTTTTTGTGATTTTACCTGTAAAAAGATAATGTTAAATTTTACTGATTTTAAATACACAGATATTTAGATACGTGTAGTATGTTATCTAAATCTCTGAAATTACTAATGATTCATAGCCAGATACGTCCTTATTCAGATGATCAGAACATCAATTTGATATCATCATCAAATTGGTCTAATAATCTATCCTAAAGTTAGATGTACTTGTTTGCAATGTTGTTAATGGAATGTTTTGAAACTGAAAATACCTATAGCATAAAGCTATAACATACATTTACTCGAAAAACTCAAATTAAATCCCGAACATATACATACAGTATATGCTGTATACATATATAGTAGGCTTACCTTGTGAAGCCGCGGCCTATTGTGACGTAACAAGCATAAACTATGTAGCTCATTATCTCTCAATCGTATTCGACATTACCCGTAAATCATGACCAAAACCCACCAATAGCAACAGCTAGGCGATTCGTTGGATGGGACTTGATTTTTCATTCATCTAAAGCAATATCCTGACGTATTATAAAAAAAATATTTTGACTGCACAAATCTTTTAATACACCAAACTTACATGTATATCCATTTGTCAAGAAACATCCAACTGTCTCTCACGACCGATTATAAAATAAAAGCAACTTTCGACATCTAAGGTCTGGTGAATATTTCACTGCTCTCAGCATAAGTGATTGAAACTCGAAGTACTTTTTTGGCGATGAAATTTTTTCGCTATCACTTTTTCGCTTATTTGTCGATTTCCAACATTATTACTTTATACACAAGCTATAGAGGTTATGCTATTGATTATTTTTCTTATGCTATTCGCAAAAACAATTTTCAGTGATTGCAATCAACTATAGTGTTAATCAGCTACATCTCTAACTAATTTATATAAATGTATAATTAGTGTCGTAACACAAATAAACATAACACAATTAGGTAAACGTATACCATATCTTTTTATTACAAATCGATGTTTCAGCAAATAAAACTACATGCCCAACTAGGCCACCTTGCAAGACGCCCATCTTTTTCAAATCAATTTTAATCACATATTCTAAATAAATGGATATTGATTTAGTTTATTTTAATAAGATCATATAAATTGATATTGCTGTATACTTATCTCTGTATTTAAAAGCTTTGCGTCCATCTTAAACGTCTCAAGAGATGCATTGTTAAAAAAATGATTTTAAAAAACGTGTCCGTGAACATGAGGAGTTCCTTAAACAAGATTTTTTCCATAACATGTATGATGCCCTTTCTACATCAAGTTAGTTACACGAGTCACGTGTGTAATCTCGTGCTTATTGGAAACGTGAGAGATAAGGGATATTACCTAACCATAGCTGACTATATAAATACACTTGTGTATGGTCAAAAGAGGTAGACATCTAGATCAAACACCAGGAGAACAACATGAATGTCAGTCTATTGTGCCTCCTGGCTATCTTTGCCGGGGTTGTATCGTCCGCATCCACGGGTGGATCAAATCTAGATCTGTTACAGCTGGCTAGCAGACTCGGAGCTAATAAGTTGGTCTCTCTCATACAGCAGGCTGGACTCAATGAAACCATTGCACATGGAGGTAAGTCTTACATCGAAGCACATGCCTAAAACAATTTTGTTGGATTAAATCAATGTCCTATTAACAGCCAGGGTCATGTTAGGACGGCCTCTTAGGTATGAGGCGCGGTTGTGTGTTTTGAGAGACTGTGGTATATTCGTGTTGTGTCTCCTTATATAGTGGAATTATAGTGCTTTTCATATAATGCTATATCAATGAAGCATGCCATCGAAGACACCGATCAACATATCCCACCCGGTCACATTATACTAACAACGGGCAAACCTACTCTTCCCTTTCTTTCACATTAATATCAGTCCCGTGATGTTTCATTATGATGTTTGACTGACATCTCCCATACAAATTTCTAAGTAATATCCGACCAATGTTAAATGACCGATTATCACCGACTGTTGTCTTTTTTCATGTTTATACAGTGCTTGATGTGTGATTGACATTTGGCGACAATATTTAGTATTTTATTGGTATTTGGCGAAAATGATGAGGTCTGTCATAGAATTTGGCGAAAATAAAAAGTTCTTTCTTTGATTTTGGCGAAAATAATAGGTACTTTTTTCGGAATTTGGCGAAAATAATAAGTACTTTCTAACAACAAAGATTTCCATATTTGCACGTCTTTTTACAGGGCCATTCACCATCTTCGCTCCTACTGACGACGCCTTCAACAAGCTTCCAGCTGATGTACTGAATGCAGTTAGTCAGAACGTTACTCTTTTACAAAATGTTCTGAAATACCACGTCGTTAATGGTGACATCCTTTCCTCAGATCTCATCAACGACTTCACACTCCCGACATTGCTGCCGTACCGGAAAATCAGAATTAATATGTATAAAAACAACACAGTAAGTCGCATTGTATGCATAAATTTAGAAACAGGTTCTAGCCGGACTAAATAAACTTTCATTAATACATATATTTAGACCAGACGTTTTATGAAAGAAAAAACATGTACAATGTACATTTGGTAGATACATCATACGAAAAGTAACAAACCACTCACAATTATTTAATGACTTAAAATATTTAATATAATATCATTTATTTCATTGTTTCTACAGATAGTAACAGCAACCGGAAGTAGGATCACTGCCGTTGACAAAATGGCAAATAATGGTGTTATTCACGTGATCGATACAGTGATGTACCAAATACCCGATCAAAGTGTCCTGACATACGCTGCCTCTCAACCAGATCTCGGACAACTGGTCTACAATGCCATTCGGGCAAATTTACAAACCACTTTAGAAGGTAAGTACATTAAACCAAATGGCCATGCCTTGTTTTATCATAAAGTGGCGAATAAACGCTTTGTTGTAATTCTGACTTGAGCTTTAATCAAAGATCATAGAATAAGTGGATTGTACGAAAATCATTAACAAACTGTTGCATGTAGTGTAGATCACATTGAATAGGCTTTGTGATGCAGAAGTTGAAGATTTGGGGAAAAATGTGGAAATGCTAAACACATTAACCATTTCACCACTACGTGATAAATATAACAACATACAAATAACAGACATTTAAGCAATACATTGTCACGCCAAGGTACTATATAGGTGACATGAATGTAAATTGAGTGACAAATAAATCTAATGTCGTACGATATCAGTGTTTGTTAATCCGGGCGCACCTACATGTACCTGTATACCTGCCCTGCCTTATTTCAGTAACTTGTAGTACATGTGCTATACATATCTTTTGTAATTTGGGTCTACTAACGGTATATAAGAAAACGTAACCCAGAACGTATTACAGTATAACTTGTAGTACATAGGATATGCATGTCTTTTGCAATTTGGGTCTACTAACGATATATAGGCAAACGCAACCCAGATTGTAAATATAAACGTATAACATTAATTTTGTTTGAACGGTTTTTGTTGCTTTAATTTGATTAATGTCCTTCCAATACCAAACATGATTAAAATGCCATACAATAAATGTATATTTATTTGACACTGACAATACGGTCAATAAAATTATCATTATAATAATGGTAACTGAGTATATATGCGGCAGCCACTAGTAATGTCTCGCCATTTTCCTTCAGGTGGACCGTTCACAATATTTGCTCCAGTCGACCCAGCTTGGTATGCCCTCCCCCCGGACTTCCTTAACGAAATCTTTCTCAACCTCAATAGGTCACAAGGTAAACACATATAGTTGAATTGGAATAGTCGCCATTTTCGTATTTGAAATATGCACAATAACTTTAATTTTATTATTTAATTTCGTGGGAGCATGAATAAGTTTTCATAGAAGCATGAACAAATCTTTTTCTTTTCTTTTTTTTGCAAACTGTGTGGATCTTCAAATTTTTTTTATAACTTGTTGAAACAACCAAAAAGTAACAATAAAGCTTAAAATTAACATTTTAGACTACTTGACACAAGAAAGTAATTTCTTGTACGATATCAAAGGATTTTTTTCCCCAAATCAATTTGCATCGTCAATGTATATATTCTTACGTCACGATAACATCAGGTTTTAGCGAAATACTCGAATCGGTTTTCCGTGGAGGTATGGAATAGATCGACCATTCAGAAAGTCATATTTATTATCAAAACAAATAAAAAATAATATTACCAATGTATTATTAAATAGGTGATGTCCGTGTTTACAAATCGATTTTGTAGGTGTTCATAGGCAAGTAAACTCTTTTAACGACCTTTGTTGACAGCTTTAGAAATCCAACATATCAAAAAGATAACACATCAGTCCCTAAAAAAATCATCTGATTTTAAAAATATATTTCATAGGAGTGGTTCTTTTACAGAGCTGTTAGGATATCACGTGGTTAAAGGGACATACTACAGCATCGGACTCGAAGACGGACAGCATGTTCCGACCGTCGAAGGAGAGGGTATCACAGTTGGGTTCAATGGAAGTAAGTATTTTACAATGTATACTAGTCACTGGTGTACAAATTATAACAACTATCTTATTCCCATAGACTGTCCTATAGAGTCTGCTTATTACGGGATAGGTAGTACTTGATGCAAGTATGCAAGTAAAACGAAAAGGAAGACCATATTGCACAACAAATTTTATTGATTTCATTGATTTATTTTCAATATTTCAAATGTTCTTTTGTATATATCAGGAGGGAGAGTAAAACGGTTTTATTAAAAATTTGAAAAATCTACTTCAACAAATCATTTTCGTTCAACGATTGAAAAATAAACTTAAAACCAAGGCTTTAGAACATCTCCCTTTGTTCACCGTTATATGAAACTGAATTGATGAATCTATCTGTTTCATTGTAGGTCAAGTCATGATAAACAACGCTGTTGTAACAAAGCCTAATATTAGAGTAACAAATGGAGTGGTACATGTTATTGATAAGGTACTGGTGCCATCGATGTTAAAAAACATCACGTGATATATTGTCTGAATGTACATATTAATATCAACATCTCGTATGAATGTACATATTAATAACAACATCTCGTATGAATGTACATATTAATAACAACATCTCGTATGAATGTACATATTAATATCAACATCTCGTATGAATGTACATATTAATAACAACATCTCGTATGAATGTACATATTAATATCAACATCTCGTATGAATATTAATAACAATATCGTGTGATAGATCGGCTGTATATACATGTAAATCTTGTACATAATAACCTGTTCATTATTTATGTTTACTGTTTTCAATAAAACCATTATCTTTAAAACGACTTTTGTGATTCTTTACATTTTCTGTGAAAAATTGAAGTGGTTTTGTTCGATAGCAATTTTAAAAAACAAATCTGGTTGGAATGTGCTTTTTCGGTGTGTTAGATCACATTATAAAACGGACAAGGGTTCCACAATTACAAGGAGACACAACACTGATATATCGCAGTCTCTGAAGACATAGCCATTTACACATCAAACACATGGGAGGACGTCCTTAAGAGAATTAGGATATTTATAGGGCGTTTTATCTAATAAATCAAACTACACTCTCTCATCTATACTGAACAAAAATCAGTATCATGTATATCTATATATCGGTCAGTGGCAGAACCTAGTGCTCGCAGGGGCGAGCGCTCAACTTACGGATAAAAGGGAGGCAATGTCAAGAAAGATCTTGCGAAGAAGGGAAAAGGAATTATCCTGAATTTAGTCGCGAATTACGATCATGGAATTCAGACAGCAAGCACAACTCGAACTCTCTACCTGAAAGTTAAATTTGATTAAAAATAAAAAATTAACATATGACAAGATACAAAAAAGTAACGCAATATAAACACTTACAACGCAAGTACGACATATACAATCTAAACTATTGTATTGCTTTAATTTTGGTGGTGTGGACGTAACCTCTCATTAACAACTGGGATCACGGTCGAAGAAGACTATTCGGTGATCTAAATAACCGTAATGAAACACAAACAACGCATTTTGTATAAATGTAACGTTAGTAGTTTAGTTAGGCATAACATTGTCATAATGTTGATAACCCATTTCACATCATGTCTGTCAATAGCTCAATCTATTTTACTACTTTTCTGGCATACATGTACAACTTCATTTTAGAGATGGTAAACTGTACCATGCCCAGGCTACGTCATCAATACTAGAAACTAATTACACATACATGACAGTCGGTGACATTATTAACTATGAAAATTTTCAGCTTACGCTTGCGTATGATGTTCTTTGTATGTTAAGGCGCGGTCATGTCAAAATACATTATTTTTGTAAAAACTGATATTACTGTAAATATGTGCAATAAGTTTATAGACATAAGCTTCACTTCTCCGTTTTAGCAGTTAATTTTGCAATTTTATGTCACAATAGACTTTTATAACATTTTGTTTTGTCAAAACTGCTAATATTCATTTTAAGTTCTTAGTCAACTGTGTAAAATTTGATATATTTTACATTGAAATTTTTGAATATGGTAGCTGTGTAACTGAATGATAAATAACCAGATATGTATTTGTCAGCATGAACATTACCGGCTATATAAATTTAAAAAGTGCTACACTGCCCAGGAATGGGTTTTTTATCTATTAAAACAAGAAGAGACAAATTGGTTTTTCCTTCGGTAGCAAACGTTACTTTTACTTTTAACATTAAACAATTTGAGCTAATTTTACTCCAAATTAATGTATGTAAAATATTTATTTGCATCCCGAAACAAATCCAATATAATAGCACTATGGAATGAAGTACTGTTGGGCAGATAACAAAAGCAAAACTGATAATTTTATATTTATTTTTGTGTGAAATAGACATATAAATACACGATTGAACATCCATTATTGTCCAAATGATACGTATTGTTGACCGTCTGTCACCGGGCGGTGGAACATCTTTTCACGTGTAGAATCTCGTGATCGTTGACATCGTGAGATAAGATCCCTGTTACCTTAGGATTTTATAAAATTTATTGTATTTATCTAAACAGGCACTAGACAGACAAGCGACCTGAACAGATATCACAACACGAATGTCTGTCTACGAACCTCCCAGTCAGTCTTCTCGGAGCTGTATCGTTCGTACTATTCAATCAAAACAAAAGCTTTTAGCGTTCTCTTAAACAGTGGTCTTACTTAATAGTATATATACCACGTTAGCATAATCAGATACATTTTACCTTTGTTGAGTGAATTGCTTTGTAAAGACTGCCTCCTATACTTGTTTGTTTGTTTGTTTGATTAAATTAACGTGATATTAACAGCTATGGTCATGTAAGGACGGCCTCCCATATATGCGGTGTGTTGCGTGTATGTTGTGCGAGGTGCGTGTTTTGAGAGACTGCGGTATTTTTATGTTGTGTCCTCTTGTATAGTGGAACTGTTGCCCTTTTATAGTGCTATATCACTGAAGCATGCCTCCTATACAAGTTGTTAGTAGCGTGTATGAAGTGTGTGGTGCGTGTTTTGGGAGACTGCGGTAAACTCGTGTTATGTCTTGCATATTGGAATTGTTGTCCTTCTATAGTGCTATATCACTGACGCTTGCCGCACACCCCACCCGATCACATTATACTGACAACAGGCAAAACGTTCTAATTCATGTACAGTATGCTGAACGCTAAACAGGTGCAGAAACTACCTCTTTTTTTAGACTTTGTT
Organism: Argopecten irradians; assembly: GCF_041381155.1. NCBI lineage: Eukaryota > Metazoa > Mollusca > Bivalvia > Pectinida > Pectinidae > Argopecten > Argopecten irradians. The sequence goes on along the minus strand of NC_091145.1, from coordinate 8,527,019 downwards.
GATTGTCGGACTGGAAAGAGAACCCAAAGCGATGAGAAAACAATTGGCTCATGTGCTTATTCTTTTAAGTACGACAAACCAGCACCAAACACGAGCTAGTTCCAATCAGAACAGTTTATGAGCTTGCAACTTCGACTAAACCAATATATACACGTGTATGCTATCTTTAGCTTCATGAATACAATCCTATCTTCCGAGTGGCCGTATGTATTTTCTACATTTGGAACGAAAAATACGAATACATTTAGCACAGCATACTTTTATCGAAAGCCATCCTTATGGAGTTGATCATAGCTTATAGTGGAACTCTGACCGTTATTAATAGTGCTATAACACTGAAGCTTGCAGCCGAATAACAATATCGCTAAAAGCAAAACAGAACACACAAATTTATGTCATTTTATTCCACTTTTCGCTAAGAATCAGACTTCAGGAACGCTTATCATAGATAATATCACGCACAAATTGCTGCTAAAGAGAGTGGGATGAAGAAAGCTGATAGTATTGTTTTCGAATCTGAAGCCCCAAGCCATTAAACCTATATTTCAGGTTACATTGGTGTTTAATTACTAGAGCAAGTGAGTTTATGATACGAAAAGCTTCGGGTACTGGAATGTTTTGATTTGTTATGCATACTATTAGGTAGCAATAATCCGGTCCATTACCTATTTTAATATAGCTTCTTTAAGACCCACTTTTCGTCATAAATCATTAAACTCTTTACCGATACCTAATACAGATAGTGATTGAAACATCTGACATGAAAGAATAATAACTATATATTAACTCATTCGAGACATTCTGGTTTCCATTGCCGGTAATATTTATTGTCAATTAGAGCGTCTTATCCGTGTCCAATGGGCTGTGTTTAAACTACCAAGAGTAAAGAATAACACAATTATAATTTGTTTACGTTAATGATGTTACTAATTCGCAATATTTTTGTTAATCGTTCGGAAACTATTTGTGAAAAAATCTATATAGTAACAGAGACTTATGTAATCGACCTTTTGACCCCAAATTCAATCCAAAGTTGTATTTTCTCATATGCTACCATTGTGTGAAGTTTGATCAAATCCATCAACCCTGATGATGTGTTTTCAAGTTATCGTGCGGAAACTTAAATCTGTGAAACAATCTATTTTAATAACAGTGACATTTTGACCCCAAACCCAATCCCATGCTGTATTTTCTCATATGCTAGCATTTTGTGAAGTTTGATCAAAATCAATCAATTCGTTTGATGTGTTCTAAACTTAACGTCAGAATATTTAGTCTAACAATCTATTTTTAGTCGCAGTACTCTATGTGGTTGACCTTTTGACCCAAGATTCAATCCCAAGCTGTGTCACCTCCTTTGCTATCATTGTGTGACGTTTGATCAAAATCCATGAATTCATTCTCAAATTATCATATGGTAATGGAAACCAAATCCGGACAGGGGACTTATTACCAGACAACTCTGCGACCGGCCTGCAAATAAAGTATACAATAAAGATGAGATATTATAAAACAATATGTGATCTTAAATTGATTAAAGTCCTTTTTTACCTTAATAATGTATTTTTCGTTTTAGCAATTTTTAAAACATATTCGCGAACACATACATCTCTATCAATTATTACTGACAATTTACATAAATACCTTTTTTACGCGTTATAGGTCTTGTACAATTGTTGTAATTGTTGAAATACATAATTATGTAAGATATGCTCTGATTAACAAAAATTCTCATTGGCTGATACATGAACACGCGGAGTCCTATACATATGTAGCACATCGACTCCATGTTTCCATTAAGGCTGCCTTCGACTGGCAACTCTCGAATATGAGTGAGGTTATTTATAGAAACTTCAAACTCTGTCAGTCGAATGCGTTACTGTGAGAGTAAGGCCGTTTTTGTTTATACGGTTTGACTGGTTGGACCTCTAGTTGTTGGTTTGAGAATTAAAGACGGATCTGATAATTTTATATTATTTCAAACAAGCTTTGACAAAGCCCTCATAAGCTTGTATCAAAAACTGCAGGTCAGAGATGATTTATACTTGAAACAATAACTACAGCATACAGCCGAACCGTTATTTCCGAATAAATTTAACTCTGATCAAACTCTCCAAATACGTGGGTTCTGAAAACTACCTTTATCTTCCGTACAAAATATATTTTAAGCATACTCGAGTAAGAACCCTGCGCGTTCGACTGCCCGAGTAATAACACTGTCAACCCGAGAGTTGCCAGTCGAAGGCAGCCTGAGTTAACATTCATTTAGTGACCTCACAATCGAGTAAATAATGCGCTTGAGAAGTATATCGCAAGCTAAACGTTGATTTCTTCAGGGTGCCGTCATATGGCCATTGCTCTGCTTGAAATAACACGCACATCACATAATCATTTTGATATTTGTCCGCTAAACCTGCCTATATTATTAGGATTTTTTTTTCTTGCCTAATATATATTAGGCAAAATATATATTAGGCAAAAACAAACAAAAATTTAAAAAATCAAATAATAATAATATAGGCAGGTTTAGTGGACTAACATTTGTCCTGTTAGAATCTTGAAATATGGCCCCGGGCAATTATTTTATTTTACCAGGGCGGTTCAACACCATATGAACCTCACCAAAGATATATAACTGGAAAACATCGAGGAAGTGGTTTACAGTAAACAACACAAACGTAATAGTGAACGGATCAATTATGTAAAGCAATGATATATCTACATATGTAAATGGTGGAACAATCCCTCTCATACAACAAAATACAGCATGAGTATACCACAGCCTCCCAAAACACACACTTTAACGCCTGTGACCAGTTGGGATGTGTTGCTTGCTGTCTTCGGCGTCATGCTTAAGTTATATAGCAGTATAAAAAGGGCAAGAGTTCCTCTATAAAAGAAGATCTTCTCTCCCAAAACACGGACCACGCACTTCATACATACGGAGGCCGTCCTTACATAACCCTAGATGTTAATAGGACGTTAATCAATGTAATTAATCAAATCTTTACCGCATATATTTGAATCAGTCCTTAAATAATTCTCGATGTTAATAGGACGTTAATTAATCAAATAAACAAACAAAACTTAACCGTATTCATTGAAATACGTTCTTAAATAATCCTGGCAGTTAAAAGAACTTTTATTGTTTTTTTTTAATCAAATTAACAAATACTGACTTTTGTAATCCCAATGTTTCTCTCGACACCATTCAGATAAGCGTTAGAATTGTACCTCCTTCCCTTATCACATGATTGCAAAAGGCAAATAAAATCAATATATATATATATAGTATATATTTTCTTCTTCCTGTCTGACTTTCTTCTTCCTAACATCTCTCTTAACATCGCCTACCTCTAGGACTTCGGTTAACTCAGTACAGCTTGCCGCCGAAGATACCAAGCCCTGCAGGTAGGGCGTAAGAATTGTACCTGCTGCCCCTATTGCATTATCGTAAAAGGCGACTTAATTAAGGATCTTATCTTTTCTTTCTTCCTAAATTTTTTTGTTCTTCCTAGAGTCTCCCTTGACACCACCTCACTTTTGGACTTTGGTTGAGCGCTCGCCCCGGTGAGGAAGGCTATGGGATCTGTCCCCTGGCCGAGACACCCCAAAGTCTATAAAAGTGGTAGTTTCTGCTCCTGCTTAGCGCTCAGCATAACGGGAGTGGGACGACTGGTTTGCCTGTTGTCAGTGTAATGTGACCGGGTGGGGTGTGTTGCTTGGCGTCTTCGGCGGCATGCTTCAGTGATATAGCACTATAAAAAGGGCAACAGTTCCACTATACAAGAAGACACAACACGAATATACCACAGTCTCCCAAAACACGCACCTCGCACAACACACGCAACACACCGCATACATGGGAGGCCGTCCTTACATAACCGTAGCTGTTAATAGGACGTTAATTAATCAAACAAACAAACAAACAAACAAAAGATACCAAGCAACGCACCCAATCCGGTTAAATTACACTGAGAACGGGCGAACTAGTCGTTCTACTTCCTTTATGCTGAGCGCGAAACTACCACTTTTATAAACTTGGTGTGTCTCGGCCAGGGGACAGAACCCCGAGTGTTGAGAAACCATGTGCTTGTTCGATTAAGTGCGACAAAACAGCATCGAACAGGAGCCACTTCCAAGCAGAACATATTATGAACTTGCAACTTCGACTAAACTTATATGAGTGTATGTTATATGTAGCTTCATTAATAAAATAATGTCTTCTGAGTGAACGTGCAATGTTATATGTATTCTCTAGTTTTGAAATATTTTTAAGAATATTTTTACTATTATTGAAAGCCACATTATTGAGTTGCTCCTAGGTTATGAATGTTGTGATATGTGCTTCATAACAACCAATAAACGTGGTATCATATTGGTTTGGTTTTTTTTTATTTACGTCCTATGAACAGCCAGGGTCATTTAAGTATAGTATACCGTGTTTGAAGTTCAAATGCGTATTTTGGAGACTGTGGTATATTCTTGTTGTGTCTTGTATAGTGGAAATCTCGCAGTTTTCCATTTACTGAAGCATGCAGACGAGTACACAATAGCGGTTAAATCAAAACAGAACACACAGATTCGTTTCATTTTATAAAATTTTCCTTACAGACTAGAATTCAGACTGACCTTTAAAGATCTTTGATTTAAAGAGTGACAAATGAAAAAAAAAACAGATTACTTCTTTTTTTGTGTCAGTGAGACCAAATTCTTCATGAAATCTACATTTCAGGTTATATTGGTGCTTTAGTTATTACCATCAGTGACTGGAGTATGTCTAGTTCTGATTATTGAGTACAACAATGTTTTCATTTGTTATGCATACAATTAGGTAGCAATACTTCGGTCCATTAACTGTTTGTTATCTTCTTAGTCCCACTATTCGGCATAAATCATTAAACTCTATACAGATACCTACTACAGATAGTGATTTAAATATCTGACATGAAAGAATAATAACTTTGTCTTAAACCAATAGAGACATTCTGGTTTCCATTATCGGTGATATTCATCGTCAATTAGAGCTTCACATATTTCAGTGCATTGTTATCCCCCGCAAACGTGTTTAAGGCTCCGTCCGAGATCATTTTCCGGGCTATAACTCAAAAACCGTTCGACGCAGTTTCTTGAAACTTTCTTTTTATACATCAGACAAGTGCCCGAGTTGTGCTTTTTGCCGACCTTCGATTTTTGGGATTTTTCTGTTACCATGGAAACTTAGTGAAAATTATCAAATTACTGTTTTCGGACTATAACTCCAAAACCAATTAACGTAGGTCCATGAAACTTTCTGATTATATCAGACCAGTGCCCTTGCTGTGCCTTTTGCTATTGCGGACATTTCAATTTGGGAATTTTTACCGTTACCATGGACACCTAGTCAAAAATACCAAATTAGTGTTTGCTTTCGTTTCCGGTCTATAACTCCAAAATCGTTCAACGCAGCTCCAGGAAATTTTCTGAATACATCAAACAATTGCCTTAGTTGTGCCTTTTGCTGTTGCGGACTTTCAATTTTTGGAATTTTTCTTTTGCCATGGAAACTCAGTAAAAATTCCAAATTACCGTTTCTTTATGTTACCTGCTGTAATTTTTTTCAGTTTTTACAGTACTGATAATCGCATATTAAAGTTACACTTGAATAATTATTACTTTGACCTTGATGTATTTTAGGGGCGTGGGGGATTATGCCAGGCTTTGCGGCTCCTTGTTTTGATTTCAAACACATAATAGATACATTATTATGATGTCTCCGACATAAACACTTTGTTTTATGTCGTGAGACACATTTACATTCTCAGCTATCTGAAGGAGATTGACATTTAAAAACAAATATGAACGTTTTACCATCTTTTCATATCAATTTAGTATTCAATCGTTTCATCATCATTGAGTATGAGTTTTATCGTATATTTTAACCAAAACTATTTTATCCCCAACTCTCTTTTTATCTAATCGAAAATTACAATTTGTGTTTTGATTCATATTCGCCTATGTTTTAACCAAATCTTTTAGATGCAAGCAATAAATTTTTTTTTTTATTTAGATCTATTACATGGCTTGTAGTTTGGCTGTGGTATATTCATGCTGTATTTTGTTGCTCCTTTTAGATATATCATTGCATTATATAATTGGTCCGTTCACTGTTATGACTTGATAATCAAGACAAATGATTACTGTATACCACTTTCTCGTTATCAGTTATGGATCTTTGTTGAGGTTCAATTAAAATTGCCCGAGGCCAATTTTGAATTACTATATGATGCACATGTTATTTAAGAAGAGCAGTGGCTATATGACGGCACCCTGAATAAATCAACGTTATGGGTCCCCGCTCTATGAAAAATTTGATCAATCAAAGCATATCCAACATTATTATGCTTCTCAGTTCATTCAATTTGTTTCAACATCATATACACTATACATCGCATACCGGAGGCCATCCTTACATGACCCTGGCTGTTAATAGGACGTTAATTAATCAAATAAACAAACAAAACCTTACCGTATACATTTGAACATGTTCTTAAATGATCCTGGCTATTAAAACAACTTTTATTTAATCAAACACATTTTAAAAAAAAACTGACTTTTGTTATCTCAATTTTTCTCTCAACCCGATTGCCATTCCCCACCCTGTCACAATAAACTGACAACGGGCGTACCGGTCGACTTATTGCCATTATGCTGAGCATTAAGCAGAAGCAGAAACATCTCGAACCGGGGAAAGAGCTCAAAGTGCTCAACCCGATGACAAAGGAGAGGTAAGGAAGAAGAAAGTTCGTTAGAGAGAAGAGAAAAGATAAGATTCTAAAAAGTCGACATTTACGATCATGCCATTGGACCGTAGTATCACACCAATAATTGATTTCTTTGTTTGTTTGATTATTTTAACGTCCTATTAACAGCGAGGGTCATGTAAGGACGGCCTCTTATGTATGCAGTGTGTAGCGTGTGTGAAGTGCGAGGTAATAGATTCCTGGAAATCTTATGGGCACAAGATTTCATTGAGAGGTGAATGTTTCGGAGCCTGCTGATTGGGTATTCAGGGCGTATCACTTTCAAATATTTAATGTGTGCGTTGGGCAATATATGTCGATGTAAAATACGTAAAGATATTTTGAAATTCTCTTAAGTCGGTTTCTGACAGGGATAAGGTAATCAATATTGGAATATCATGAATATTTTTGTCAATGTTTGGTACGGAATGCAACATAAGATAGCACCCCCACATACAAGTTGGTAGATCATAATTTCTTTTTATTCACAGGTATGCGAGATGTCAAGCTTCAATATTAGTGGCAGGTGACCAGACTTGAAAAGTTCAAAGTCCTTTTAACCTGGACAGTGGCAAACATTAACATTGTCGTCTATGGAAAACATTTGGTTCTGCGGTCTCCTTATGGACAATTCTTATTATGTGTTCGTAAAGAACGCTACAATCAATATCACAATTTCATAGAACGATACCCATGACTTCTCGTTTTATTTAATTGATTTTATCAGATAAGTTTACAATGTGTTTAGTATGAATCCATAAAGTCATGAACCGTTTAATAACTTCTTATGGTGATGAAGGTTTCCTTATTCATCATGATAAATATTAATAAATACCGTACAAAGTAAGTAAATAGTCTAGAAAGACGTCGACACAATTCTACATTTAAGTATTGCTTTATTCTTCATAATATCGGACACAGTATGTAATAATTGCCATCAAGACACAATACATAAATTATTCAAATTGTAGCATTGTCTTCTGAACGAATCAATTAACTGCTTCAGATTGCTTTGCTATACAGATAAAGTGAAGTTACTTTCTATTTTAACAGCTTCTTACCGTGAGGAATACAGTATACATGACGATAAACAAGATGCTGAAGATGTTGCTCTGTATTCTGGTGCTGGCAATAATACAAGGTAAGAAACAGAATCTTTATCAATTGGTTTTATTGTCTCATTTTCTTATGTTTTAACGAGATATTTTGATTTCCGTAATGTATGCTTATTCGTCTTGTGTTATTGGATACGGAGAGGTCTAAAACATTTCATTTTGGTGAGTCTATCTGAAGTTTGTCAATGCTTCTACGACATCGAACTTTTTATTGATTTTCATAAAATTTCCATACAGTTCCATATGTATTTGCATACAGTTGTATGTATTGGCCTAAAGATTCAAAATATTTTCAATAAGACTGAATAACAGGATGATAGATATGTAGGAATATTATTCTTTAATATTTTCTCAGAGGCTAAAGGGAGATTGAGCGTACTCAAATATTGTTGAAAGGAAAAAATAAAAATAGATAGAGGTAACTATTAAAAGGGGAAATAATGTTATATCATGACAAGGGCGTGAACTTAACCAATCTGGCCCCGATTTCTCGAAACAAACTTAAGTCCAAATTTGACTTAAGTCAATGTTATCAACATAAGTTACATAAGGAGAAAAACTGAAGTTTTGACTTAAGTCTGTACTTTTGTTTCGAGAAATCGGAGCCTGAAGTTCGGGGTTTAATATTCCGTATATAATCAACAAGTTCGACAGTCCAAGCATTTGTGAATATTACAAACAATATGTAAACTTAACTTCTATTGAATTATTTTACCTCGGACTTGGTAAGTCTTACTGTATTGCCCTGCAGGTAAGGGCGTTAGAATTTTACCTGCTGCCCCTATTGCATGATCGTAAAAGGCGACTAAATTTAGGATCTTATCTTTTCTCTTCTTCCTGACTTTATCCTTCCTAATGCCTCCCTTGGCACCGCCTCATTTTTGGCCTTGAGTTGATCGTTCGCCCCTGTGAGGAAGGCTCTGGGTTCTGTCCCCTGGCCGGGACATACCAAAGTCTATAAAAGTGGTAGTTTCTGCTCCTGCTTAGCGCTCAGCATACAGGAAGTTGGACGACTGGTTCGCCCGTTGTCAGTATAATGTGACCGGATGGGGTGTCTTCGGCGACATGCTTCAGTGATATAGCACTATAAAAAGGGCAACAGTTCCACTATACAAGAAGACAAAATATAAACATACCACAGTCTCCCAAAACACCCACCTCGCACAACATACACGCAACACCGCATACATGGGAGGCCGTCCTTACATGACCATAGCTGTTAATGGGACGTTAATTAATCAAACAAACAAACAAATCTTACTTTAACTATTTGGGATAATTCGTATTAACAAAGTCAACTGACGTGCCGTGATATTAAGACATGACTTTGGTATTGATGGTTGATTAGAAAAACGTTTATAGAAATCAAAATATGCTCCACCGCCGACGGAGCATAAACATTTGGACAATAATTGATGTTTAATCGTATACATGTATGTCTAATTAACATAAATATGCATGTACAATAATATTTGTTTTGCTTTTGTTATCTGCGCAATCGGTACCTCATTCCATGTAGAGCATAGAGTCATGTTTTTTTACGGGATGTAATTAATTATCTTAAATACTTTTATATTACAGTTTATAGTTGTGTAAAGTAAATATAATTTGTTGCTGAAGAAAAAATACTAATTTATCTGCTCATGTTTTTGATAGGTGAAAATTATTCGTTCGTTGGCGGAGAAGCATCTTTTTGGTTTGGTTTAACATTTTAGTTTTAACATCCTATTAACAACCAGGGTCATTTAACAACAGCCACCCATGCGTGTAATATGCTGCGGTGTGCGAATGACAATATGTTTATGGAGGCATGGAGGCTTTGCGTGTTGTGTCTCATTTTCATAGTGGGACTCCATGGCGTTAGAATTGTACCTGCTACCCCTATTGCATCATCGTAGAAGGCTACTAAAAAAATCTTATCTTTTTTCTTCTTCGTAACGTCTCCTTTGACACTGACACACTTTTGGTCTTCTGCTGAGCGCTCGCTCCTGTGAGGTAGGCTCTGAGTTCTGTACCCTGGCCGAGATACATCAAACACTATTAAAGTGGAAGTTTCTACTCCTGCTTAGCACTCAGCATTAAGGGAATGGGACTACTGGTTCGCCCGTTGTCAGTATAACGTGACCGGGTGGGGTGTGTTGCTTGGTATCTTCGGCGACATGTTTCAGTTAAGTAGCGCTATAAAAAGGGCAAGAGTTTGGCTATACAAGAAGACACAACACGAATATACCGCTGTGTCCAAAATCACGCACCACGCAATTCATACACACGACACACCAAAAGTCTATAAAAGTGGTAGTTTCTGCTCCTGCTTAGCGCTCAGCAAAAAGGGAGCGGGACGACTGGTTCGCCCGTTGTCAGTATAATGTGACCGGGTGGGGTGTGTTTCTTGGTGTCTTCGGCGGCATGCTCCAGTGATATAGCACTATAAAAAGGGCAAAAGTTCCACTATACAAGAAGACACTACACGAATATATCGCAGTCTCCCGAAACACGCACCTCGCACAACATACACGCAACACAACGCATACATGGGAGGCCGTCCTTACATGACCATAGCTGTTAATAGGACGTTAATTAATCAAACAAACAAACAAACAAAAGTGTTGTGTTTGCCTTGGATTTTACCATTAATAGTAGATGAAACATTATAATCGAAAGGTTTGTGAATTGAATATTGATCACAGTTGTCAGAACAATACAGTTACATAAGGATATATCCCGAAAAGTATATTTTATCAGCCTCAAACTGCCCGATGTTTATAACACTGAGGCTTGCAGTACTATCGTCAATGGGGTGGTATTCATACCCTGCCGGGAACGGAGTAGAGGCAGGGTATGATTATTCGTTCTAACGACACACCGCATACATTGGAGGTCATCCTAAACAAACAGATCAAGGGCTTTTACTGGTAATTGTACATTTATATATATATTTTTTTCTTCACGATGCACGTGAGTCTGCGTTTTAGTTCTCGCGAAATTTCATGAAAATGTTTATCTCACGAAAGCTGTTGTTCACAGTAATTGACTAATACGTTTCAAATGTGTTCTATATACTTATATACGTCACCAATTAGTACTTATGTTTATGAGCTTCCTCATACAGATTCTATATTTTATTTTTTTCTGCTTTTAAATATATATTTTATTGATTTTTATATCGATTGAGAAACAAGTTATACAACCTATGCAAATCACTCTCGATGGCCCGGATGTAAGCGTGCAAATCATTCTCGATGGCCGGGATGTAAGTGCGGGAAGGGTCTTAATATGGGAGGACATTGTAACACCCGGATAAAGTCATGTGATCGGGCAGGTGACCCTAACCTTTTCACGTCCGTGCCGGGGATCGAACCACGGCCGGCTAGGTGAAAGGTTAGCGGCTTAACCACTACACCACCCGATCACCCTGCTGGTGAGTTCGTCGTTAAAATTGCTTTTGAGTTCATCGTTAAAATAAAACCACACTAAATATATTTATCTAATATGAACAATGTTATAGGCACAATAGCGGACACTATAACTCTACGGAACTTCGGTGTTGTCCATGACGTCAATATTGGAGACAATCGGCAGATGTTGACAGAGCAACAGACCATTAGCACAAAGTTGAGATGTACGTCACGTTGTGTAGAGCTTGGGTGCAGGTGCACATCACTAGTTTATGACAAGGCCACGACGACATGCTACATGTTTGGCAAGCCTCTTATTACCGGAAATGGGGACAGCATTGGATATAACAAATTAACAGGTTATGTTATGGCTTTTTTCCCGTACATGTATGTTACCATATGAACTTTTGATCCTTCTTTTAAATGATACGAAATAATTTGTACATACGAAATGTACTTCATAAGGAAATGAGTTTTCGCTTTGGTATTTGTGTCATCGAGATCACTTGCGAATCTTTTAATACAGTTATAATTTGATTTGTGTTCAGAATTTTTGAACAAATAACATGTTTAATTGATATATTGATATGTTAATAAGATATAACAGTTTCATTTTATTTGTTAAAATCAATTAATTATGACGCTTTTGTTATTTGTTTGGAAATAATAACGTGTATTGATTAAATTTTAGTAATTAATAGTCTTTATTAAATGCGAGCAAAGTCATAGTATTTGCTTAGTATGTCGAGAAATAGACCTTACATTAGGTTTATATTTATCGTTTGGTATAAAGTACCACATAATCAAATTTGTTCTGTACAGTAACCGGAAACAGCCAATTTCGCTAAAACAACAATATTGCCAAATTAGGCCTCAAGATTCGTGTATATTCGGTTTCGAGACTGTACAATTTAAGCATCTGTTTTCATTAATGCTTTTTGTAGTAAAGTATTTTTGGGGAATGATATTGTTTTATGAAATTGAATAGAAATTTTATATAATATAAATAGGGATATTTTGAAGTCGGAAAGTTTTGGCATTTTGTATCGAAATAGGGAGGTTACATTTTGGTATTTAAATTTGGCGCATAACTTTTATCTGAGCGAAAGATAAAAGCAATTTGTAGTTTCATCGATCTTTTTCGTATAGATCCCTCAAAAAGGATTGATACGATTTGATTTGAAGCCATATCGATGCGTAGGTAACCCTTTGAAATATTGGTCTTCAATAAAAGTGATCAAAAATCACATACATGATTTGACAAAAGAATCATTAACGGGATTCTTCTAACCTCTCACAAACGAAAACTTGCTCTAATAATCCCTTTCCACCACAGTAGAGTCCACACATAATCACGTTGCATGGCAAATCAGTATTATAACCTGACCATATGAAAGGGGCTGGACATGTGTGCAGTTGACCATGGTAACCAATACTGTAAGACATGGTAGAAAACCCTTATTCGATTTGCTCTAATGATTAGGTAAATAAATAGACCAACTAACCGATGTTTACAAGTTTCTTAAAAATACAGTGCGATAAGAAAATCACATTTACGTCAATGTACATCAAAGAGCTTCTTTAATTATTGTTTCAATTAATTATCATAGCAACTTCTAAGTATTATGAGGAAACGTTTAAATCTTCATGGACCTTTATATCATCAATGACGCTTTGGAACTAATATATATGCATTCCATCAATTGAAAGCATAGATTGAATTGATTTTAAATTCAATTTATTTAAATTTTAAGTTTCCGACAATTTCTTTATTCATTGACTTATTTTTTTCTTCAAATCCCTGAACAGGACTTTATCATAATCCAATTGTTTCATACTGTATATATCCCCAAAAAATGATTTTGATGCAGCATTTCGCAGAGTCAAAGTTTTATCACTACACATGGCAAACATCGGTGGGCTTCTCGATAGGCAATGACAAAATGATGCATTTACATTGGGCAAAGAACCCCTAGTACTGAAAAGTAATAATATGTACAAGTAACTCCAGCAGAGTACAATGAGGTATTGATATACAGGGATGGAAGTAAAGGTTATTGTATGGCTTTCGAGTAATAAGGGATGCATAACACGTGAGCGAAGCGAGGGGTCATAAGTCCCGAACGACGAGAAATCATGCACTACCTACCTTAATGCGTGTTTCATAACTTCGAACAAAAAGACAGGTTGATTGAAAAATACACACCTTTCCATCCATATTTATCCCACTCTCCCATTGCTCTCTGTTTGATTAACCTGTACCTGTCATGTTTGAGTTCTGTTCGGTACTAGGATTTCTTTGCACAATTTTAATAACTCTGTTTGTCATTATACATAGAAGGAACACAAGGGGCTTTAACATGTGTAGAGATAAAAACTTTGAATATGTGAAATGCTTAACCAAATTCTCTATAGGGGATATATACAATATGAAACACTTGGATTAATATCAAGCTGTATTCAAATTGATTGAAAAAATGAGAAATAAAATTGTCAGAAACTTCATTTGTAAATAAATTGTATTTAAACTCAATTCAATCTGTATAATTCTAAAGTGTTATTTGTTGTGTAAAGGTTCCTGCATGATGATTTAAAACTTTTCCGACAATACTTTGAATTTGCTATTCAGGTATCATATAATAATTATCAATAAATAAATTGAAGCATTAATTAATTGAAGCTTTTTAATGTTTATTGTGATTTCATTATTGCATTGTCTTTTTTAAAATCTTAACAGCATTGGCGGACATATGTGCAGTCGACCATGGCAACAACTCTGTAAGAGAAGGGAGATAATCCTTACTTACCTAGTTGTACTTATTATATCAATCATTAGACCAACTAGCCAATGTTGCAAGATTTTTATAACGAAAACGCATTTAGAAAATCGCATTTATTGTCATGTCTTCATTAATTGATGTTTTATTTAATAATCATTTAATAGCTGAAAAGCAACTTTATCTTTACATATCGTTCTTGAGTAACTTATTCGACAACACATGTTCACATAAGTGATCAGTAGCGTATTGATCCTTATGCACAGATAAATCTGTGGTCAGCTGTTGGTTTATTTTTATCGCTTTCATGCCAAACGCCAAATAAGACTGAATATGATCACCTTCAAAATATCCCAATTTATGGAAGGATTAGATCAAAAATGGTGCTTTGATTTACACATGGAAAGGGTAACATTAAATCCGTTTTTAAAGAAGTCTTACAGTTTCTATTTCATAGTACTACAAACGCCAGATCGGTTTTGTGAAATTTGTTCGTAGGCAAAACTCAATGGTAGCTTTAACAGGGCCTTTGTTTTCTTTTTATACGAGATTTCATAGGAAGGAAACTTATCTCAAAGCTTACGGTTTACTGAAGGTTGCACTTCTAAGAATCGTTTTACTAAGTGAAGTTTTGTTGGTTAATACCAATCAGCATTGTTTACTCCTTTCATAAAATCCATGAAGTGAAAACTTAGATAACCATGATTCTATATGAATACCATGTGGCTAACCTAATAATATATTTATCTTGATTCAGAATGCGCAAATCCCCGACAAATACCGAACGCCAATGTCCAAGACTATACAGGCTGCACATCTACTTTCGCCTGTGACTTCGGCTACGTGACATCCCCGTCTGATGCTTCAAATGAGATTGTCTGTCAGGAGGACGAGACATGGTCACCGAGTGACTACTCATGTACACAGAAACGTATGAACAACTTGGCTGCTATAATTAACTTACATTATATATAATAATAATAATAAATATACTGTAAGAGGTATCTTCATAATTCCAATTGTTCTGAAATCAGAACGATTTTTTTAAGTGTTCCAGCTAAATTAATGTAGTGTAACTTACTTAGTTTTGGAGAAAATCGACTTTTTGTGTCCCAATTTTCCTGATGCAAATATTCACTGTTGCCATACTTGGAAGGTCTTTATCACTACGGTGTTTATTCCCGTTGAAAACAAAACGTTCTGACGCCCTTCGCGGGTTTAAGTTCATTTTACGAATTTAAAGTCAACCAAAGAAGCGGAACAATATCAAGAAACAGTGCATTTTCAGCTCTAATATCGACATTAGTCGGGCACAGAACTAGATACCAGATAATAAGAATTTCCTGTAATAGTTGAAATAGAAAAATATTACGATGTCAGTAAATAAGATGTTTAATTTCTTTCGTTTGATTCAATTTCTAAATTTGATGACTTGATCCCGAACATTCCAGTGACGTGACTTTTAGTAGGAGTGAATGAAACGGCAGTCAGTCCCGCCAAACAGTGACGTCACAATCACCGGAATGACGTCGCTTACATATTTCCCACGTTAGTAAAAAGGAGTACACACTCATTCGATTTAGTAGAAGCATTTCGCTTTAAGCGAAATCGTGTAAATAACAGGCAATTTGTTTTTGTTTTGAATACCATCTTCTGTATGTATAATGAAAAAGTTGCAGGATAAACAGAATACACGGTCACTATCTTACAATACAAGTTTTATTTTGGTGTCGACAGGGAAAACCGAGATGACTCGGCAAAACCTCCTCATCGCACAAACGATAGCAGCATCGATATTAATTATAGCAAAATAAAAATGTCCAACTTTGGAAATATTGCAAGTACATTCATTATTTACATAAACCAGTAATTAGAATAATCATTTATTTTATCTAGACTAAATAATTTGCAAATCCCATACACCGCCTGCAAGGAGATGTCCTCGGCCTATCGCTACCCACGATGCTCTCGATCGTGGTCTTATGTTGTGTAACTTTTCATGGGATATTAAATCTAGATATATCTGTTTTCGACAGTTAAATATCTATGAACACGTGTAAAACAAGCAGTCTCAACTGCTATTCCGAGACCGTAAAATGCAATCTTGGTCATCTCAGCCAAAACATAGGGGCACGCAAATTATGACAGAAACGTTTACTAGTAATTTGAGACATACATGTATGTCATTTAAAAGTATTGGAGACCTTTTGATATGCACGTGTATATCATGACGTTTCAAGTGGCTGACCGTATTATTTTTTGTGAAAAAAGAATTATACCTATTTTTTTTTATATGTTATAAAAATAGGTTAGCTTTTTTTATTGTTATTGACACTGTATGTGATATTTAAACGAAAACACATATTTTACCTAAGAAGCCAATGATATATATATATATATAATGTAAGTATATCGGTTAGCTTGTAATTAACTTACATTATATATAATAATAATAATAAAATTACTGTAAGAGGTATCTTCATAATTCCAATTGTTCTGATATCAGAACGATTTTTTAAGTGTTCCAGCAAAATTAATGTAGTGTAACTTACTTAGTTTTGGAAAAATTCGACTTTTTGTGTCCCTATTTCCCTGATGCTAATATATTCACTGTTGCCTTACTTGGAAGGTCTTTATCACTACGGTGTTTATCCCCGTTGAAAACAAACGTTCTGACGCCCTTCGCGGGTTAAGTTCATTTTACGAATTTAAAGTCAACAAAAGAAGCGGAACAATATCAAGAAACAATGCATTTTCAGCTCTAATATCGACATTAGTCAGGCACAGAACTCGATACCGGATAATAAACATTTCCTGTAATAGTTGCAATAGGAAAATATTACGATGTCAGTAAATAAATGTTTAATTTCTTTCGTTTGATTCAATTTCTAAATTTGATGACTTGATCCCGAACATTCCAGTGACGTCACTTTTAGAAGGAGTGAATGAAACGGCAGTCAGTCCCGCCAAACAGTGACGTCACAATCATCGGAATGACATCGCTTACATATTTCCCAATGTAGTAAAAAGGAGTTACACACTCACATTCGGTTTAGTGAATGCATCTTTTCTTGAGCATCAAAGAAGCGTTTCGCTTTGCGCAAAATCGTGTAAATAACAGATAATTTGCTTTCGTTTTGAATACCATCTTCTGTATGTAGAATACACGGTCAATATCTTACAATACAAGTTTTATTTTGGTGTCGACCGGGGAAAACCTCCTCATCTCATCTCATCGCACAATCGAAAGCAGCATCGATATTAATTATAGAAAAATAAAAATGTCAAACGTCGGAAATATTGCAAGTACATTAATAATTTACATAAACCAGTAATTAGAATAATCATTTATTTCATCTAGACTAAATAATTTGCAAATCCCATACACCGCCTGCAAGGAGTCGTCCTTTGCCTATCGCTACCCACGATGCTCTCGGCCGTGATCTGTTTTCGACAGTTAAATTTATATTAACATGTGTAAAACAAGCAGTCTCAACTGCTATTCCGAGACCGTAAAATGCAATCTTTGTCTCCTCAGCCAAAACACAAGGGCACGCAAATTATGACAGAAACGTTTACTGGTAATTTGAGACATACATGTATGTCATTTAAAAGTATTGGAGACCTTTTGATATGCACGTGTATATCATGACGTTTCAAGTGGCTGACCGTATTATTTTTTTGTGAAAAAGAATTATACCTATTTTTTTTTATATGTTATAAAAATAGGTTAGCTTTTTATTTGTCATTATTGTTATTGACACTGTATGTGATATTTAAACGAAAACACATATTTTACCTAAGAAGCCAATGATATATATATATATAAATGTAAGTATCGGTTAGCTTGTAATTAACTTACATTATATATAATAATAATAATAAAATTACTGTAAGAGGTATCTTCATAATTCCAATTGTTCTGATATCAGAACGATTTTTTAAGTGTTCCAGCAAAATTAATGTAGTGTAACTTACTTAGTTTTGGAAAAATTCGACTTTTTGTGTCCCTATTTCCCTGATGCTAATATATTCACTGTTGCCTTACTTGGAAGGTCTTTATCACTACGGTGTTTATCCCCGTTGAAAACAAGCGTTCTGACGCCCTTCGCGGGTTAAGTTCATTTTACGAATTTAAAAGCCAACAAAAGAAGCGGAACAATATCAAGAAACAATGCATTTTCAGCTCTAATATCGACATTAGTCAGGCACAGAACTCGATACCGGATAATAAACATTTCCTGTAATAGTTGCAATAGGAAAATATTACGATGTCAGTAAATAAATGTTTAATTTTCTTTCGTTTGATTCAATTTCTAAATTTGATGACTTGATCCCGAACATTCCAGTGACGTCACTTTTAGTAGGAGTGAATGAAACGGCAGTCAGTCCCGCCAAACAGTGACGTCACAATCATCGGAATGACATCGCTTACATATTTCCCAATGTAGTAAAAAGGAGTACACACACTCACATTCGGTTTAGTGAATGCATCTTTTCTTGAGCATCAAAGAAGCGTTTCGCTTTGCGCAAAATCGTGTAAATAACAGATAATTTGCTTTCGTTTTGAATACCATCTTCTGTATGTAGAATACACGGTCAATATCTTACAATACAAGTTTTATTTTGGTGTCGACGGGGAAAACCTCCTCATCTCATCTCATCGCACAATCGAAAGCAGCATCGATATTAATTATAGAAAAATAAAAAATGTCAAACGTCGGAAATATTGCAAGTACATTAATAATTTACATAAACCAGTAATTAGAATAATCATTTATTTCATCTAGACTAAATAATTTGCAAATCCCATACACCGCCTGCAAGGAGTCGTCCTTTGCCTATCGCTACCCACGATGCTCTCGGTCGTGATCTGTTTTCGACAGTTAAATTTATATTAACATGTGTAAAACAAGCAGTCTCAACTGCTATTCCGAGACCGTAAAAATGCAATCTTTGTCTCCTCAGCCAAAACACAAGGGCACGCAAATTATGACAGAAACGTTTACTAGTAATTTGATACGTATGTCATTTAAAAGTATTGGAGACCTTTTGCTATGCACGCGTATATCATGACGTTTCAAGAGGCTGCCAGTATCTTTTTTTTTGTGAAAAATGAATTTATACATATATTATATAAAATTCGGTTAGCTGTTTTATTGTCATTATTGTTATATACACCGTATGTGATATTTAAACGAAAACACATATTTTACCTAAGAAGCCAATGATATATATAATGTAAGTATCGGTTAGCTTGTAATAATAATAATAATAATAAAATCTTAACCAGGGTTACATATTTAGACAAGTCTTATTTACAATATGGCACCTGTATCAATATATACAGTTATCACAGACAACAGTTTAATACAGACAATACCTTAATTTAAAAGACATATACATTCATATCAGCATGTAAATATGGTTGCTTTCTAAAATATTGGTAGAAAGTGTAAAACTAAAATTGTGAAAACACATCATTTAAGGGTTTTTGTTTAAAAACAGCAACACTGGGGGCATTTCTAATATCATTGTTCAATCCATTTAGTAAATTGGAACAAGTGTAAAACAAATGAACGCTTAAAATAACTTTTTCTAGCATTAGGAATATAAAACTTATTTGAAATTGAAGATCTGGTATTTCTCATACTAACATCCCTAATATAGGTAAAACATGTTACTGAAGAGTATCCCCATGTAAAATTTTGTAAGCAAGAACAGCTTTCCTAAAAATAAAATAGTTTTCTATTGACAGCCACTTCAACTGAGTAAAAAGTACTTCGGATGGTGTTAAAATATCTCTAACATTTAGTAAAACTCTTGCTGCTCTTTTTTGCACAATTTATGAATATAAGATTTGTTACTGATCTCACTCCAAACAACAGAGCAATTTATAAATTGTGGAAAAACTGTACTTTGGTAAACTTTTTTTCTGCTTTCGACTCGCAACTCTCATGTATGAGTGGGATTATTTATATATATTTTCAAACTATGTCAGTCAATTGCTTCAATTTCGAGTTACATGTAATATGAAGAGTGTCAATGGTCGTTTTCGTTTACACGGTTTGTCTGGTTGGACCTAGTTCTTCGTTTTTAATGAGACTCGGCGATTTGTTTGTTTTCAGACAAGCGATGGCAAAGCCCGCATATGTCCATATCAAAATATGCAGGTCCGTCATACCACGTATACTTGAAATACCATTTTGACGTATATCAAAGACGCTCATCCTCGCTCCTTCAGTCCAAAAGTCTATTAGGCAATTAGCTCATATAGACGACATCTTATCAGAAACTTAGGATTGTATATCATTCGTATTGCAATGGTAACATCTTTATGGGACGAAGACTTCCAAATGCGCATATTCTTGACTTTCCGAGTGGTTATGAGGGGCGGGGGCCAAAAGGGATCAATTTGGCTATTGTTTATATTGTTATACATTAATCCATCAATTTGCAATACACGACACTTGTTTTGTCAGATTCTAAGAAGGTCGCAGTTTCTATTTTATATTTAATGAGTCAATCAAACGAATTATGCAGATCCTATAGGCTTTTTGTCATATATTTTATGTTATAAATCACATCCTTACGTACCTATTTAACGTTTCTAAAATTATTTTATTAATTGTACGAGTAGCATAAGTAAACATGTGACATTTGACAATCACAGTTACAAATCAGACATATTTATATAGGATTTTGCATGAATATACATTCAGCACTTTAAAACCAATTTTGTGAGTTTTTTCTGCAGCTTGTCAATCGCCTCCTTCACTTGAAAACGGACAGGCTTCTAGCACAACTCTAAACGTTGGTGGATGGAATAGCGACGTATATATGTGATACAAACTACATGAACACTGGCGGGGAGAAAACCTCTCGTGAGTGTCTATTTGGAGGAACATGGTCCCCGGACTTCGACATGGTCTGTAAGTAAAACAGATACTATAATTTATCATAGTATCATATCGCTTTTCTATTAATAAGGCCATTTCATAAATTTCATTTATTACTCACTTGCAAGATAACATAACTGGGTTGTGATTGGTTTATCCCGAATAAATAGTATTTCTTCCTATTTTAAATTTAGTTTTGTTTGTTTGTTTCATTTATACGTCCCATCAAGAGCCAGGATACAAGATTTTTCATATGTAATTGCTCCAAATTACAAGGACTAGATTTAAGTTGAATACCTGTCTTTTATCAAAAACCTATCAAAGCATGGTCAACATACATAACCAAAATTCCTTCCACTAGAAAAAAAGAAATTATGAACCAAAACCTTTTTAGAAATACCAATTTAACGGAAAATGGTAAATTCTAATATTTCAAATCTTTTTTACAGTCACAGTTGACAAAAAATAAAGATATTTGGAATGAAGAAGATGACAAATTAATTGTGATTTAAGAATAATTATTAAAAACAACAAATGGAATAAAGAAAAACTAATGTCTTATGAAAAGCGAAAAGAGAAATATATACAAAACAAATTGATACCGGATAGTGAACCCATTGCAGAAGTAAAATGGAAAACAGTAATTTAGAAGAAATGGCAAATAATATGGACCAAATTTCAGTATATTGCTATCTCACAAAAAACAATTTGAGTGGAATTTTTTACATAGAATCATTTTTACTGGGAAAAAATTACAGTCAATAAATAGATCGGATGGAAAAGTCATTTTTGTGAAAATGCTGAAACACTGTGTCATTTATTTTACACATGTAATTATGTCCAAAGTCTCTTTGTCTTGTATAAAACACAATATGTCGAATCAAATCTCTTGGAAACAGAAAATTATTGATATGTTTAGTAATAAAGAAAAAAATCTGCTAGGTAATTACGAAGATGAAGAGAAAGATTTATTGGAAAAAATTGTTATCAAAACTTTTATATTTACAGTTTGGAAATATTGTGTGAAGTACCAAAACAAGAATATAAGTGTCCAATCCACACATGTTATATTTAAATACATTATTATAGAAAATATTTGAAAATATTTGAAATGGCAAATTTCAAGAAAAAAGGGAACCGTATAAAGATATATCAAATGTGGAACTATTGTCCTTTTTATGAGCCCTCCGGGTAGGGCTTTAGAATTTCACTTGGAATTAACCAAGGAATTTAACTATTACCTTAATATAATAGTATTGTGATAAATCGAATTAAATGTAACGACAAAAGCATTCGATGTCCATATTCCATTTGATTTTTTTATCGTGAAAATGCAGGTGTCTTGTCAAGGGAGTACACGTTTCAAATTACAACTGGAAGCTATTTACACGCTGGAACTGATGCAAATGTATACATGTTAGTATATGGATCAAATGAAGATTTTTTTAGAGTTGACTTCCCATCAGATACCATGAGTTTTGAACGAAACAGTCTCGACGTTTATCAGGTAAATACATTTATTATTGATAATTGTATCACAAAGTGTGTCCTTAACCATCATGATATATATCTGAACAACAGGTGATTGTTGGATATGGAAACTATTGTTTGGCCTACTTATATCAGCAACCATATGGTTTTAACAAAATTTTCACAATGTTTACAAGGTAAATACCTTATCTGTTTATGTAACTACATAATCTACGTTTAAAGCAGGATTGTACAAAACAAGTCCCGAGTAAACCGAGTAAGAAAACGTTCAGATTTTAATAATCGACAGTTGAACCCTAGCCATGAGTACAAACCGATAAACATTTTATGCTGATTGCTAAATAGATTGATTGACAACACCAACTTTTCAAATCGTACATACATTCACAAACCGGAACACATGCCACACATCCTTAAATTTATATTGTCTATAACTCTCTTTTTTGTCGTTGAAAAAAAATCAAAGTGTGAATATTTTTCTCCGCCCTTTAAAGTTTTATACTTTCGATATTTTCTGACTGTAAAGTTCGAATTCACAGAGCCATTAACTAATTCCGGATACATTTTAAACGTGTACATAAGAAAAAGTAATATATAAATGTAAAATGCATTTATATAGTACTTTTTCTTACGCACACATTTAAAATAGCTCGAAGGTCTCCGAATTGTTCCTATCTATTCTAATCTGTACGCGTATCGCCGATGTTGGTCAGATGATACAACTAAGATTCCCGATATTATCTTAACGACATGGCGTTGATCAATTGTAGCTTATCAATGCATGATATTTCGTCCCTTTATCTTAATTATATGTATGCTCTTTTTAAAGATTCAAAAACATCATACATATGAATCAATATTCACACATTGTATGATTTACAATAGTTTATTAAAGTGGAAATTTAATATGATATAACTTTAAATGACTCTGAGAGGACATTTGAAATATACAGAACCAAACGAATGATTGATAGAATTAAATGTTTTTGTCCTAATATAATATATTAAGTGCAGAATGACAAGATCAAGATATTACTAGACCCACGCATAGGTGCATCAACTGAACTTGACATATAACCAACATCAATCTCGAAAAAAAGATGCGTAGACAAACATTATGTTATTAAATTTGACGGTTCGTTTTAAAAATTGTTTAACTTCACTCCATCACGTCTTTCAACTTTTGATTTACTTCAAAGTTAACATTCACCTTTCCGTTAAGTGAAGGTCTTACTTAGTTTCAAGGATAGCCGGAAATATGATGAAAATGTCCTTTGTCAGCATCAGTAACACAAATGCGCAAGTTCATTCACATATACAGTATCAAATATTTTATTATATTTATCAAGTATTTATATTTTTCACTATTTCATAGTTTTGATTAAAACATTCTTAACGTATTCACATGATAGCATATCGTAGTACATATTCCGTCTTTGCATATTAAAAAGTTAGCTCCCTTGCGGGTAGGTATCAATTGTTACGTCATTATTTTGTGAGCGCAATTCACGTCGTTTTCTCCGATACGTATGGCGTTACGCTCGCAAATACATGATGTCACAATCAATACATACCCGGAAGTGCAGATAACTCTGTAATATGCAAATTCGGAATAGAACGGTTGGAAAAATGCGTCTGGCGCTTCTTTGAGTGTTTTAGGTCATCTTACCCGAATGGTCAGGATGACCTATAGGTATCATGCTTTGTCCATCGTCATGCACCATGCGTAACCTTTTTATTCAAGCAACTTTGAGCCTGTAGCATGCTGGGATAAAGATCTATCTTTGTTCAAATGAATGCCCTTGGAGTTCATTTAAAGTCACAACGGTCAAAAGGCAAACAATATTAACGATTTCTTGTCAATAATTAATAGCCATAGAAACCTGGCTTCAGTTTGGACTTCAAACTTCGTTGAACAAAGGCTGTTAGCATCCTCATTTGGTAGGGATTCGCATTGTACACAATGTGGGCTGGCCCTCCGGGGCCGAAGCTGAAAGGGGTCAATTTTGTCCAGATTGTTTTTAGCGACTTCTCTGAGAGTTACCAATGAATATCGCTCGTATTTGGTATTAAGCAACATTATGGCATGGGGATCGAAAACTGAAAAATTGCAAAAAAAGTATCTTCCCGTTTTCGACGCATCATTTGTATATATAGAGATTGAACAGTGATTTGATTGCGTTAAAAATGGTATCAACGCAATGGGATACAAACATAAAGCGCTACATGTAGAATATGTCTGTATCCCATTGCGTTCATACCACCTTTAACGCAATCAAAACACAGTTCAATCTATATATTTTCTTAAATTAGTCTATAGTCTAATTTTAAATGTTCGTGATCAAATTTAAAATGATGTTGGTTGCTTAGCTAGTCAGGATGGCCGTCGATATAGTTCCGATTGTTAAATGTTACAGCTGCAGTTTGATTTGAAATATAACAATGACACCTTTCAATTATTATTTTTTAAATTAAATCATAAATCATAAAATATTCATTTCGAATAAAAATTGAGGCGAAACGACTACCGGTATGTATCGTTGTCAGGGCAGTGATGTGGTCCGAAGTGGAGCGAGCCGCCATATTTGATTTTCAGCCGAGGAAAGTAACTGTGATATAGCCTGTTGATGGTATGACCGTTAAGGTTCCACTATAGTCCAATTGGCCATACAACCCTACTTCCAAACAATTTAACTTTTACTATCATAAAGAGTGCTATTATGGTTTATTCATTTCCATTTCTAGTAAAATAATGAAAAGGGTATTCTGTTAATGTAGTATTGAATTATATAGAACTAATGTAGCCTATGCATTGCCCTATTGAAATAACTCTATATGAATAATCACGTGTATAATTTTAAAGAAATGTGGCATATTCCTTATAGATTTTTCAATTCTAAATATGCTCGATATAGGATACAGACTATCCATAGCACATGCTCCGGATAGCGAGTTTAAGATTTTCTCTTCTCTTTAAACGAAATCTTAAGTTTTACTGTCTGGCTATATCTTTTTTTATGGGCGTCGCCATATTGGATTCAGTAGCAGCAGCAGTTCACAAAAAGTAAAATGATTTTTATGAAAGATCGAAGGCCTTGATATCAGTAAATCGGGTTTTTGCGGGTTCCACAAATATCATATTGTCAAATTAACGTTCAATTGTAAATACTCTCGAGCCTATAAACAACAATTACGACAGAAATCCACGGCTTCATTCCAATTTCCCTCTCAGCTTCTTGCAGGAAGTACCGATACTCATCCGCACAAAATGAAAATATTTTAATTTACCGATTAGACGTCTGTTTAAAATGTTGTTGGTTTAACAATTCCCGACTTCATATTTTTAACATAATATTTTTTAAATCCGATCGGTAATTATTTGTTTTTTTTTTATTATGAATAAGGTCTCTTCTGCGTGACAGGACTTCCGGTTGGTGATACGGTCCATTCAACAAAACCACGAATAGATGAATTCTGAAGAAACAAAAGGTATTTGTGGTAAGTAAGCGTGGCAATCTTTGCTCATTTCATATTTGTTCAATGCTTTTACTACAAAATATCGATCGGACTTTAAAGGTAAGTACAAACATTAATGTTGCAGTCTTGTTTACGTGCTAACTGTCAGTAGACTGTATAAACATCCGGTGACAACATTTTATTATTTCTTCTTTTTTACTTTATTAAAATTTGGTTTGCATTATTGGGTTGGTTATGTTTGGAATTAAGATGCACGGTAGTGTTAAATAAGTGTTTACAAAAGCGTACAAGAAAGTTATGTCATGTCAGTAAAACTACGGAAACTCATACACACGTCGTCAGTGCTAGACTATATAGAGAGGGATAGAAAACAGCATTTCGACATGGGAACAAAGAGAAAAAACACCAAAAAAAAGGTTTGGATTATCATCCGGCATAAATTCTGTGAAACGTCAAACTTTGAGACCTGGAAGACCCAAATACAAATTTTGTTTAGCCCCCACAATTGCCAAAGTTTCTTTGCAAGATGCACCTCAAACATTTGGTTGTATTCACATGAGAATTTTGAGAAAAAAAAAACTTTTCCAACAAAGGTATGTTCACAACACGGAGGCATTTGGTTAGCCATCAAAAAGTGAAGCCCATCTACAGTGTGCGTAATGTTTCTGACACAAGTACCATCAAATTGTGCATAAAAAGAGTGAACAATGTTGTTGGCAATGGTTTTCGTGTAATAAACTTAGAATGTGTTCAGAAATATGTATCGACGATAACTATGCATGCATGTTTATGTGATGAAGCCGTAAAACTCTCGGTGAAAGGTGAAGCCCCCATAAAACTTGTATCAGAGGAGCGTACGTTAGGATTAGCGTCAATTTACAAGTCTCAGTGTCAAGGCTGCAAAAAAATGTTCAAATTTGAGACAAGTCCAAAGCTGCCTAACTCCAAACGGTACGACATCAATGTGAGAGCCGTGTGGGGAAGCATGGTAACAGGTAATGGTCCAGCCCATTTGAACGAATTCCTCGCCACCCTTGATTCGCCTGGTATGACCCAAACCTCCTTTTCCGCCATTGAACAGGAAATAGGCCAGTGGTGGAAAGATGCCCTAGAAACGGAACTATTGATGGCAGGTGCTGAGGAACGAGAGATCGCGATCAGTAAAGGCAATTATCATGGAGAGGTACCATGCATAACAGTCATAACGGACGGAGGATGGTCGAAGAGAACACACAAACACACATATAATGCTCTGGGTGGGGTAGCTATAATTATTGGCCAGGAAACAAAGAAACTGTTACACATAGGAGTACGTAACAAGTACTGTTACATTTGCAATATGTCACAACAAAAACAGGAGGTACCTAGACCACATAAGTGTTTTAAGAACTGGGAAGATAGCAGCCAGTCCATGGAGGCGGACATAATCGTTGAAGGTTTCAATCAGGCAGAAACAAAGCATGGCCTGCGGTACACCAAAGTCATCGGTGATGGGGACTCTTCTACATTTGCAAAGATTAGGGAAGAAGTGCCGATATGGGGCAAAGATGTTGTTAAACTAGAGTGTTGCAATCATGCCTGCAAATGTGTCCGATCTAAGTTAGAAAAGTTGGTAGTGGATAATCCCTCTTATAAAGGTAGACACCATCTAACCAAAGCAGCCAGAATCCGGATTGTAAGTGCCATTCGTTGTGCCATTCGAATGCGAAGCAGGGAAGCTGAAGAGAATGGAAAACAGACATCTGGCATCTCAGAAGCTATCCAGGGATATTCGTCAATCTGTGCATCATGTCTTTGGAAACCATACCAACTGTTCAGATTTCTGTAAAGCCAAATCAACGTCTCCTACGTTACCACCATGTGACGATAATGCAGACTCACATTCCAACAACACCCATGTTGATGAGGTCATCACTGAGCAGGTTAACATGTGGACAGACGGCACCTCATTACAGGCTCAAGAAGAGGCAAGACAAGGCACTTATACAGTTTTTGACCAGGTAGATCAGTGCATAATTAAAGATGTCACCAACATATTAATACCTCTGGCAGAGAAAGAGCAGTCGATTGATTGGATGCCTCACTACCAACCTGGCTGAAAGTTGGATGCACATTCGATCTAAATTTGACGGAGGAAAGGTCTACAACCTTTGTAATCGTGGTTCCTGGCATGGTCGTTGCTATGGTGGGGCATTAAGAATGAATCTTGGACCACAATGGTCTCCGACGGTGTGGAAATCCGCTACAGCTACAGAGCCTGGGTTCCTGTTTTCTAAACTGTACAGGCAAAGACACCAGATGCACCTAAATACCACCACACATAAAGGCAAGCAAACGACAAAAGAAAAAAGATGGAAGAGAAAAATGGTAAGCGCAACTCAGGCGAACTCCAAGAAAGCTAGACTATCATATGGACCAGAGGCCATAGATTTCTCAGAGGATGTATCACCAAAAACACTTGATGAATTGAAAAGACCAGTAATTTAAAGAGAGAGATTAACATCAGTGAAAGCAAAAATCTTACAAATTGAAAAATCAACCCTCCAACAATCACATTCATCCATCTGGCATACAGAGAGACGAAAGAGAATACACAGCATCTACTTTTGGCCCTATTATACGCAGAAATCCATCGATAACCTGTCTTATGTTTAGTCCGCAAACATCTCTACAGTAAATTCAGAGGAAATAGATACACCACACATGGTCTCTTGCAAGAAGAAAATAGCCTGAAAGAATACCAACTGAAAAAGACTGAGCATAATATCAATATGGAAATCCAATCGAGTGAGCCTTGTCATTGACAGATGCAACAAATTTTTAGGTGCCAGTCCGGATGGAATAGTTGTTGTTCGAAATGGGGAAGTTGGCCTGGTTGAAGTGAAGAATGTTCTGTACAATAAACCACTTAATTTGTATCAAGCAGCTGAAACTCAGAAAAACTTTTTGTTTGGAATTGAAGGAGGGCAAATTAAACACTGCGAGAAAACCATGACTATTTCTATCAATGCCATGGATTGATGAACATTTGTGATAAGCCCTGGATTGATCTTGTAGTGCGCACAAGCCAGCCATACCAAATGTACATTCAACGCATTTTTAGAAATATTCAGTTGTGGGAAAACAAAATGTTGCCAAAGCTTGAAAAACAGCTATTTACTACAAAGCTCTACTTCCAGAGTTAACTTCACCACGAGAAGGGAAAAGTCCAGGAATCAGAGAGCCGGGAATTTGGGTAAGACATGTATAGAATATGAAGAATTGATAGGCTTATTAATATTAAATATGACATAATTAATATTTTATATTATATAGTTAGCTTATTCAGGAAAAATCATTGAAAGGGTGTGATACATGATTCTGTGGTAAGTATCTAAGTTTTGAATGGTAAAAGTACAGAATTAAATTTTAACACTGACACTTTTTGTCTTTTCAGTATAATGAATCGGCCAAGAAAAATGTGACCCGAAGAAGCAGACGAACACATTCCAAGACAACCGCAGCCAAAAGTAATGTTCCAACGCCCACCACATCCCATACATCAACTTTGCCAAGGTAAATTGAAATTGTGTACATAATACAATAATATTTATTGAACATGCCATTTTAGATGGTGTAGGAAAATCAGAGTACTCAGCAATTTATGTAGGATTTTTTAAGGCGAGTCCATCACACTAAATTTCAAATTTTGATGGGTCCCAGTACAAAGAAATATGGAAGGTTCTCAAAATTTTGGTGAGTCCCACAGGAAAATGACGAGTCCAGGACTCATCTAGGCGACTCCCTTAAATCACTGAACTGTACCCAAAAAAACTATTAACCTGCCCCACATATTAACCAGGCGGCCCCTATAACTTATAGTTTGAAATTATTAAGATATAACAGATTAAACCATTTCACATATGAGTGATACCAATATTACTGTTATTTCAAAATATATTATTGAATTTAATGTCTGAAATATTACAGTGAAAATCATGAAGTGACCAAAGCACCTCCTTGCAATGAAGCTATAGCTGGCAGTTCAGCATCTACCTCACAAAGGTATCATCAAGTGAAAGTTTTGTTTTAAAAAATGAAACAAGAGGAATTAAGAATAATAATTTATTATTTATTTCTCGTTACAAGAACATGTATTTCAGCAAAATTTCTATTACAAACAATTCAACAGTATGTATTATAATTATAATTGAAGTAACAATAATCATTAGCTCATTAAAACTAAAAAAGCATGTGTTTGAATATTTTGCCTAATTTGTGTTTTCTAGGTTATCAAGAGCCCGCACATCAAAGGTGAAGTTTGTGGGAAGAACCATAAAACAGCAATGGGTTATCGATGAAAATAAAAACCAACGCGAATGGTATAAGGGGACAGTTTTGAGTGTTGTGTCCGGTGTTGATGGTGCTGCTGATGCAGTATATGAGGTTCAGTACGAGGGAGAAGAGGACCCATACGAAGTGGATCACCTGCTAGAAGATTACAGGTCTTCAGCATTTTTTCATGGATATTTAAAAAGTGAGTAGAGAGTTATTCTATGTGCTTGTAATTGCAACATCCAAAATACGTATAAATTAAGCATAAAAATGAAAACATCACATTTTAAAGTGCTTAAAAGAGTTTTAATTGTGGCTTTAGGTAAAAATTACAAGCTCATGCACTAATTTAATATATTTTCTGTTTCTATGTTATACATTTGCCACCACACAGCTTCCATACTTTCATAGAAAATGTAGTTCTGTCCTCATGGCTTCCATGTTTTTCAAGTGAATAGTTTTATGGTGTCCCCAGATTAATATCCTAAATTTAGTCGTTTTATACGCATGCAATATGGGCAAGAGGCACAATTGTAACCTATCTAATTAATATTAGACTTGTAATTCCGCTCCAATACAAGACCTAACAAGACGTTCGGGGTCACCTCAGCATGGTCATTAATGATAGCCAGTCAGCGTGTCGCCTACAAAATCTTCGGCGGTGTTGACTCTTTCTGACGTACAAAAATGTATAAACGGCTATTATGTCCCGAGGTGATCCGATTCTAGGCCAGAGGTCAGGCTGAACGGGTAGTTGTTAGATCTTGTATTTGAGCGTAATGTGGCATCGTAGTGGAGCGGTATTACAAGTCTGTTTTTAATCAAGATTGAATTATGACGAACTACCAAAATTTTAATATAAATGAAATAAATAATTTATGAACAGGTGATTGCCTTGTATACCATTCATGGTGACAGCATTTTTTCTACCAATGACAACGTGATTCGACAAAATCATTCGTGTACAAAACATGCGTATGATAACTCTGGCATCTGTTTAAGAAACATGTTTAAACGTGCGAATTTCCACGGAGGTTATCAAAAGCAAAACATCAACCACACCGCAGCTGCCGAGTGTAATGGCAATACTTTATCAATAGGATTTATGGTCCTCTGAACAAAGACAAGAAATGAAAGCTGGACCTTCTTCCATAGCCAGCAGTATACAATTTAACGAGACGCTTCATCACCTGAGCTTACAAACGTGATCGCCAGGGAACTGGCCTTGACGTTTCAAAGTATTGGGATTAACACATGTGAAAGAACGTTTCGTTTGTGGAAACAAGCTATATAGAACTTAAATAGCCAAGTAGAGGTCCTGAAGGGGCTTTGTATATACATGTTAATTATAAGGGTAAAAGACAAAAGCACCTAATTGAATGTTTTATGAAAATGTGACTCTGGATTCATTGAGACGATTGCTTATAATTTAGTGCAACATGTTTTAAAACCTACATATAGTTATATCGTACGAATGAGGACTATAGTCTGCTTCATATATTCCCAATCAGGATATTAGCTGTTAATAGTCGGCTTCATATATATATATTACCTGAATTTTGTTTGTTGATAGTCTGCTGCACATATTCCTTATCTGGATTTTGCTTGACTTTCTGCACTGCATGTAGGCCGTTAGTATGGCATGCTTCAGTGATATAGCACTATAAAAAGGCCGTCCTTACATGACCTTGGCTGTAATTGGTACGTTAATCAATTAATCAAACAAACAAAATTTGTATAGTCTGCTTTATATATCCTGTACCTGGGTTTTACCTGTTCATATATATCCCTACCTGGAGTATACCTGTTATAGTCTGCTTCAGATATCCCTTACCTTGATTTTACCTGTGTGTTTTTACCTTAATTGAATTTTAAATGTGTTTCTCATATATCATGATTTGTACATGCATTTACGTTATGTTTAAAATTGTCGTATTTGACACCAATACGTACATGTACATATCAAATTGACAGCTATGGCATAAAAATACATACATATATGTAAAAATGTCTTGAAGTTATATGTGTCGTAATGTTCATACATACGCATCAAAAAGAAATTTTAATGTTTTATTCACCACCATAAATTACCAATATTTTGAGAATTACAATACTGCAATTACAAATTAGAGCTGAAAATGAATATGTTCAGTGTATTTTCGTATACAAGTCGCGAAAAGAGTACATATGGATTTCCATCTAAACATTTTTAGGAGTCCGACAACTGTTAACTAATAACTGAATCAGATATTTTTAGAAGCGATCTTTATAATTATATGGTTTTAATTTTAATCCTCATTTCTTTAAACTGGATGATAATCATAACTTACAGTCCGCCCATACAGAACATGCTAGCTACTACATGTACCTTGTAAAATATGTGTTTTAACTTCATATAATTGACAGATCGCCAGCTATCAATCAAGTCGCACATGACTTTGCATTTTGTATTGTATGTGCTACGATGTATACCCGACATTGAATAGAAACACGTGCGTTTGCGAGCACGAGGCGTGGCTATATTACATAATAATAATAATTTATTTTATTAGAGTGTCACACATTTTTCAAACATACAATAAAATATATTTGAATTAAAATGTCCAGTCTAAAAGACTTACGAGACACTGTACACCTGGCGATCGGTCAATTCATGCACAGTTTTACTTCTTTTACCCGTCTCGGTGTGACATTAATGCACGTGTGTGTTTTTTCCTTTTTTTACTTCAAATTAGTGTCTCATAAGTCAGTTTGTCTGGATATCATTATCATAATATTTTTTCATTTGTAATAATACTCTGATGTAAACTCGGTTGTTTTTATGTAATTTTGATATCTGACACTCAAATAAAATAAAATGTACTGATAACCCCAAGTGATCGCGTCTAGGTCTTGAAAGGAGTACTCACTTCACTTTAGCGTGAACAATTGCAAAGTGAAAACTCGTTGCACTATTCCTTTGATAGTTGAGAATAATTTTACTTCACATGACATATCACTATGCCATTCTCCAATACACAGGGTTCATGGTTCATCGTTTTATTTAGCAACAGCAAAGATGGCGCTGCTATACTTTGAAAAAATGATTATCAGCACCAGTAAAGAAGGTATCGTAAAGGCAACGATAACCGAAGTATTTCAGGAAAGTAGAAGTTGTTTAATGTATTGAAAAAACACATGCGATTGAAATAAGCATAACTTAGTCGTAGAATAGCACCCACTTCAACATTTATGGTCATTTCGTCAATTTCGATGTATCGTAGGTGTATCGCTGAGCGAAGTCAAATAAATTAGATAATCTATGAAATTGACTGAAAGCATCATAGCTAACACTTTTTCTTCAAAAATGAATATATCTAATATTGAATTAGTGTCAAATTTTGGATAGACAACACATGGATATATACTGTATGTATTATCAATAGTATATTTTATTAAATACTGAATAGGATTGATTCACAAAGCATGTGTTAACAAATCATTTTATTTTAAAAACAATTTCTTCATAGATGAGCAAGTTGAAGAAGGTAAGTTCGTTAGCTAACTTTACTCGTCCAAAGTTTAGTTTTAGATTGTGTCATGCTAAGTAATCATCGCGGCATGTTTGTCAAAGCTGAAACGATGACAATGTCTAGCAACAGATCGCTTGGAGACAAATCGCTGCCGAAGTGTCCCATATCGCTGCCGAAGCGGATCATATCGCTGCCGGAGCGGGATTGCTACCGGAGCGGATGATCTCACTGCCGGAGCGAGCATTAAATCGCTTGTGGAGCGGGACCGCCACGGGAGCGATCTCGCTTGCGCGGATCCGCCGCGAGTTCCGGGCGAGTTCGCTCGTCGCTCGCGGCGCGATTAAGTCCCGAATCACCCTTCGGGTACTGTATAAGACATATAAAGACAAAACATGTTACTGTGCATAATTACAGTTTGACATTGCAATAACTATGCTTTCTAGTATAACATTATCAGTGTATAATGGTAGTAGAACACAACACGTGCGGCTGTTATGTTGTAAAGACAATAGATCAAGGGGAGGTAACTCGATATAAAGACTTCAGAAATCATTCGCGAAACATAAAGACATTAAAGCATTGTTAAAACATTAAAGCAATTTTGGCAATTATATATTTTGTTAAAAATGAATGATTTTATGACATGATAACCATTAAAAAATATAAGAATCGGGGGAACTATTTTCTTTTGTAGTCAATGCCGCAATGCGACGGGAAACGCGGGGCCATGACCCCACTTTCAGTGGGAACATATATATGTATAATTAAATTACAATCAGACGGTGACGATGACGGGAGAGAAAAATATGCTACTGCCACGAGAATAATATTAATATTAATTTGCGTGAAAAAAACTAAATATAAGGACTAGATTTTTTATTTTGTTGAGGTTATGAGGGTGTAATGATATAATGGAGCGCGTGTAAATTATTCTCCAGGGTTACATAATTTACACGTATTTCATTATCATTATACATGTACCTTCATAACCCCAACACAATAAAAAAATCTATTCCCTAAATAAGGCAACATAATGTTTTCTCTGTTCATTTGGGCAATAATTGGTGTTTAATCGTGTATATATATATATATGTGTGTGTGTCTAATTAACTCAATGTTTTCAAAGATGGTTATAGTGTAAAATAAGTAACTTTTCTTCTTGAAGGAAATATTAATTCGTCGGCTCCTGTTTTTACCATATAACAATTACTATTCGTGGGCCGGTACAACCTTTAAAGTGAATAGTCGGGCAAAGAAAATCAGTCTAAATGCTTTCATTGGCCTTCCAAATGTTCTCACATAATAGAACGACGGTCAAGTTCTGCTTACGTTGCCCAGTTCTGACCATTGAAATAACTCTTCGAAAGCGAGGCTGCGTGGAAATGTAACCACGGACGTAGTCAGTCGGGAGGACGTTTTAGGATTCCTAAACTATAAATTAATAAATTAATAAATTAAATGCGGAGAGGTTTTGACGGGAGATTTTATTTTTCTATTCCATAAGAAATTATACCGGAAACATTCACACCATTTTTACCAATTTTAATTTTCCTTGCCCGACTGTTCACTTTAATTATAAATACATTATTAATACTATTGTGTACTACCATAAGAAATCTTGTTTAACATCTCCATACATTCAAATGTGTAAAATCTGGATCATTTTAACCACCACTAAATATTTGTTTGTTTGTTTGTTTGTTTGTTTGATTAATTAACGTCCTATTAACAGCTATGGTCATGTAAGGACGGCCTCCCATGTATGCGGTGTGTTGCATGTATGTTGTGCGAGGTGCGTGTTTCGGGAGACTGCGGTATATTCATGTTGTGTCTTCTTGTATAGTGGAACTTTTGCCCTTTTTATAGTGCTAAATAAATGGTGCAAAACATAACTGACGCCATACATAACATACATAAGATAGAACGTTCCGTGCGTATACACTGGTGGCTAGTTTAGTCTACATACATCTTGATCCTTCGTAATGGTTATCTTATTATTTTCGCAAATTAATTTCATTGCAGTTCTTTTTACAAATGGTTCAAGGTTACACATACAGATATATATATATCCCTGTAGGAAACACATCTTAAGAAGCAGAAATGATACAAATGAATGGAACGTCAAGGATAAAGGACTACGTATAGTTCGGGCCCTTTTGGTCCCGAAGTCCGTCAAATTTTCAAACCTGTTATTTATCCGATTGAATTGCTGAATTTTAAAAAGTGAGTACATCCTCGATACTCCAAGGGTGTAGAGATCGTAAGTGATCAGAACCAATCGAGTATCGAGGATATTGATTTGGAAACAATCTAAAACAAGCATGCACTATCAAATGTGGAAATTTAGGCCATACTTTGCTTTAGTGTCATCTATTAACCATACAGCGTGTACTGTGACATTTTATATTTCTCCTGAAGATAGATCTTAAGTCCGTACATATTATCAGTAAATATTTGGTCAAGATTGGGCTCTTATTTTTGTTCGACAAAAACTATCAACAAAACATCACAAAATTAAATTTTATACAAGTAAAGTATGGGGCTGAGCGATATAGCAAGTTTCTGGTTTCCCAAGATTTGTCTATTTCTCGAGGCGGAGCCGAGGGAAATAAGCAGATTCGAAGGAAACAAGAAACGAGATGCCAATTGTGATTCCGTGTCCGTTTGGTTTACTTGTTTTCAAACTGCGGGTTAAAATTTGATTCCGCTATGATTTCTCAGTATTTCAATATTTTTTGCCACAACGTTAGGCATAATCCTGAAATTATATACATGTATTGTTAAAATTCCGAGACATTAACCACTTACAGGTAACCTACATTTTAACTGTACGTACATGCACATATAAAAGGTATTTTCATCTTACCCCATTACATTTTTTCACAAACCTGGTGACTATCGTGTAGCTAGCTTTGTAGAGCACAACATAAACTAATCATACATAATCGTAATCTGTACACTCAGGATGCTTTAAATAAAGTACCATTAATAATATATATACGTTGTTCTCTCTTTTTATTTTATTAATTAACGTCCTATTAACAGCTATGGTCATGTAAGGACGGCCTCCCATGTATGCGTGTATGTTGTTCTGGGTGCATGTATTGGGAGACTGCGGTATAGTCATGTTGTGTCTTCTTGTATAGTGGAACTGTTGCCCTTTTAGAGTGCTATATCACTTAAAAATGCCAAACACCCACCCCGGTCACATTATACTGACAACGGGCGAACCAGTCGTCCCAAACCCTGTATTCTGAGCGTCAAGCAGGAGCAGAAACTACCACTTTTATAGACTTTGGTGTGTCTCGGCCAGGGCACAGAACCCAGAGCCTTCCTCACAGGGGCGAACGCTCAACTCAAGGCCAAAAGTGAGGCGGTGCCAAGGGAGGCATTAGGAAAGATAAAGTCAGTTAGGAAGAAGAGAAAAGATAAGATCCTAAATTTAGTCGCCTTTTACGATCATGCAATAGGGGCAGCAGGTACAATTTTAACGCCCTACCTGCAGGGCCATTGTTGTTCTAATTTAGACACAAGACAAGATGAGTTTTAAAAAGGCATGTGTGTGTGTTATCCCCCGCGAAACGCGTTTGCGGGGGATATTAAATTAGGCTCCGTCCGTCCGAGATTCTTTTCCGGGCTATAACTCAAAAACCATTCAACGCAGCTCCTTGAAACTTTCTGTATACATCAAACAAGTGCCATTGTTGTGCCTTATGCTATTGTGGACCTTCAATTTGGGATTTTTTTCCGTTACCATGAAAACTTAATAAAAAATATCAAATTACTGTTTCCGGACTAGACGTTTGTCTATAACGTCCTTCTGCGTTGTCTCGCGATCACCACGTTTTGTCTACGGTGGCCTGAAACGTGACTGCCGAGGCCGCCGGGAACATAGTGTAAACCTAGCTTTAGTACAGTTGTGTGACCGCCCAACGTTACACGATGTGCGGTGTGCGCACGATGTATGCACAATGTGCGGTAGATAGGTGTCTGAGCGAATATAGTGATGAACATCTCCTTTTCAAAAAAATCGTATTTAGTTTTCAAGGGTCTCAGTGGGGCTCCAGAAGGATGCATGAAAAGGTGCAATTGCATAATTACGCATAAATACGTAACGGCCGTCCAAAGGATATAGTGATGTCCGGAATATGAAAATTCTGCAGGTTTTTCGAGTCAAAATCATAATTAACCTTTTTATAGACGCATTTTAGTACAACGCTAACATTTCGGTCAACGGTAATATTCCGGTCAAAAATGTTTTTTTTGAATATCTATATCCGGTGATGTGTTGACTTGTTGTTTTTTGTTATCTAAACTAAAGGTCGTGGTTAATTTGACGCTCAGTTACAACTGCTGACAAAATTCTCACTAGGGGTCGTGAGAGTGGTTACACAGGGTGACGTCACTAACCTGGTTCTCAAGGCGCTAAAAGTACAAATCTAAGGTTACACCCAGCTACTAGCTCTACTATCAACATAAAAAGCAACTATACAACTGATGAATTATTAACTTTATATTGTTACTATAATAATGTTCGTTTGATTAAACTGAAAAAGTATAAAGAAATTGATGTTTAAAGTCTGACCGAAATATTACACCAGAATTTTCGGAATCTGGTCTAATTTCGTTTCATAATGAAATTACAACACCATTTGGTGTCTTTATATTAGTATTTAATACCTATTTTAGCTTTTTCTTGTTTGATAAAAATAGCGTTAGAACGGTTTTTCATAACGACAAATAATGAGAATCAAAATTTAATATACACTTTATTTACTCTGAATACGTAAAATAAGCTTACATGTATACATACAGGCATTCCATGTAAAACGCATATCTTCTCTTCGTTAAGATCTCACCTAAATCCTGTCTAAATATACGTGAGTCTGTATCACACATGGACAAGATACAGTAGACCTAGTACTTTTCTTTATAGGATTGATTTTTGATTGTTAAACGAAAATTTATTTTGCGCAAAATTGGGTGCCTAGAATGGAATTGGCACAAGAGTTTATACACAGCTTTATATAAAGCCGCGTTTCCCAAAAAAATTAATTAATAAAATTCATAATTACCGATAGGACGAAGGGATTGCTTTTGCAAGAAAAGAGATTATACATTAATAAATAAAAAGTAATTAGATTTGAGACAGAGAGAGATGTGAGGATGGAGAGGGAAGAGCCGAAAAGAGAGAGGTGGGGGAGGTGAAAGAGGAGCTATCTTATAACCAGATATGCTCGCTCAAAAAGGTGTTAGTTTAAAACACGTCGGTAATTATACTGTGTTATTTTGTAAAAACTAAAATCTAACCCCTCCGATAAAGAACAGACAGATATGTGTGCTATACCACTTTTCTTAAACCTGTCGTATTCCTCAATGTTCATATCATCCTGTCTTTCGGTTTGTTCTTTCTCCTGGTCACTTCTAGGCTTTCTTTGAATATTCAGTTTCTCTTTATAGTGCGTCATGTATCGGATGGGTTTATACAAATATAATTTACAGTGTAAATACAAAACAAGTAAGTATGTTGGGAGTAAAGTAGCATATAGGAATTTTTTGATAATTAATGAGAAGGACGAAGTTTATAAAATCTATGAGTATCTTTGAATTATATTGCTTGTCTGTTGGCGGGTGTGCTGATGAAGCGTTAATTCCCTTTGTCTTGTATACTGTAAGTTCATATTTCCAAAAGTTAATAACTTGACAGAGGAGTGAAGTTGGAAGGAATTTAGTTTAGCTGTACGAAATACGTAATGAATTCTTTTGGTTCATTTATGATTGAATTACAATATAAAAGAAGAAAATGCTGTGGAGTCCTCAACTGGAAAGAAACGCAATGTACATTTTTGAAATGTTTAAAGATATTTGCTCTGAATAAATGCGCTACGTAATGAACTAGTAACGATTTTCTTAAGTTTTTAATGTACTACATTGTTTAATTTACGATATTCCAAAATAAAAAAGTTCGGGTAGTGTACTGACGGTACGTCAGGTTTCCGGTATAGCAGTGTTTTAATAATTAGGGAGAGTAATGACACCGCAATGATCTGGTGTTATAAAAGGGCAGAACTGGTTCTGTGATTGATAAACGTGAACCGGTAGACGGGGGAAAAAAGATATCTGTAGAAGATTCAAGTCTTTTTATTCGGATAGTGTGTGGGTATTTCTGCATTACGAAGAAGGATTCTGGATTGGTGTTAGCATGGCAACCTATAGGAAAGGAAGGAGTGTTTGTAGATAGGTTGGAGGGTTAGACCCATGATGTATGGTTTCATAAATGTAGTTGGAGTTATTTCTGCTGAGAACGTCTGTTAGATAAGGGCTCCCACCCAGTTTCACAGTATATAGAGTTTCTGCTTGAGAACGATGGTAATCCCGTAACAATGCGACCCTGCCTCTAATTGTAATTTTTCTAAGATTTCAGCTTCAGCGACCGTACACCAGTCCCACAACTCACAACAATATTCCAATATAGGAAGAATAAAAGTTTTATAAATTTTGCTTAACGTTTGTCTAGAGAGAATGAATTTTAATTTCCGTAGAACACCTAATTGTTTCGTGACAGTTTTACTGATATGGTCTAAATGTCTGCCCCACTTACACTCAGAATCTATATACACTCCAAGATGTCGGTGGCTATCAACAAAGTCGATATTTACATTATTAAAAACAATATCAATTACATAATTAAGGTCAATATTCGAAATGAGGATAGCTTGTGTTTTTACTGGATTAAATTTCACTAACCATTTATCGGCCCAAGATTTGTATATTCGAAAGATCGTTATTTATTTTTTGTTCTACTAACTTGTGGGGATTTGTCAGTGCATAGAAGTAGAAGTATCATCAGCGAACAGCTTAGATAGGCTGTCTAAATTATCAGTAATATATCATAATATAAAGAATAAAAAAAAGGGGACCTAGGACAGACCCTGTGAGGCACCGCCCTGCCGTAGTAATTTTTAGCATTAGATTTAGCATTCCCCAAACATACTTGTTGCGACCTATTTCTTAACATAATCAGTTAACCATGTCAATAATTTCCCCGATATACCATTAGCTAGTTATTTTTTTTCCAATCCCCTGTGCCACCACTCTGTCGAACGCCTTAGAGATATCACAGAACACTAAACAGGTTGGTTGTCTTTTTCCCAAATTATCACATATATTTTGAAAGATTTCTATGAGTTGATGAGTAGTAGAATGTCCAGGTTGAAAACCAGACTGGTATTTATAAATAAGCGGATTATCTAACAAATAATTATGTAAGTACTTTGCGATTAGTCTCTCAAATACTTTACCAATTGTGCATAATAATGAAATGGGTCTATAGTTTGAAGGATCTTGTTTGTCACCTTTTTTAAATATAGGAATAACTAATGCACGTTTCCATTGTGTAGGAAAGGATCCAGTCTCTAATGAGGTACGAAAGATAATGGAAAGAGGGTAGGCTACTGCACTTGCAGTGTTTTTTAGCATAATGTGACTAATTGAATAGTGTCCTACGCTTTCCCAACTTTTTAATGATTTGAGGATGTCAATTATGGCATTTACGGTAACTGGTACGTCAGATATTATAGAGTCAGTTCTAGGTTCAGCAATAGGAAATTCCACCCCCCTGTCATCAATATTGGATATTGATATAAAGTAGTCGTTTAAAATATTTGCCTTTGTGTAGTCATCAATTTCAATAATTCCAGTCGCACTCCGCAAAGGAGGTATACAGTTAGATACATCAGAATTTTTAATAAGTCTGCGGATAAGTTTCCAAAAATTTCTGGGATTTGAATTACTAAAGTTATCGAGGAGACCATTAATGTCCGCATAAAAACAAATTTTTTGTCTTTTCTTTTGATTGTTAACTTTATTGCGCTGTTTTCTAAAGTTAAATTTAACGGAGTGCGATTAGATTTATATTTATGAAGCAGTCTATCTCGTTTCCTAATTTCTCGTCTTATGTCCGAGTCAAACCATGGTTTATCATTTGGCCTAATGGTTACAATTTTGGAAGGAATGCACGTGTCTGCTATGCTTAAATATTTATCTGAAAAAACTTGACACATGTCATCTACATTACCTGTTTGAGAAAAAAGTGCAGTCCAGTCAGTCGTCTCTAATTTATTGTTAAAAAAGATCAAAATTTGCATCATTATAACACACCAGATTTTACGCTTAAAGTTTTTTAGTTATCGTTTATAGGATTAAGATGGTGTATCTTATTATTCCGAATATTTGGTGTGTGGGGATGCATCATTGGGGACCTTGGGGGGGAAGTATAGAATGAGGCCCCAGCCAGACAACAGATGGAATCGCAATGCCGTGGAAGTTATTGATTGTGATGGAAAAACAAAGGCCTTCATGCTGCGGGATCATGCTGCAATTGTATCGCAGCTCCTTAATATTAGACTGAGTTACACGTGGCTTTTAAAGCCAAATGAGTCAGTGATATTACCAGGAGAACTGGTCCACAACAAAGATGTGGACCATAGCTGTGAAATAGGACGTTAATTAATCAAACAAACAAGGAATAGGATGTAAAAACCCAGACCAAGCTCCAGACTGCATTGGATATTCTTAAAAGTCGCAAATTTCGATTTCAAATTAAACATTCATAATCTAGTTGGCCATGAAATAAAATTAAATCATTATTAGCGTATAAGTCTTGCTATCCATTTTATAAAATATATTCCTATACATGTGTAAAAAATCCTTGTTTGTAGGGGCTTTTAAAACCGGAAACAGATCGGAACTCCCTAAATTCAACAATTACTTTTTACCGTTTTAATATCAGGTCTACATGTAATTAAAGCGCATGTGTTACTCTCTAATACCGCACTCTAAAAACAGCAGTTACACATATCTTAAATGATTACAGAGCTCATTATTACCGGTATTGGAATATACTTATTACTTACGACCTGAATCCAAGGCCATACCAAGAATGACTAACACACTGTCGGGTCTTACAATTTTACATGTACATAAAATAATTAAAATATCAAGTCTAGTAATACATTGGCGGCACTAATCACATACTACCTAACTAGGTATTGTACATGTTTGGGACCGGGTAGCTGTTTATGTCATTGGTGTAGTCCTTAATTGAAGATTTAAAAAAGTCCTCTTAGTAAAATCACGTTTAATAGTAAGTCCTATCATTTCGGTCGATGGAGATAACTTTTTTTCTGCCTCACATTGGATTCAATCTCGTAATCCAAAATGTCTGATCTGTATAGCTGAACTCCGGCTTCATTGCCCAGCGTTTCCAGTGTAACACACATGACTCGATAATTAGTAACAGTTTATATACTATTACATTTGGATAGGGCAACGACAGGATGATAAGAGTTAAGCATATCCTAGGCAATTTTCGTTAGTTGGTACTAGTTGTTTGTTAATAATTTCTTTTACAAATGGTCGAACCGGTTGTCCTGCATTTTTGAGGTTAATATTGTGTTATACTACATATCGAACCTCACGTGATCATGTAGTAGCCATTGGGAATAGTGGGAAGTCGGAGAATACAGATGTATAAAATACGTGTGTATATATGTATACTGTATCCTCAACAGCTTACGTCAAATATGCGTATTAAGTGACCATCATTGAACAGAGATATGAAACAATTAAATCAGTTAACACCCTACCTTATTTCTGTTTGTTGTTACGGTATATACCATTGTAAATTTTCTTACCATTCCGGTATCTGATACCATGAGCATAATCAACAATAACGAAACAGCTTCTCAATACAAAGTTTAATCTGTAAAAATAAATGGCTACTTATCCCAAGTATTATTTAAAGAGGACTCGTATTCTCGTTAAACGTGCTTACTTTAAGAGTAGTCCGTTATAAATATTAAGCAAACTAAAAAACGTAATATATTGGTAGGTTTAGCGATCTAGTTCATGAGGGCCTTGCATCACACACATTAAGCTTAATTAGTAACGAACGTACTTACCTCTCTTGTCTGGTTAATCCACACATGAATTATACACCTATAGTATTCAGCCAATGACCAAAGTTACAATAATAGTGTTGGAGTCGAGACTCTGCAGAAACACGTCCTGATACCTCTAAGGTATTTTGTCAAAGATGTCTTTTATCATATAGTACCTTACGTCACACTAGTGCAATTTCCCGCGGCTCGTGCAATTTTTCCCGCCAACTCAACTTGCTATTATCCTCAATGCATACCGCATAGTCGGAATTTTCGCGGATCAAAACTTTCGCAATTTGATTTAAAAACAAGAAAATCACTTATTATCGGTTTAAAATTTTTGGAATCTTGCAATAAGGGTGTATATAATTCAACAATTTCTCAATATTTCGCGATCATAACAATCGTGAAATTATTCCGACAAGATACGGTATATACAACAGCGTCGACTATAAAGTACAAAATTAATATACACATAGCAATACAAATTCAACTCATGTAGTAGCCTATACCTTTATAAGTGTGCTTTTTTCAGCATGTCATGGCTTTATCATTTAAAGAAAACTATCGCTATTTTACATCGAGGTACTATATAAATACAGATAAATGAACAATCTCTTATTTTCTTTCATACCTACACGAGTACTACTAGCTGGTCCAGGGCAATACACTCATGTCGCCTGTGGCTCTATGCGTGGTTACCCATGCAATAAAGCCTCGTGACGTTACGTCTCTATTTCCTCGGTAAGATTTTAACATTTTCCCCCCACAAATATGACTGGTTTTACAAACAACGGAATTTTTCCTGTATGGAAAAATTGACTTCCAGTCGTGGATTTCTTCGAATTTATTTCAAAATGGCGGGATATTATAGTTGAAAAATTGCAATAAAACGTCGAGGTATGGAAGAAAAACACTCTTTCATAAGTGGATATGAAGGATATTGGTATTTTACCCTCGGGATCACAAAATGTTGCAAAACCTTCGGCAAGCCTCGGGTTTTACTTCTTTTTGTGAGCCTCGAGTAGAATATCCCTATC
Source organism: Argopecten irradians (assembly GCF_041381155.1). Lineage (NCBI taxonomy): Eukaryota > Metazoa > Mollusca > Bivalvia > Pectinida > Pectinidae > Argopecten > Argopecten irradians. The sequence goes on along the minus strand of NC_091145.1, from coordinate 8,482,276 downwards.
CTTCATATCCACATATGAAAGTCTTATAATATTACTACATGTACTTTTTATTTTTTTCTACATTTCTCATACAAATGTCGATGCATATTTTCTATATAAACCTTTATCCCCAATATAACACTTACTTTCAAGTGTACAAAAGTGAAGACTTCCATTTCTAATGTTTACCGACTATATATATTAGATCAAGAAAAAATTACACCAAAATTAGCTGTATCAAGTTCTCAACTCGGTCTCAAAGTCCCAATCAGGATATATAACGGCCAGATCATGCGCTAAATACAATATATACATATTAGTATGTAATACATGTAATTAGCATATACAGGTAAATGCTTTAAAACCTAGACCCATTTTAATTGATTGTATAAGCTCATGTGGTTAGAATTTGATTTTACATCATGTTTAGATTGACCTAGGCATGCTTGAAAAATATTTGAAAAATCGATGTACTGCATGTAATTTTCACTTCATGCAAACAAAAAACTAAAAAAAAATCCGAAAACACCTTAAAAATGCATTTTATCTGTGTTAGCTAAAGTGATCGAATTGATACCCGGCGTAACCGAAATATTACTCCGGATTATCCTCTCAATAATCATTTCCAAGGGACTATTTTGATTCCCGGTAGATGGCTTTTCAATAAGTGTAAGCTGTCACGGTCAATATACACTGGACCCAATTCATGCGGCAGCTATAGATTATACGTGACCGAAATATTACCGTTGTACTCTATATAACTCAAAAACCGTCCAACGCAGCTCCTTGTAACTTTCTGTATACATCAGACAAGTGGCCTAGTTGTGCCTTTTGCTATTGCGGACCTTCAATTTTTGGAAAATTTTCCGTTACCATGGAAACTTAGTCAAAAATACCAAATTACTGTTTTCTTTTGTTTCCGGACTATAACTCCAAACCCGTTCAGCGCAGCTTCAGGAAATTTTCTGAATATATCAAACAAGTGCCCTAGTTGTGTCTTCTGCTATTGTGGACCTTCCATGTTATGTGTTTTTTTCTCTTTCTGTTTCCATAGAAACTTAGTCAAAAATACCAAATTACTGTTTCTTTTTTATTCCGGACTATAAAGTTTCAGCGTTTATTTAATATTTGTTTGCAAGTTTTGGCACTATAACAACACATATCATTATTTTGGAGAATAAAACAATTTTTTTGTATCATAAAGTGATAGAAAATCAGAATGTATCCTACTAGCCTTTAAGAATAGGTAATTTCTAACATCCTGGTATAACGGACAATTTAATAACACATGGAACTCATCTTCTATTTTATCATGACAGTTTCACGACCAGTTTCTATTCGAATTGGAGCCACTCCACATCTGAATTTGGCTAGTGCACCAATTGCTTTTGTAGACATAACTTTAGATAAATAAACTTAAGTGCCAAATTCACTTACAGTCTTTGTAGGTTCTCAGTTTACTTCGGACACGACCAGCTGCATGCACGGAGTTAAATTTAAATTGTAACTTCCAAGAATCAATAAAACTATCATGATTCTTTTGAAACAAACAGCGGTCTTGCACTGCTAAAGGTATGAAGTTCCGATAACATATCTAAAGGCGGTAACTGTAGAAGACCGAAACGTTCGTTCAATTGGAAGTTCAAGTTACGACATCCTGGAAGTATCCATTACATATAGTCGGGTACACTGGGCGAATATAGTGTCCCATGTCTTCACTTCAGGTGTAATTCAACCGATATCTCCCTGTACAGCTGTATTAGGTGCGTATTTCCCGAGACCCATGAACGTACGCGCCGTACGATTCTGTATCGCGTTAATACAGGAATAAAAATTGAAGTCCCAATTAGCTGCTCCATAATTGATAACCGACCAAACTAAAGGCTCATATAATTTCGAGTTTAAATTTCTCCTTTGGGTCCCCCTAAATGACGATATATTGTATCAATTTCAGTAGATTTGTCAAACAGGTGATTTCCAAAGAAAACGGGCTTTAACATAACCTGTATGACTACCTATTACCATGAGCTATTTTGGTAAAAATGTTGAATGTGGATTTTATTATAAATAACTACGTTTATATGCGTTTATGCTAGGTTTTTCTTTAACTACAACTAGCAATCAGTTATCGTTTACGTGTATATATGTACACGTATTTTAATATAGAAGTATGTATGCATATATACGTTTGTCAAAAAGCTATAAAGGACTTTTGAAGTTTTTGAAGTTAGGATCAAATATTTATTTTTATTTCTATCTGTTCAATTAATATAAACAAAAATCAAGAACATGCAGTATCTAAGATAACACAATGAGTAACAAATTTAAACAATTTTCCATGTAAGCTTGACATAGTTCCCATAATGCAGTCTACATGTTATACATAAACAATACCCATATGGAATAAGTACAGTAGCACAGGTTAAATTCACAGGTAAATCTAGGTTAACTGTCGTGTCTCACCCTTTTGTAATAAAGTTAAATTCCGGAATACCGAAATACACGACGAAAAAAGAACTGGGAAAGAGAAACGTCATGTTTTGGACAGAATTACAACCTTAATAGTCTAAAGGGTAAATACAAACTGTGATTGTGAATGATACTCTATAAGATAATATTATCTCTAATTGTGTGATTTACATTTGTTATAAGATATTCGTTTCGTGCCTCCACGATACTTTGGCGTTAGGTTTTAAACTAAACAACGTATATAAGATGCATCATATTTTATTACATATGAATTATATATTACAGAAATGGTGAACAATACAATTAATAAATCGTTTAACCGCTGAATAAAACAAACAAATAGTAGCGTAATAGTTTCAGCAAGTCAAGATGTATCACCAAAATTATGAGTTGGCCCGTAATTTATAATATTACAGGAGGTCTGACTAATTACATTAGCTAGATAACAAATAAGATAAAAGCAACAATTTATCGTTAACAGCAAAATAAATAGCTTAACGTTTACATTTATTTGTACAAAACCCTATGCGTTGAAAGTTTTCCTGCTCACCGAATTCACGGTCGACTCAGGTTATAAAGAATTATTTATACTAAGCCCTATTGCACTACAAATGTTTTCCTGTATCAATCTTATTCAAGATCCGACACAGGTTATAAATATGATTATTTATATATCAGTAAAATGAAAACACTTTGACGATTATTTGACGGACTGTTCACATTACGTGACTAAATCCGTATAAAGAGATATTTATCTAAAATAATACTATGCTAAACTATCTCTATTTTCCGTACAATATCCAATTCAGGACCATTGTAACGGTTATAAATAAAATCCCTAATGAAAAATCTACCGGTAAAAAGTTTAACTTTCAGTACGAGTCGTCCCGCTTGACCCGTGTCTAGACCTGGCTCCAACGGTCTAGTACAATTTGCTGCGTCGCGTAATAACAACAAAAATATTCATACTACAATCTAAAATCTCAATATTTATACAATACAATCTTTGAAATATTTCTATAATTTCACCGTATGCTTTACATTTTTCCCCAATACAAATACTATACAATATCGTACAAACGAACCGGAAGTGGTCCGCAGTCAAATAAACAACTCTAACGGACATGTTTACGAGGGAAAATACACGACGTCATTTGCCGTAAACACGTTTGTAAGTCGATGACCGCGTAGATATAAATCACTGTTTAACATATATATGTATAGCATACAAATTATTGATACAATAAGCAACATATTTATTATCTGACGTAACAATATCCATTTTCACATCAACATTCGTATTACTATGCCGCGTTGTTTACCTAGCTAAAACTTAATTCAGCGTCGGCTGAAAACGTGTTACACGTTACTGTAAGGTAATACTATGTTTGTTTCTGTTTACAGTTTTTTACTCTGTCTCAGGACAGAGCTGCTGACAATCAAGAGAAACTGAATAAAGAATTTGAAAACTTAGAACCCAGACTTTGTCAGTACATTAACTTTTCTGAAAGAGACTATTATGCTTGTCACAACATTAACCTTAAGATTATTATCAGATTGTTCCTCTCTCCAAAGTTAAAATAGTATACATGTATGTTGGCTGAGTGGGAAGACACCACGCGCATGCTCCAATCACGATCGTCCCCCTGCCCACCTGTGTTATATATATTCGGCTTTCTCAGTTCGATGAATGGCAAACAGTTCATTTTAGACGTAAAATAAAATGCTGGTACGTCCTTTTAATTTTGTAACTGAGAGAAAATGTAGGTTTAATGATATATGATTAAATGTATAACAGTTGACTTTGTCTTTCACGGTGAATTCTAAATTATTAGTCGCTTCAAGGCATCGCAATGTGCGACTTAACAACTTTAAAGTGACAGATAATTCGACCGGCAAATGCGAAGTGCTTGTGAACATAGCCTATTTTGACATAAATTGTACCACAGGAGATCAAATATGTTGGATGTCTGAATCAGATTTCGTTTTATTTTCTGTTTTTTGAGGTAAGTATTTTGTCATTCCTATCTTACGCTAATAATGTCTAGTTTAGTTGATTATGTTTACGTCCTATTAACAACCCAGAAGACTATTCAGGTCAAGTTATGTCAATTCTATTTTACTTTTGTCTCCGACATCACGAAGGTAAAATCATATACACATTAATTTATGCAGTATAAGCTATACAAACGGTGAAAAAGCGAAAGGGAAAGAAACAAATAGAACTCCCGTGATGCAATTCGCCTACAGTAATGTAACAAACAAGACCTTTAATTTGGTAGTATTTGTAGATTATGTTGCATTATTTATATACGTAATAGACTTCCGTGATCGCTGTGTCTGAGCTAAATTCAAGCGCAAAGAGCTTATCATAACCTGACAAAAGATATTATCATTTAAGGAAGGTAAGTGTTATTGGTGATTAATGTAATTTAGTTTTGTAGTGTTTTATACAAGTATATTGTTTTGGTACAAACATTAAATATCATTTTAAGTTCAAAGTAAAACATGCATATACTTTCAATCGGAATGATTTGCCTGTGTTGTCAAAAGTAAAACGATAGATATTTTATTTGGAAGGTAATACAGTCTCCCAAAATATGCACCACATTCTTCATACACGCAACATACCATTACATGAACCTAGTTGTTAATATGACGTTGATTGAAACAAACAAACTGTTGAAGGTGCACTTCTCCATCGACTTTAAGATAATGGTTCAATTGCAAAAAGTGATAATAGTTATATATTACTAATCAATCTTAACTATAAACAAGCTACAAGATGTGTATATTTTTAATTTACTACGTAAAACATAAGTTTTCGCTTTCGTTATTACGTATTTTACCAAGTATTTCTCCTAGTTCACTTAGTTGTAAAGCCTTGTTTACCAAGATACTCGTTCGCCCATTGTAACAAATTCCATTTAGGACCAAAGCGGGACGCTCGTTCTTTCCACAACTTCGCGGACTGCACACGGAAATTGCGCAAAAACAATAGAAACTGGATAAATTCGAATTTGCTGGTAAGGTACTTGTATGAATCGGCCAAAATGTGGAGGCGGGGATCTATCTATATTCGTACTATTTATGTAATATATAAGAAAAAAAGTTTGATGTGTTTGTCATTATGGCAATAACCAAACGCCAATATGTTTGACGCCTTATGTACACGAGAGCTATTTGGTAATGTACAATATACATGTATTTTTCGTGTTGACTGGTTGAATATGTTTTGTAATTCGAATTGTAAACCTAACAGTACAATCTGACTGGGTGGGGTGTGTTGCTTGGTGTCTTCGTCAGCATGCTTAGGACGACAACAGTTCCACTTTACAATTAGACACAATACGAGTGTACCGCAATATTCCGAAAAACGCAGCACACTGCTTATATCACAGGCCGTCCTTGCATGACCCTGGCTGTTAATAAGACGTGACGTTTAATTAATTAAATAAACAGTCGATGATATATCAGTTCTTAAAGCAATTCCGTGTTAATGCCTAGTGCTCCGTTTTTATTAGAGAGTCCGAGCTCGAAACAAAATTAACTAATCACCATTGATATAATATATAAGAACAATATTCGTTTGACTTGTTTCTTTTTATCCAAAAATCCCTTTTCGGAAAATCTTTTCTTTCAGTTTGAACTTGTCGTTAACTTAAAAAAAAGCAAATAGATGTTCAAAACGTATATATATAATTTTGTTTGTTAAATCTATAATGATGTATTTCTTCAACGACATAATAATATTTAAGTTAAATGTAAGAAACGGTTTTAGATTAACTTAATGAATCTTTACCATATAACACTTTTTTTTTCAAAAGTTTTTGTTTGATATTATTACAACACTAATTTATCGACCGTTGATTCCGCATTGTCATGAACATTTGATCTCAATTTAATGGGGCAATTAATACTCAAATGACATACGATCGTGTTTGATACCTTATATGTTTTACAATGGCTGGAAGAATTTCAACAAAAGACTATAAACGTCGGTTTATTGTTGTCCGCTTAAAACAAAAGGGGACTTCCCTGATATATTGCAATAACCTTGATTTCCTACTTAGATATTCTGTCTATTTCCACTTAACAGTGCACAAATTGGGAACAAATCAGTACGGGAAATACCTTTTCCGGCAGGACTCGCTAGTCCATCTGGTGTAAAGAAAATACCAAGGTGTATGATATTTAACGTTATATATTTTTTTTAAATATTTTATTCAACCACTACCAACAGTTTCCAACATTTTAAAATTACAAAACAAATTATTTCAATACATAGTGTTTAATATTACAAGGTTACATAAGGGTTCTAAATTCATTTTGGCAGTACTGCCAAAAATCATGATATTTATGTCTACAATACAGTGAGATAAGTACACACAGCCAACTGAGACGCAAAGTTGTAGTTTTTTAAATCTCATTTCACATTTTTACAGCGATGTTAGTGGTTATAAGTCTTTCAGATGCATTTTCATAAAAAAATACATAAAGAATAAACAAACAAGAACTACTATTACACTCCATAGTGTTTTTGTAAAAATTTACAAGTATCATACATATTGGCCCGTACAATGTACCTTTGAATATACCTTTGAAATATTGAAGAAAAAAAACCATGTAAACATATTTGATCAGTTATGACACCTACAACTTATGTGCCGCTTTGGATGTATAGGAACATTTGTGTGGTAGACAGACGCGACGACGCTACAAATATTCAAACTGTGTATGGTGTTCTGAAAGGAATATAAATGTCTATATCGATTTAGTCACTAGTTTTTGTTTAAGTATTTAATAGAGTTAAAGTTCCTAGTTTATGTATCATTCACAGGTACTTTTAATGGGTATATTTGATAGTTTGTTTTTATTTAACGGTCCATCGACGGTCAAGGTCGTTTAGGGCCAAATGGTACAGCCTTTATATAATATATATTCATTATGGTAAAAACAATAGTACGTTTTAAAATACCTTCTATATTCTAAAAATATGCTTATAATATGAAAATAAGTGATGGAAGTGTTGTGGAAAACTGAGAAAAACATTTATTCATCATCAGTGTAAATGTACGAATAAGAAAATAGTATTTCCCACTTTGAAAGAATGCAGCATCGCACCATATTATATTCAATGTACGTGTTATCTTCCTTATGAACTGTTTCCATATCTCCAAAGTAATCACAATGTTTGTTTGTTTGTTTGATTGATTGTTTTAACGTCCTATTAACATCCAGGGTCATGTAAGGACGGCCTCTCGTGTATACAGTGTGAAGCGTGTGTGAAGTGCGAGGGCGTGTTTTGATTGAGTGCGGTATTTTTCGTGTTGTGTCTTCTTGTATAGTGGAACTGTTGCCCTTTACATAGAGCTATATCACTGAAGCATGCTGCCGAAGACACCAACCAGCACATCCCACCCGGTTAGATTATACTGACAAGGGGCGAACCAGTCGTCCCTCTCCCTTAAGGCTGACTGCGAAACAGGAGCAGAAACTACCACTTTTATAGACTTAAGTGTGTCTCGACCAGGGGACAGAACCCAGAGCCTTCCTCACAGGAGCGAACGTTCAAATCGAGGCGAAAAGTGAGGCGGTGCTAAGATAGGCATTAGGAAAGATAAAGTCAGCTAGGAAGAAAAGAAAAGATAAATATTATAAATTTAGTCGCCATGTTTAGATCGCGCAATAGGAAGTTTGCAGCTGCACCAGTATAATGTGACCGTGTGGGATGTGTTTGCTTGGTGTCTTAGGCGGCATGTTTCAGTGATATAGCAAACAAGGGCAAGAGTTCCACTATAGAAGACACAACACAAGTATACCGCAGTTCTGCAAAACACGCACCTCATTTTATATAAACCACAAAACCAGATTTATCTAACCACTGTTATTCATTCATCTATATATTTGTATAGATCTAGACACTTCCATTTGCATGATACTGATTATTAACTGCATGTCGTTACGAAGTTTAGATTTAGACCCCTAAATCTGTAGAAATGGTCCGTGGACTCAGACTGGTCCAACTATCATATACATAAACTGTAACTTATCCCTGTGGCAATACAAACAGCGACATTCACATATAAAGAATTATATAGAGTATAAGAATCAAAATCTGAATGAATGATTCGAATACATATACTTTATAATACCCTCGACATCAATTATCTTCGAACACATCAAGGTATTCTTGTTGTTTTGTTGAAATAAAGTTGATCATGACGCTATATTGATACTTCTCAGACAGCGAGCTATTTAATTTACATTTGTAAATTACGTTTTCGTTTTGACAACGGAACATATTGTAATTCTAGTATACTATTTGCATACCGGTCATTTGAGTGACAGATACGATTAGCTAACATTCGTTCACCTTTTCAGATTTAGGAGCCTGTATACCTACATAGAAAATATAACAATATGCATATGATAAATGGTGTTGTGCATAATAAAAGAGTTTTATTCAGAAAGATACAACAGGAAATGTATACAACATTTTTATTAGCGTGTTAATATCGAATAAAACGAGATGATATTTGTTTTTATTTCGTAGCTACGCGAGAAGGAAGGAGACGCGTTTTACAGTCGAAAAAGATCGGAGAACTATAAAGAAGGAAAAAATCATGACCACAGTGGATTTAGGCACATTTGCTGTGCTACCAATTGTTGGTGCAGTCGTTATACTTGGATATTTCGTTTGCAAATTTCTACTGAAATGTAAACATTGTCAGGTAGAGAGGAGGCGTCCTCCATCGGAGCTGACATCACAAATTCAGGAAGGGAAAGTGATGGTTCCCTGCGCATTTGTTTCTGACGGTGAGTGAATTTGGTTTTTGAGTTAAGAAAAGGGGAAAGGTATGTAGACAAACGTTTATGGCAAAGAAAATGAAAAAAATGACGTGTATAGTGTTAAACACAAATTCCAATGTGTCCTAAATTATAGTGTTTTATTGTCGATAGTATTTTACAATTTTATACTTCAAATTTAACCTACAAAGTCTACCTAAACACACACTTTGCACAACATGTACATACATGCTACACGGCGCATACATAGGAAGCCTTCTTTACATGTCACTTGTTGTTAACAGGACGATAATTAATCAAACAAACAATCAAATCAAATATATCCACAAGCATGAGAGGGACAATCGCGTCTATATTTTAAATTTCAACACTTACATTTATATGTGACGCAATTTTGTATTCTCACGAAGCGCAACGAATATAGTAATTACCATAGAAATTACCAACATTTTGATAATTACTTAATTACAATGTATAGGTTTTTACTTTACACAATCAGTACTGCCAAAAATCATATTTACATCTATTGTACAGTTAAACCAGTACACGGTCAAACCAAACAGTCAAGTTGTGGTCTATCCGTTCATTTCACATTTTTTCGATGATATCAGTAATTATAAGATGACTTCTTCATATGTTTCATCTAAACATAAACAAAGAATACAAACAGGAACTATTACCGTGCATGAATTGTTTGTTACTTATGTCTATAAAGCAAATGTATAAATGCGCCTTTGAATGTTTTTTTTAACATCTTTTTGCTTGTCCGATTTACCGGTTTTGTATTGTTGAACCAGCGTAGCATAAGGACACATGATGACAATTTATTATTTCATTTTCTTTAATTCAGAAACATGTAAGCAGATTTTCACCTTGCCGCCGTCATACGACCAGTGTGTGGCTGCAGAGAAATGTGTCGTTGCCACGGAACATCCGCCATCTTACGACGAATGGGACAATTTAAATAACAGCTATTTCATTTGAAAGGGGTCTTTAAATTGTGATGTACGCTGTCGAGTGTTAATTCCGATAAAATGCTAGTATTGTGTTTCTTACGTTTTGTTAATTCCTTTTATATTTTAACAAATCAGTCGTTCTACCAAAAGAAACTTTGAACTGTCACGTGAAATACCAAGCTAGTTTGACACTTTACTCATAATGGCTTAGAAACTACACACTCGTGTGTATAATGTCTGCGACATGAACACTTTGTTTCATGTCGTGAGACACAATCATTTTCAGTTATCTCAATGAGATCGGCATTTTTAACACAATATGAACGTTTTACGATCTTTTCATATCTTTCAATATCAATTCAACTTTCCATCGTTTCATCATCATAGTGCATGATTTTCTCAAGTATTTTAACAAACTATTCTATCCCCAATAATCGTTTTCTCATATTCGACTATGTTTTACATGATCTTTTAGATGCAAACAATATATATTTCTTATTTGGATATATAACATGACTTGTAAATTAGCCCTAAATGACCTTAATTGTTGATGGGCCGTAAAATTGAAACACAAACAAAGAAACCGTCACGGTGTTGCTGTGTACTAGGACAAGAAACTTAACAGTTTGCACAGATGATATACGTCTACTGTCTGTAATTTGCTCTTATGCGATATTGGAAATACAAATACATGTATTCCATGGATATGAAAATGAAAATCCAATGTTATACAAGACTCTTGGAACATTCACTGTAAGTGTGTGAAACGAAAACAATACATGTTTTAGTATAATGAAATAAAATGCAATTATATTATATATACCACTCCATTTTACTACTTTTTGTTAAAATAGGGAAAGTTTGCAGATCATATGACGAAAGTTTGTGCAACATTTATACTAGGATTGATCGTTATCAGGAACAGGTTTCTAAAGAGTCAAGAAATTGTCGCTGATAAAACTTGAATAACCGTCCTTATGCACATATGAATTTATGGACATCTAGATTAATAAAAACATGAGGTCTGATTCCAACATAATAAAACCTTAACAGACTTTTATCTGTGTCCTATTGATATCCTTATATTTATCTATTTGAGATCTTAAACACTTTTTCATGTATGATTAGCTTTTAAAGGGACATGAACCTTAAATAATTTGTTCTGTATGTTTATTGAATATCTTATTACAATGATTAGTTATCTAAAACGACAGAAAAACGTGGGGAATACAAACCTCAAAAATGATAAAAATAGACCGTCTTATTCCATTTTTGGAACACAAATTAACCTGGCCGAAAGCGACGTTATAATGAAAAACAAACTTGCTGACATGACAAGGAATATTAGTTTTCCACATTTTAAGATTATTTTCTAATTTACGATGGTTGACAAATGAAGTTTAAGCCATATTTGTTATGAAACAATTTGTATTTAGCGTAAGAATGATAAGTCAATAGTCAAACGAGACTTTTCATTCGACAGGGCACCGCGAAGGGAGGTTCCTGACTTATTGCACATATGTACATCACGCAAGTATAAAGTGGGGAGTTGCTCCCGTTTCTTGCATTTCAGTGATCCATTTATATTTACCTACTTTCTCAATCGCGCACGTTACTGACTCTTGACGTACACTGTTTTCTATCGGAATTCGTTTGTGTTCGTTTCACCCACGATTTTTGACCCACCATTTTGTTTGCATTCATTTAAAAAAAAACTTCGTGCACTGCATTGTGGGAGGTCACTAAGTTTAACACTACTGTACTATCGTTACAAAATTCGACCGGGCCGGTTCAAAATACAGAACGATGGAATTTCCATTATAATTATTTTATTTGAAACATTTGCACAATACTTGATACATATTACTTAGTTAGGTATCTGGCACGTCTTAAATATGTATTTTACTCAAATTTACATGGTTTATTTAGGTTCATGTCCCTTTAAAACGACATAGACTATACACAACTAACGACGCTTACTTCGGGTTCAAGAAGCCATCACTATTTTGGCACCTCTCGAATCGACCTCATACTTAGTAGGTCTGTAGTTATAAATGAGTTATTGAACACACATTAAATTACGAACGCACTACGATCTTTTTAATCTTTATGCTATGTTTGTGGGCCATGTAATTTGTGTACACTTTGCTTTAGTCTTCATATTTAAATAACCTGTTGATTTTCGACAATTGCTTGTCTATGAAAAAAAACCAAAAACTTTTGTAATAGTTGACAGTGTGCTCCATTTTCATAACCGATAAATTCAATACTAATTTTGCGTAACGTGAAACTAAGTTGGCAGGAATAACGACTTTGCAGAAAGGTTTTTTTTTCCAATACAATGACCTGTTTATGGGCATTGATCCTAAGTAGACATAATTTGATAGTTAACAGACTATCGACAGCCAGGGTTATTTGTGACCCAAAAGTAAGTCCCTTCCGGATAATAATAAAAATGTAGACTGCAGATATAGCTGAGTAATACACATTTTATAATACGTTTAAAACGTTAAGCGGTAAGACCTATTAAGATAAAGTTAAACGGGTAGATCGCTTATTCCCCAGATCATTAACAGGTATAAAGGACCGCGCATTCACGCATCTCAACACTTTGTACATATTGGATGCCGTTTATATATTACCCGTCTGTTAATAGGACATCAGTTTAATCAAACAACTATGGCCTGCTTTTAGGGCGTTATATTTGAACCTGCTGCCCCTATTGCATGATCGTAAAATGCGACTAAATTTAGTATCTTTTCTTTTCTTCCTAACAAATTTTCGATTTCCTTACCTATCCCTTGTCTGAGGTGGCCTTTGTTGAGCGATCGCCCCGTTAGGTTGGATGTGGGTTCTGTCCACTGGCCGAAACAAACCAAATTCTATAAAAATGGTAGTTTCTGCTCCTGCTCTGTGCTCAGCATATCTGGAGCAGGACGACTGCTTTGCACGTTGTCAGTATAATGTGACCGGGTGGGATGTGTTACTTGATGTCTTAGGCGGCGTGCTTTTTTGATATAGCACTTTAAAAAGGACAGGAGTTCGTTCCACTTTACAAGAAGATACAAGAGCATACCAGTCTCCAAAAACACGCACCTTGCACTTCACACACGCACACGCACACACACCCACACACCCACCCACCCACACACACACACACACACCCTCACACAAACACACACACACACTCACACACACACACACACACACACACACACACACACACACACACACACACACACACACACCTTGGAGGCCGTTCTTACATGATCATGGCTGTTAATTAATCAAAACAAAGAAACAAAAAATCGCTTTCTTGTCAATTATAGTCTCTATTGTACATATTTGTCGTTTTGTTTGTTCATCCATTTCAGATCTTGACTTAATTTGTCCTTTTGTCTGATTCCCTTTTTCATATTATCCCTAAATGACGTTTTCAAATTTAACAGCAGCTTTCTCATAGAGCGTAGAATTAATGGTCTTCACAAATGTAGAAAGATATTCTCGTGATTCGACACATTTGGACGTCAAAATTACAGCACTTCCTGGTGACCGGGTTGTTTGTGTTTCTTGGTATATTCGGCAGCATGATTCAGTGATATAGCACTATAAAAGACAAGAGTTCCACTATACAAGAAGACACAACACGAATATACCAGTCTCCCATAAATTAAAATCGGCATTTTCAACAAAACATGAACTGACTTTCCTATCTTTTTATCGTTTCATCAACACTGTGCATGAGTTTTCTCATGTGTTTTAGACAAAACTTTTTTTTTATCCTGTGCAATCTTTTTATAAAATCAACATTTGCAATCTGTTTTTTAGTTCTTATTTGTCATTTTCTAATCCTGATCTTTTAGATACAAGCATTACTTATTTTCTATCCTTGAAACTACTGCATAACTTGAATTTGGCCGTTAATGAACTAAGTTGTCGATGGGTTAAAACACAAGCAAAACAAACACGCAGAGCAAACTACATATCACGCTTCACACCGCATACAGGGTAGGCCGTCCTTACATGAACCTGGTTATTAAAAGGACGTATATACCGGAGTCTTCTAAAACACGCACCTCGAACTTCACAAGCGCAGAAAAAGAAACCACATACATGGGAGGTCATCCTTAAATACCCCTGGCCTGTTAATAGGACGTTATTCAATACATTTATCGGTAAGCTGTGAACATTTCAGGCGTATGGGTCAAATAGATAGAATTTCCTCTTGATACATTGTAGCAACAAACATCCTTACTTAGATTGGTTGATCACCATATTCAAAGCAAACTGCAAGCCTGAAGGTGACGATATCAATCTAGACCGTTCTTGTATTAGATTTTGAAATACTAGTATGTTAATATTCCGTGAACTCAACTTCCTTTATCTTGAGATAGTCTTGATGTGATTTTGTATGCTTATTACAGAGTTTATTTCTACCTTTAAGAATATTGTCAAGAAGAGATGGACTAGAGTTCTCTGGATCATAGGCAAAATATATATGTATGAGAAATATACAACAGTTGCAAGAAAAATAATTAAAGATGCTCCACCGCCGACAAATGGTCTTTTTTCACTATCAAAAAACAAAAACAGGCGAATTTGTATTTTTCTTCAGTTACAAAAGTTACTTACTTTACACCATTAACACCATGGAAAAGTTTGAGCTTCTAATTTTTTCTTCAAGTTAAAAATATGCAAAATAATTAATTGCATGCCGAAAAAATTCCTTGGCACTTTACCCTATATGGAATGAAGTACTGATTGTGCATGTACCTAAGGCAAAATAAATTATTTTTTATTATTTTTGTGTTAATTAGACATATATATACACGATTAAACACCAATTATTGTTCATATAATGAATATCATTTATGCGCTGTCAGCGGTGGAGCATCTTTAAATGACAATAAAGGGTAGTTTTAGGATTTCTAACAAGACAATATCGCACAAATACCAAGACTTTACAGCTAACCGACATCAACCAAATTTAATTCTTCCATTTTAAGATTAATTTTCATAATCCTTCTTTCTCATCGTGATTTCACCTTCATATCCTTTCAAAATTTGCGTTACAGGGCATCCATCAGTAGCTGTACGTTGTCGTTATCTTCCACCATCTGCAATTGAAAAAATAATGTTAAAGCTGACGAAGAGGCCACATAATTATGTAAGATGTATACACAGATAGGTTCGCCTGTTGTCCTTATAATGTGACCAGGTGGGGTGTTTTGCTTGGTGTGTTCGGCGGCATGCAGCAGTGATATAGCACTATAAAAAGAACAACAGTTCCACTATACAAGTAGACACAACACGAATATACCGCAGTCTTCCAAAACACGCACCCCACACTCAGACAATCAAATAAACAAAGGGTAATGAAAACAATAATACAAACCAATGTACCACAACCATCTTTTTATCTGTTTTACATGTACTTTATATGGGTTCAGCATCCTCAGTTATTTAACCCAACATTTTTCTGCGGTTCATACATTTGCTGATTTCGATTTCAAATGTAAAACAACTGTAAATAAGTTTCTATTCTAAAGTGTAAATTTCGTTACTACTTATATCGGTGTATCAAGCATTTCATGTTACCGACTGCTAACTAGGTAGTTGTTATTTCATGTTACCGACTGCTAACTATTTGTTATTTCATGTTACCGATGCTAACATTTTGTTATTTCATGTACCGACTGCTAACTATTTTATTTCATGTTACCGACTCTAACTATTGTTATTTCATGTTACCGACTGCTAACTATTGTTATTTCATGTGTTACCGACTGCTAACTATTTGTTATTTCATGTTACCGACTGCTAACTATTTGTATGTATATTTTATTCATGTTACGACTGCTAACTATTGTATTTCATTTCGATGCTAACTATTGTTATTTCATGTACGACTGCTAACTAGTTAGTTTGTTATTTCATGTTACCGACTGCTAACTATTTGTTATTTCATGTTACCGACTGCTAACTAGTTGTTATTTCATGTTACCGACTGCTAACTAGTTGTTATTTCATGTTACCGACTGCTAACTATTTGTTATTTCATGCTACCGACTGCTAACTATTTGTTATTTCATGTTACCGACTGCTAACTAGTTGTTATTTCATGTTACCGACTGCTAACTAGTTGTTATTTCATGTTACCGACTGCTAACTATTTGTTATTTCATGTTACCGACTGCTAACTATTTGTTATTTCATGTTACCGACTGCTAACTATTTGTTATTTCATGTTACCGACTGCTAACTATTTGTTATTTCATGTTACCGACTGCTAACTATTGTTATTTCATGTTACCGACTGCTAACTATTGTTATTTCATGTTGCTAACTTTGTTATTTCATGTTACCGACTGCTAACTAGTTGTTATTTCATGTTACCGACTGCTAACTATTTGTTATTTCATGTTACCGACTGCTAACTAGTTTGTTATTTCATGTTACCGACTGCTAACTATTGTTTTATTATGTTACACTGTAACTATTGTTATTTCATGTTACCGACTGCTAACTATTTGTTATTTCATGTTACCGACTGCTAATTTTTCTTAGATTATGTTATTTCATGTTACCGACTGCTAACTATTGTTATTTCATGTTACCGACTGCTAACTATTTGTTATTTCATGTTACCGACTGCTAACTATTTGTTATTTCATTGTTACGACTGCTACCGGACATGCTAACTATTGTTATTTCATGTTACGACTGCTAACTATTGTTATTTCATGTTACCGACTGCTAACTATTGTTATTTCATGTTACCGACTGCTAACTATTTGTTATTTCATGTTACGACTGCTAACTATTGTTATTTCATGTTACCGACTGCTAACTAGTTGTTATTTCATGTTACCGACTGCTTGTAACTGTAACTAGTTGTTATTTCATGTTACCGACTGCTAACTAGTTTGTTATTTCATGTTACCGACTGCTAACTATTGTTATTTCATGTTACGACTGCTAACTATTGTATTTCATGTTACCGACTGCTAACTATTGTTATTTTCATGTTACCGACTGCTAACTAGTTGTTATTTCATGTTACGACTGCTAACTAGTTGTTATTTCATGTTACCGACTGCTAACTAGTTGTTATTTCATGTTACCGACTGCTAACTATTTGTTATTTCATGTTACCGACTGCTAACTATTGTTATTTCTTGTTACACATGTACGACTGCTAACTAGTTGTTATTTCATGTTACCGACTGCTAACTAGTTGTTATTTCATGTTACCGACTGCTAACTATTGTTGTTATTTCATGTTACCGACTGCTAACTAGTTGTTATTTCATGTTACCGACTGCTAACTAGTTGTTATTTCATGTTACCGACTGCTAACTAGTTGTTATTTCATGTTACCGACTGCTAACTATTTGTTATTTCATGTTACCGACTGCTAACTAGTTGTTATTTCATGTTACCGACTGCTAACTAGTTGTTATTTCATGTTACCGACTGCTAACTATTTGTTATTTCATGTTACCGACTGCTAACTAGTTGTTATTTCATGTTACCGACTGCTAACTATTTTCATTTCATGTTACCGACTGCAACTAGTTGTTATTTCATGTTACGACTGCTAACTTTTGTTTTTCATGTTACGACTGCTAACTATTGTTATTTCATGTTACCGACTGCTAACACATAGTTGTTATTTCATGTTACGACTGCTAACTATTCATTGTTACATGTCTGCTAACTAGTTGTTATTTCATGTTACCGACTGCTAACTATTTGTTATTTCATGTTACCGACTGCTAACTCATACTATTTGTTATTTCATGTTACCGACTGCTAACTATTGTTATTTCATGTTACCGACTGCTAACTAGTTGTTATTTCATGTTACCGACTGCTAACTAGTTGTTATTTCATGTTACCGACTGCTAACTAGTTGTTATTTCATGTTACCGACTGCTAACTAGTTGTTATTTCATGTTACCGACTGCTAACTATTTGTTATTTCATGTTACCGACTGCTAACTATTTGTTATTTCATGTTACCGACTGCTAACTATTTGTTATTTCATGTTACCGACTGCTAACTATTTGTTATTTCATGTTACCGACTGCTAACTAGGTTTGTTATTTCATGTTACCGACTGCTAACTATTTGTTATTTCATGTACGACTGCTAACTTGTTATTTCATGTTACCGACTGCTAACTATTTGTTATTTCATGTTACCGACACTATCACGTTGGTCGCGGTAATGATTGGTCCATAAAACAAGAATTATACATTGATTGTTATGATGGTTCTATCTGAGCTACATCGTCCCGATTTGTTTGGTTAGTGTTGATCTTGTTACATAGTGATTTTCGTTAACTTGCTTATTTTGTTTTATAAAAAAAACTGTTTTATCCCATAAAATCTTTTATAAAATCAAAATTTACAATCTGTGTTTATTTCCCTATATACTCCTGATCATTTAGATGCAAAAAATATGTATCTCTCTGGATCTTTATAACTAATGTATGTTTGGTCCGAAATGACCTTAGTTGTCGATGGGCCGTAAAACCCAAACAAACAAGTCTCTGCTTTTCAAAATTCAAATGCGAAGGTTCACTTCAGTGCTTTCTAAAAAAATGTGGTATCAAAATACAGCTATCAAAATGCAAGATGACTGTCTGACGGCCGTCCCGTCGACCGATCGGTCTCTAAACACAATATGCACAACTAATGACCGAGAGAAACTCACAATTTGTGAATGATCCCTTCAGTAGTTTCTGAGATATAGTGGTAGCAAGAAGGACAGACGGACAGCGGAAAAAAGGTGATTTGATCAGAATAGATGAAAGTAAGCCACAAATGCACATACAAGGTAAATATATAAGGAATATATGACAAAAATTTGAAACATTTTTTTGAAAAACATTCACTGGTTATTGTATTCTGACCCGAAAATTGGATTTTGGAAGTACTTAAAGATGCTCCACCGCTGACAAAAGGTATTTTCCTTTATCAAAAACAGCAGTAGACGAATTAGTATTTTTCTTCAGTAACAAAAGTTACTTACTTTACGCCATTACCACCAATGAAAAGTATGAGGTTCTTATTTTACTTCAATATAAAAATATGAAAAATAATTAATTGCACCCCGAAAAATTTTCGTGGCACTGTGTTCTATATGTAATGGAGTATTGATTGCGCATGCACCAAAATCAAAAGAAAGTTTGTTTGTCTGTTTGTTTGATTACTTAACGTCCTATTAACAGCTATGGTCATGTAAGGACGGCCTCCCATGTATGCGGTATGTTGCGGGTGTGTTGTGCAAAGTGCGTGTTTTGGGAGACTTTGGTATATTCATGTAGTGTCTTCTTGTATAGTGGAAAGTATTATGTATAATTTTTTGTATTATGACATATGTGTACATGATTTGACAACAATGATTGTTCGAATGATGAGTATCGTTTATGCTCTGTTGACGATGGAGCATCTTTAACTTTCAATTTGAAATATTTGTTATGTTCTTCATACTCGGTAAATAGATACCGATATACTTTTCCATCAACATTGTATTAAAATTAATACATGTGTATTTTAAATGAAAGTCTTGTTTACGATCTTGCAATGCTAATTTCTACTACAATAGGCGGTGTTATTCAACTCTTCGGATATCAAATAAACGATGCAGCTATTAATAAACAATTTGTTTATACCACACTGTACGCATTCTGTTTGGCTGACACGGTAAACTTTGACCGGGCTACTTATTTCTCAGTTCCACGTCATTATTTGTCAACGTGATAAATAATCGAGTGATGTCATGCTATGTTTTGATTACGTCTTGCATTGACGTCAAGTCTGCTGTTTGGAAAGCGTACAGTAGGTGACGTGGTCATTGTGTCAAAAAGGTAACGTTTTTATGTGTGGTATAAAAATCAAACTCGTTTTGGCGGAAAATGATCTTACTGGAAAATTTCTGCGGAAAATGATCTTACTGGAAAATTTGGCAGATTAAACGATTCCGAAACGGATTTGGTGATTATTGGGCGGGAAATAAATGGCCCGGTCATGCCGTGAGCATGCTTTATAAACATGTTGTCCGACAATGAGTGTTATATTGTTGAAGTAACTTTGCAAAATTAAAATTATTTACTAATCAATTTAAATGTAATGCATCTTAAAGTTGTTTTCAATTACAAAAAAATATTTATGAATGGATTCTTTATCAAAATATGACTTTTGAATATTAGTTAGTGCTTTTTTACTGATGAAAATAGCACTACATCTTATACTATATCTAGGCAAACACACGTTGCCATATCTTCGTGAGATTTATTTCGGCTAAAAGCGGATATGTTTGTGGTAGAAACAGGTCACACGATTCGTGGTTGTTTTGTAAACTCTATGTATGCTAATTTTAATCACTCTTAATCATAAATATTTTTCACAAAGTTTGATTTGATGTTTGCACAATAATGACTTGCTGGCCATAAATTAGTGTTTTTTTTTCAATTATCCAAACGACTAAACATTGCCATGACCTTATAACCTCAATAGTTGTGTACATGTATATACATTATATGGATTTTTACAGCTGGAAGGATTTAACAAAAGAATTATATGTTAAGTCTATAAATGTGCACTCAAAACAATAGGGGAATTTCCTGTGGTAATGCAGTAACCTTGCAGTAAAGATTTCCTAATAAGATAATCTATTTCCACTACACGGTCCACATGTAGCAAAAGTAGTATCGTCATTTTTAACCAATACGGGAAATATCCGTTTCATGTTTCCAAATGACCCTTCTAGTATTTCAAATTTCAGTCATAAAGATATGAAATGCTATCTGATGTTGTGAATGTAAAGGGATATTTGTTCATACGTGTATTAAAAGACAACCGCACCAAACTATGACCGGTATTCTGAAGTCATTAATCGCTTATGTATCGTTCACGGGTACACTGTACATCTAGTTGCAGGTATGTTAATATTGTAAATGTAATATTACGGAAAGACGAGAGAACGTTGATGAATCAATTTGTTAGTTTGTTAATTTATTAACGTCCTGTTAACAGCAAGGCTTATGTAAGGACGGCCTCCTCCAATGTGTTCGGTGTGTTGCATGTATGAAGTGCGTAGTGTGTTTTGTAATTTGTAAGTGAACAAAATCTGCATTATAGATTATTACATTCAAATTTATTTGCATTATTTCCTTATCTATTTGTACTTATTTCCTTTTTACTTATGGGATGCTTTTAGTTATAAATTATATCCATTGAAAAATATGCAACAGGATACCATCCAATATGTGACATTGTTTGGTACAAATATCGCATGAAA
Organism: Argopecten irradians; assembly: GCF_041381155.1. Lineage (NCBI taxonomy): Eukaryota > Metazoa > Mollusca > Bivalvia > Pectinida > Pectinidae > Argopecten > Argopecten irradians. The sequence goes on along the minus strand of NC_091145.1, from coordinate 8,460,751 downwards.
CGAGATGTTTTGTATTTCATAGGAAGCCACAAGAGAAGGAAGGAGAAGCGTTTTACAGTTGACTAAGATCGGGAAGTTATCAGAAGGATCAGTAAACCATGACAACAGTGGATTATACTATATTTCCTGTGTTGGCATGTATAGTTGCACTGGTTGTAATTGGATATTTCGTTTTCAAATTTCTATTTAATTGCAAACGTTGCCAGGTAGAAAGGAGGCGAGTTCTGTCGGGGGTCACGTCACAAATTCAGGATGAGAAAGTGATGATGCCCTGCGCATATGTTTCTAACGGTAGGTAAATTTGATGATTGAGCCAGAAAAAGTCGTTAGATAAAAGTTTCAAAGTTTGTATGCCTCCTTCCCCTTGGCTGCTTTGAGAGGGGTCAAAAGCGATAAAATTAACTAAAAAAAACCCAAAATCTTCTCAACCTTCCTTGGGAAGGGCTTTACAGTTTACTAGTTTATATTTGAACATATTTCTAACATTATTTGTTAAAGAAATGAGTCAAATTTATTATAAATATTAGATTGAGATATCCTTTTAACACCATATTTAATTGGTCATGACTGGGCGAGAATAGGTTTGGGTAGAGGATGGTGATGGCAAAATGGGGCCAAAATGACTCAAACTTCATAAAACGCATTAGAAAAACTGTGATGGAATTATTTAATCTTTACAGATGAAAAAGGAAATGAATAAAATCACTTCCTTTGTTTAATTTTCGAAAGCGCTTCCTTCTTGTTAGCAAGAAATTTGCTTTGAAACAGTGGAAACAATTGTTGACTTTCTATATAATATACTCATATTAGTCCTTTCTGACTTCAGGAGTCTTATTGGGTAAAATGTCCAATACAGTGAATATGTATCTTTGTTTTATCAAAATGTATCATGTTTCATATTATATGTATCTGTTTCATATTATACGTACTTTGTTTCATTCTGTATCAAAACTCAGTTTTGGGTGGGTTGGCCAGTAGTATAGGATTTTTTATTTGTTTGCAGGATTCGTTGTGGTTCCTATCCTTTATAATAATACATGTAGTATATATTAAAGCGCATCGACCCCATTTCTGGTTGTTGTTGTTTGTTTTTGTACGACAAGCAAAGGATAAGGCTGTATTGTTATCTGGTTTTCTTTTATTCAGATAAATGTATGCAGATTTTCACCTTGCCCCCATCTTATGACGAACAATGTGTGACTGCAGACTGTTGTGTCGTGGCTATGGAGCCACCCCCATCATATGACGAATACATTTCCGCTTGTCACAAGGGAAAATTGTAATAAACATGTGATCTTAACTTGTCTTTAGATGATACTATATGCTGTCGATAGATTTATCCTGACTTTTTTTCGCATTTTGCTGTGGTTCAGAATTATAACCGAACATAATACACAATAAACCAATCGATACCTTCTCCGACTTGCTGTTGACGTTTTTACCAAAGATGTGTAACCCGGCAGTTAGGGCATCAAAATTGCACCTGCTGCGCCTATTGCATGATCGTTAAAGGCGATTATTCACTGGCTAAAACTCTAGATCAAACTTACTAGTAACTAAAAATAAACAGCATCATCATCTACAAAATTATTACTCACAAATATAGAAATATCTCAGGAGATGAATATAAATGATAAAAGATCATATAGTTTGAGGGTGTATCTCCCTGCTCTAATCCACTTTTAATTAGAAATACAATTGCAACGATTATTGGTCTAAGCTTTAGTTATGCTTTTTAGGCAACCCCAAAACATATATACGCTAGATACTTAATAGGATGTAGAAAGGGAGGCAACACAAGTATTAGGTGAACAAAGACTTATTTCTACAATAGTATACATTATTATCCAGCTAAAGGCGACGAAATATTAAGTTGATGTACTTTTAGCGTTGACTTTATCATGATGACATTTGGCTACAATTAATATCTCTCATTAGACGTCTACCTTTGTGCTAATGTTTCATCTTACTGATGAAAATACTTTGAGGCAAGTCCGTTACATTTATAAATGGCAAACGGGTAAGAGTCATCTCGCTTACAACATTATATTAACTTGAATTACGTCCATTCTATACAGTACACATTGATTAATTGTCGAGAATATATAGGTTTTAAACGTCCATTTTTGCTTTATCGGTTTCATCTTAACGTCATGAATTGCGTGAACCATGACTTCGTGAGAATACATGAATAATTAGATTTGGACACTGAAAATAAAATTGAGTGGTTAACAGCCAGAGTATTTTAAGGACGGCCTTCCGATGAGTAGTCTTTTGGGAGACTGGTATATTTGTGTTATGTCTTGAATAGTGAAATCCTTTTTACGGAGCTCATTCAGTACAAGACACACACAGACCCGGTCACATTATATCGACAACGGACGAACCAGTCGTCTAACTCCCTTAATGCTGAAGGCTAAGCAGGAGCACAAACTACCACTTTAATAGACGATTCGCGATGGTGTGTATCGATAGAACCCAGAACCTAAAGCAATCAACTGAAGGCCGAAAGTGAGGCAGTCTAAAGGGAATCGTTAGGAGGAAGAAAATTAGTAAAGAAGGAAGGAAAGATAATATCCGTAGTCGCCACTTTAGATCATGTAATGGTCATTACCAACACGATTGTAATTATTTTGATTATTTTGTTTTAGTAATGGGATCGTTAGATTTCATATGCGTTTGTTTAAACGATGTTTTACAACATAAGGCACTAATCGAATGAGTTTCGCGGTCTACCATGGAAAACCCCAGCTTTGTAAATCCATGTTACCTCAGTTAAAAGTTCTATCAGATATTCTCGAGGAGTATTTAAATGACGACAGATTATGGTCAATATTTGTTCCTATTTATGCGATTCTGCCTCGGACCTTCAAACACTTAGGTATGGTTTATGTCCTATTAAAATCCAAGGTCATTTAAGGACGGACTCTCATATGTGCAAAGGTCTATGGATGTCTATATTTTAATATGTGTCCGGGTGTGGTGTGTTATTTGGTGTCCTAGGCGGCAATGCAATGCATTGTATATGTGAATGGCGGTATGTTTTGAAATCAACATCGTTTCTAATTTCTTAACCATTCTTGTGTGTGTTGCCAACCTTCGTTATTGAAAAAGTACTTACCCGATAACTTACTTTCCTTCGCTATTGGAGGAAATAAGACCCTAGTTTAGTCGCTTTTTACGACCATTAGATGGTAGCAGCGTGTACAATTCTAACGCACTACCTGATATACATTAACCGACCAATGGCAAACCATTCGCCCGTTTCCCATTGTGCTGAATGCTTAGCAGGGCCGGAAACTACAGTGTACCAATGCAGTGTCTCTAGGCCTATATCAGATATATTAGGGGACAGAACCCAATAACCTTCCTCTTTTGGTCAGGCATGGTCAGATAATCATTTCTAAATAAATGAGTGACAAATTTTACTATTTGTTTTATATGAACTACTATTTCAAACTATTTTCTATCATATTGTAAACATGCTGACTAGCACAGGCCTAGATAGACTCGCAAACCTCTTCAATAAAAATAATTAAAATTGATTAAATAATAATTTTTGAACTGAAGTACTGAAGGGATCGAATCTTGGTTTTATCGATTTTATGTGGTAATAAGTTGGGTAAAATGAGTTGCGCATGAAAGAATTTGAATGAACTGCAGCTTCGCGAACTGGTCTTAAAAATTCTTAAAAATCATTATGCAAAATAATAATGAATAATTACGTAATAATATCTGATATTTTCCGTAATTGAGGAAACGACTAGCAGTGACTCACGACAATTGGTAGGGAAAACCATACGATCTACAATAAAATAGTGGTATGTGTCAAGGAGCAGCATTCTGATTGTTTCCGTTTTTGTAATATTTAAATTTATGTTTCATAATGCCTACCTTGGCACCGCCTCAATGAGCGTCCGCCCCTGTGAGGAAGGCTCTGAGTCCTGTCCCCTGGCCGAGACCACCAAAGTCTATAATAATGGTAGTTTTGCTCTTGCTTAACGCTCAGCAAACATAGAGTGGGACGACTGGTTCGCCCGTTGTCAGTATGTGACAGGGTCGTGACAGGGTCGGGTGTGTTGCCTGGTGTCTTTGACAGCATGCTTCAGTGATATAGCACTATAAAAAAGGCAACTGTTCCACTATACAAGAAGACACAACACGAACATTCCGCAGTGTCCCAAAACACTCACATCGCACTTCACACACGCTACACACATGGGAGGCCGTCCTAACATGACCCTGGCTGTTAATAGGACGTTACAATAATCAAGCAAACATTATCCCATGCAATGTTTTTTTTTATAAAATTATCATTTGCAATCTGTTTGTTTTAAATTTTTATTTGCTTTTTTTTATCCTGATCTTTTCGATACAAGCATTGCTTTTTTTCTATTCTTGAAACTACTGCATAACTTGTAGTTTGGCCCTTAATAACCTGAGTTGTCGATTGGCCATAACTACTCAAACAAACAAACAAACAAACAAATCTCTGCTTTTTAAAATTCAATTGCGAAAGTTCACTTCAGTACTTTCTGAAAAATAATGTTAACAAACGCCAACTACCAATATTCCAAGATGAATGACCGGTCCAAAAATACAATATGCACAACTAGTGACCTAGAGAAGTGAAATTTGAAAACTAGTGGTTACAAGAACGGGCTGACCGCGGACAAAAGGTGATTTGAATAGAATAGATGATAATGGGCTACAAATGTACAGACAAGGTGAATATATAAGGAATATTTGACCAGGTTTCGAAACTTTTTTATTTACCATCTATAAAAGAAAGAAAAAACATTCGCTTGCAATTTATTCTGACCGAAAATTGGATTTTGGAAGAGGTTAACTTTCAGTTTGAAATCTTTGTTGTGTTCTCCATACTCGGTAAATGGATAACGATATACTTCTCCATCAACATTGTTTTACAATAAATCATTTTTTTTTACAAATTTTGATTTGATGTTCGCCCAACAAAATAATTCACTGATTTAATTTCGTGGTTTTTTTTGAATTAGCAAAACGATTAAACAGTGTCATGAACTAATGACCACAATAGTAGGGTACGTGTATATACCTTATATGTATTTTTATAGCTGGAAGTATTAAACAAAGGAATTAAATGTCAGTCTTCCAATGTTCGCTTAAAACAGAAGGGGACTTCCGTGTGGTATTGCAATAACCTTGAAGCAAAGATTTCCTAATAAGATAGTCTGTCTATTTCCGCTACACAGTGCACACGTGGCAAAAATAGTAACGTCATTAACCAACATGGGAAATACATGTTTCAAGTTTCCACGTGACCCTTACGTGTAATAGACATACGCACTAAAGTACGACAGGTATTCTGAACTCGTTAATCGCTTATGTATCGAACACGAGTACACTGTACACCTATTTGCAGGTACATTGTATGTTAATTTTGTAAATGTATCGGGTACATGTAAAAATATTACGGAAAGCCAAGTGAAAGTTGAAAAGTTAATTTGTCAGTTTGTTTGATTAATTAACGTCCTATTAACAGACAGGGTTATGTAAGGACGGTCTCCAATGTGTTCGGTGTGTAGCGTGTATGAAGTTCGTAGTGTGTTTTGTATTTTGTAAGTGAAGAAAATCTGCATTATAGATCATTACATTCAAATTCATTTGCATTATTTCATTTTCTATTTGCAATTATTTCCTTCTTACTTATGGGATGTTTTTAATTATAAATAATATCCATTGAGAAATATGCAAGAGGAAACCATCCAATATGTGACATTGTTTGGTACAAATATCGCATGAAACTAGATGTTTTGTATTTCATAGGAAGCCACAGGAGAAGGAAGAAGGAGCTTTTTACAGTTGACGAAGATCGGGAAGTTATCAGAAGGTTCAGTAAACCATGACAACAATGGAATTAACTACATATCCTGTGTTAGCATGTATAGTTGCAGTTGTTATAATTGGATATTTCGTTTTCAAATTTCTATTGAAATGTAAACGTTGCCAGGTAGAAAGGAGGCGAGTTCTATCGGAGGTCACGTCACAAATTCAAGATGAGAAAGTGATGATACCCTGCGCATATGTTTTTAATGGTAAGTAAATTTGATGATTGAGCCGGGAAAAGTCATAAGATAAAAGTTTTATAGTTTGAATAATGACAATAATAACATATAACATTTTGACTTCAATATTATGTATTCTTATTTGAATGAGTATTGTAGATATTATTTTGCATTTGATAATTTACACAAAATATGACCAGTTACCAAAGACTTTTTTTTCAGTACAAATTCTGAAAATGGAAATATCAAATATATATATATGTACTTCACAGTATTTAGCTCACGTGAGTCTAAGCTTCAAGTGACCCATTCTATCGCTTTTTATCTACATAAGGCCAGTCAAAATTGTAAGTTGTATGCCTTCCTCCCCGTGGGTGGTTTGAGAGGGGTCAAAAGCGGTAAAATTAACTAAAATTAAAAAAAAAAAAAATCTTCTCAACCTCCCTTGGGAAGGGGTTTACAGTTTATTAGTTTATATTTGAACATATTTTCAACATTATTTGTTAAAGATGCTCCACCGCTGACAAATGCCAATTTTTCACAATCAAAAACAGGATCAGACGATTTGGTATTTTTCTTCAGTTACAAAAGTTACTTACTTTACACCTTTACCACCATTGGAAAGTTTGAGCTTCTAATTTTACTTCAAGATAAAAATATTAGAAATAACTAATTGCACCCCGAAAAAAATCCGAGGCACCATATTTTATATAGAATGAAGTTCTGACTGCGCATGCACCAAAGGGAAAATAAATTATTTTGTATTATTTTTTGTTTTAATTTGACATATATATTCACGATTAAACACCAATTGTTGTTCAAATGATGAGTATCATTGATGGTCTGTCGGCGGTGGAGCATCTTTAAAGAAATGAGTCAAACTTAGGTATAAATATTAGATTGAGATAACCTTTTAAAACCATATTTAATTAGTCATGACTGGGCGAGAATAGGTTTAGGTAGAAGATGGTGATGGCAAAATGGGGCCAAAATGATTCAAACTTCATAAAACGCATTAAAAAACTGTGATGGAATTAAATAATCTTTACAGATGAAAAAGGCAATGAATAAAATCACTTCCTTTGTTTAATTTTCGAAAGCGCTTTCCTTTTTGTTAGCAAGAAATTTGTTTTGAAACAGTGGAAACAATTGTTGACTTTCTATATAATATATGTCCTTTCTGACTTCAGGAGTCTTATTGGGTACAATTGTCCAATATAGTGAATATGTATCTTTGTTTTATATAATGAGTATCTATGTTTCATATTATATGTATCTGTTTCATATTATACGTACTTTGTTTCATTTTGTATCAAAACTCAGTTTTGGGTGGGTTGGCCAGTAGTATAGGATTTTTTATTTGTTTGCAGGATTCGTTGTGGTTCCTATCCTTTATAATAATACATGTAGTATATATTAAAGCGCATCGACCCCATTTCTGGTTGTTTTTGTTTTGTCTTTGTACGACAAGCATAGGATACGGCTATATTGTTATCTGGTTTTCTTTTATTCAGATAAATGTATGCAGATTTTCACCTTGCCCCCATCTTATGACGAACAACGTGTGGCTGCAGACTGTTGTCTTGTGGATATGGAGCCACCCCCATCTTATGACGAATATACTTCCGCTTGTCACAAGGGAAAATTGTAATAAACATAAACATGTGATCTTAACTTGTCTTTAGATTACACTATATGCTGTCGATAAATTTATCCTGACTTTTTTTCGAATTTTGCTGTGGTTCAGAATTATAACCGAACATAATACACAATAAAACCAATCGATACCTTCTCCGACTTGCTGTTGATGTTTTTACCAAAGATGTGTAACCCGGCAGTTAGGGCATCAGAATTGTACCTGTTGCCCCTATTGCATGATTGTAAAAGGCGACTATTCACTGGCTAAAACTCAAGGTCAAATTTTCTAGTCACTAGAAATAAACAGCATCCTCATCTACAAAAGTATTACTCACAAATATAGAAATATCTCAAGAGAAGGAATATAAATGTTAAAAGAACACATAGTTTGAGGGTGTATCTCCCTGCTCTAATCCACTTTTAATTAGAAATAAGATTGCAACAATTATTGTTCTAAGCTTTTGTTATGCTTTTTAGGCAACCCCAAAACATATATACGCTAGATACTTACCAGGATGTAGAAAGGGAGGAAACACAAATATTAGGTGAACAAACGCTTATTTCTACAATAGTATACATTATTATCCAGCTAAAGGCGACGAAATATTAAGTTGATGTGCTTTTGCTGTTGACTTCATCATGATGACATTTGGCTGCAATTAATATCCCTCATTCGACGTCTACCTTTGTGCTAATGCTTCATCTTACTGATGAAAATACTTTGAGGCAAGTCCGTTACATTTATAAATGGCAAACGGGTAAGAGTTATCTCGCTTACAACATTATATTAACTTGAATTACGTCCTTTCTATACAGTTCACATTGAATAATTGTCGAGAATATATAGGTTTTAAACGTCCATTTCTGCTTGATCGATTTTATTTTAACGTCATGAATTGCGTTACATTTTTGTAACTATGACTTCGTGAGAATACATGAATAATTAATACCATACCTTTGTCCTTTAGAATATTTTGAACAAACATCTTTAAATGAACTCTGTCCGCGTTGCCTTCACTACTAATGTAAATGATCACATTGACAATCTGATGAAAATACAGATCCTTATTATCACTAAGTTTGATATGAGGAACGGAGTGGTTATAAGGATTTGTATTTTAATCAGATTGTCACATTGAGTTATTCATTACTACTCTATTTTATTGAAACATTTTGATGAAGGGTCAAAATCATATATCTTTATCATGTATGCGTACGAGTTATTCCGCTTGATTTGGACACTAGCCCTGCAGGTAGGGCGTTAGAATTGTACCTGCTACCCCTATTGCTTGATCGTAACAGGCGACTTAATTAAGAATCTTATCTTTTCTTTCTTCCTAACTTACTTTTTTCTTGCTACCGTCTCCCTTGACAAAACCTCAATTTTGGCCTTTGGTTGAGCGCTAGCAGCGCTGTGAGGAAGGTTATGTGTTATGTCCTCTGGCCGAGACACACCAAAGTCTATAAAAGTGGTAAAGGTGCTATTTCTTAGCGCTCGGCATAACGGGACTGTGACGACTGGTTCGCCCGTTGTCAGTATAATGTGACCGGATGGGGTGTGTTGCTAGGTGTCTTGGCGGCATGCTTTAGTGATATAGCATAAAGGGGCAACGGTATATAAGAAGACACAACACAAATATAGCACAGTCTCACAAAACACGCACCTCGCACACATACACGCAACACACCGCATACATGGGAGGCCGTTCTTACATGACCCTGGCCGTTAACAGGATGTTAATTAATCAAACAAATTAACAAAGATTTGGACACTGAAAACAAAATTGAGTGGTTAACCTCGCAAACCTCTTCCATAAAAATAATTAAAATTGATAAAATAATAATTTTTGAACTTAAGTATAGGGATCAAATCTTGGTTTGGTCGATTTTATGGGGTAATCAGTTGGGTAAAATGAGTTGCGCATGAGAGAATTTAAATGAACTGCAGCTTCGCAACTGGTCTTAAAAAATTCTATACGATAATACGAGCTACAGCAAAATAATAGTGGTATGTGTCAAGGAGCAGCATTCTGATTGTTTCCGTTTTTGTAATATTTAGATTTATGTTTCCTTATGCCTAACTTTTTACCTTAAGTTGAGCGTCCGCCCCTCTGAGGAAGGATCTGGGTTCTGTCCCCTAGCCGAGACACATTAAAGTCTATAATAATGGTAGTTTCTGCTCCTGCTTAGCGCTCAGCAAACATGGAGTGGTACGACTGGCTCGCCCGTTGTCAGTATAATGTGTCAGGGTCGGGTGTGTTGCATGGTGTCTTTGACAGCATGCTTCAGTGATATAACACTATAAACAGGTCAGAGAAATCACTATATTTGGAAATAAACACGCAATCATGTGATCACTAGTTACCCATAATACAACTTCATATTTCGGCCAATGGCATGAATGAGGTATAAGCACGTGACTCGTTTTACTACGTTGTTACTACAAAAAAAAACACGTGTTTTGTACCATTTGGGGGAATATCCCCCCGCGGATCGTGGTTTCATTTCCAAAGTTGGGAGACAGATTGAATTTCATAAATATATATTTGCATTTATCTTTTCACCGAAGCGTTTTGTATATAAAGGCATAACGATTTTTTTATTACGGTTTTAATGGCCATGTATAATTATTATTGGTTCAATCTTTGGGTGAAATCCTCCCGAGACGTGATTATATCTCGAAAGTCGGGAACCACATTGAATTTCATAAATATATATTTGCATCTATCTTTTCACCGAAGCGTTTCTTATGCAAAGGCCTAACGAATTTGTTATTACGGCTTTCATGTATTATGTACATATACCAAAATGTATGTATGTATGCATATAAATAACAGTTCAAAGTGTACGTGTTAAACAATTAAGTTTGATATCTTAACATAGAGAGTGAAAATCCCCCCGGGAAGTGATTTCACCTCCGAAATTGAGACCAGATTGACTAAGATTTCTGTGGGTACACATCCATTTTTTAGCATGGATTTTGTATAAATAGCAATCAACAGAGTAAATTATTTCTTTGAAGAATATCAGAATTGCTTTGATTTTGCATTAGCAAAAGAATCAACACATATATATGTACCTTCAATTGTTTGCCTTTTTATTTAGAATCATCACATTTTGATACATTTACATGTAAATGTACATGCACATGTATACTCGCGTACCTCGACAAGAAAGAACAAGAGTAGTGGTGTCGTTGCCTTCCTTACATTCTCTCTTTTCATTCTGTAAATCCACTCACCTTTCTCACGTAGGTATGGTGCACGTGCGACGTAAGATATCGTGAGACCTCGATTTTCATGTTTTAACGTGACTTCTGATTATGCACACTTTGTTTATACACTGTATTTACAGTTTGCACTGGCATGGACTCAAAAACCATGTTTTCTAGTATTATCATTATCGGTGTATAATGTTAGCACAACACGCGCGGCGATTCTATTGTTACGTGAATAGTCGATGGCGTAGCAACGTGAGGTCATGACCCCACTTTTGGCGGGAACATATGAATGACCATCCTCGATACTCCAGGGGTTCCGATCACTTACGATCTCTACACCCCTGGACTATCTCATAGTGAAATTGAAGGCAGCTCAGCTGAAAATATTTGACCAATCACAGACCAGCAAAGATTTCCTTTGAAGACTACAGAGAGAGCGACGCCCAACTTCAAAGCCACATAGTCAACCACAGTGTACCGTTATACGGTTCTTTTGATGTACATCAAAGGACTAAATTACCTGTTCTGTTTTGTTGCCTCCAGTTTTACGATGAGATAGTCCAGGGGTGTAGAGATCGTAAGTGATCGGAACCCCTGGAGTATCGAGGATGATGAATGACTCGATTCCAATCAGCTGTTCAATCGAATTCGTTGACGATGACGGGAGAGAAAAAATATGGGTATTTTAATAAAAAAAATATGCAACTGCCGCGGGAAAAAATAATATTCATTTACTTGAAAAACTGTAAATATAATTATGGGGGTATAATGATAATGGAGCCCGTGTAAATTTTATGTAATTATCATTATCATTATACCCTCATAACCTCAACAAAATAAACATCTATTCCTTAAATCCAGGAACATGTATACGTGTTCATTTGTCCTCACATGTGCAGTAAAAGTTGAATTATTAGGGATGCATATCGTGAATATGATTTAAAATTGTATAAAAGCATTCAGTATCGACAATATCAGTAATAAAAGTTATATCATCCACATGTTACGTGCCATTTTTTTTCAAAGTATTACTTTTTAAACAGTCATAATAGATAATTACAAAATCCATATGAATAAATATGGTAATATATAGTTTCGAGGGTAGTTTTCTCAAACTTGATTAACACGTGTAACTGTTATTCATATACATACATGTATGTGTATACATGAAAGCCGTGATTACAAATTCGTTATGCCTTTATATAACAAACGCTTCGGTGTAAAGATAAATGCAAATATATATTTATGAAATTCAATGTGGTTCCCGACTTTGGAGGTAAAACCACGTCCCGGGAGGATTTTCATCCTAAAGATTGAACCAATATTAATAGTACACGGCCATTAAAACCCTAATGAAAAATTCTTTATGCCTTTATATAACAAACGCTTTGGTGAAAAGATAAATGCAAATATATATTTATGAAATTCAATCTGTTTCCCAACTTTGGAAATGAAACCACGATCCGCGGGGGATATTCCCCCAAATGGTACAAAACACGTGTTTTTTTGTAGTAACAACGTAGTAAAACGAGTCACGTGCTTATACCTCATTCATGCCATTGGCCGAAATATGAAGTTGTATTATGGGTAACTAGTGATCACATGATTGCGTGTTTATTTCCAAATATAGTGATTTCTCTGACCTGATAAAAAGGGCAACAGTTCCACTATACAAGACACAACACGAACATTCCGCAGTCTCCTAAAACATTCACATCGCACTTCACACACGCTACACACTGTATACATGGGAGACCGTCCTTACATGACCCCGACAGAGTATAAATGATGCTCTTCATTTAAACAATAATTGGCTTTTAATCATGTAAATATATGCCTAATTAACACAAAAAATAATATAAAATATTGTGTGTTGCTTTTGGTGCATGCCCAATCAGTACTTCATTCGATATAGAACATGGTGCCACGGAATTTTGTCGGATGCAATTAATTGTTTTTTTATATATTTATCTTGAAATACAATAGTTGATATTAGTCCTGACGTGAATAGCCTGATGGATACAAGATGAGCGAATAAGAGTTTAAGTTTTTCTAGCATCCTGTATAAATAAGAATTCAGGTGGATGTTAAGGCCCCTGGGCCTCTTGTAATTCCTCTTTATTACATTTCGGATTGGTCATTCTATGGTTAAATTTCGACTGACACGAGGAGCTAAAAATAGATTGACAGCAGTGCAATTCGAACTCATGAATATTCAAACTTTCCAAATTTATAAGGATATGTCAGCTGGGATCACTTGAAAATTGATCACTGAATCATCCATGCGTTAGCCTTTCCAGTTCAACGTTACACAGTGTCGCTGCAAAGACCTCGGCGCCACTATAAAGTGGTCATATTTTAGATTAACGTTAATGCTCGACATCGCTGATTAGCAGTATTGATTAGCATTGGAAGAGTTGCAAATCAATAAAAAATGTAAACCTCCTTGTCACAAAACCAAAAACCTAAAGAAATCTTTTATACATTATTACTAAAACGTAAATATTTGCACTTCAGTGTAGGCTATTTTGTAGTCACGTTTTGCATTATAGCAGAACTTAAAATTCAAATGCTCACCTATGATGTAAAGTGTATTTCGACTGTATGTCAAATCTGTAATATGAACTTCGGTCAAGTTGTTTGTCCAGGACAGGGCTTCACCTTCGGACAGTCACCCGTGGAGTAATTCTGAAAACATGAAATATTGAACTTACACACTGTGTTGATTAATTGCCAATTATGTATTAAATATTGAAATAGTATTAATGTTGTTTGAGTTAATTATTGATTACATCATTAAACTTTCTGAATATTATGAAAAAATAGAAAAATTCCCTAGCCAAGGGAAGATAATCCATTACATAATCAGGTACCCCTATAATTTAGAAAATGTCAAGATTTTGGAAGAAAACCAGATATACCAAACCTTTAATATATTCAAATTTACCAGGAACATAGTTCCAGAGCCTTTCTGTTTAAAATAAACAAATTAAATAAAGATTAAACCTGTAATGAGCACAAAAGATGCATGCCTTTGTCCGTGACTGGACTCTGTGCAACAAACATATATTTCCGGAATCTTGAATGACCATGAAACACCATTAATACGTTTCATTAACAGAAAAAAATATTCACAAAATGGTATTTTTCATCATTATAACATAAAAGCATACTTTTAATAAACTTATTAGCCCTAATATTACAATTAATCAGTACAATTAGTTAAATTGGCTTACCTGAGATGAACACCTCCCCCCAAAACCCCTTCCCCCCTCCCACCAATTTTACCTGGCAGGTATAAATACCACACCCCAAACTAGACATTATGTAATACAATGTAATTGTCTCCCCCTAATGTTACCAATCTCAAATGTATAAGCTGTAACTTATTTTTTATACCTTTATGGCTTTCGGCACTCCAATATGACAGAGACGACTGATACCCCCCCCCCCCCTCAATTTCTTGATTTGACCGCTAATTCCTGGTTCACCTAAACCGAAACATGCATACAGTTCCGTGAACCAAATTCTGACAACTGAGGAGACCATGCACCGCGCACCCATGTGATCGTACCCATCTGATGTTAAACGCACATGTCACACGTTTATAGCCGTGCTAATTACATGAATCTATGTTATATGTACCATTTACTTACTGGCCAATTCTAAATAAACTGCATGCATAGTCACAGTGACATGTTTTATTCTAAAACTTGGCGACTTACTTTCTTATGGACTCACTCGGCTCCAGTGACTGACTCTTATACTTCCGGATGCGTTCGCTATAGAGAGCAACCAACTAAATAATTTTACATAGACCACAGTGTTAAACTTTGTTTAAGTTTTGTACTGTATTATTAAAACAAAGGAATAGTAGTTAGCTATTGTGTTCTATAATTAAAGTCTAGGTTCTCATATAACACTAAATAGAAAAAAAGTTTGGGTCCTTCTGCTCAAACTCCAACCAGGGTAGCTTTATTGAAATCAGGCGCATTTTGCACTAAAAAATCCTGAAATTCTAATGTTTTTACCTATTCATTATAAAAGTTGATATTTTGAACCTAAATCGCAATATGAATTTCCAAATTCATATCATGGTTATCTAGGAATAATTACCTGTCAGAAAACATTTTTACTTTTGAAATTCATAATTAGCCAGCCAATCAGCGGCTGGGATAAAATTCTATCCTGGGCTCAATCTTGTATACACAGGGGCCATTTTGAAGGTATTTTTTTATTTAGTTGGTTGATCCCTGTAACAAGCAGATCTAGTCCTAATGACTTAAGGTGAAAATAAGATGAAATACATTCTTTTCTTATAATTTATATACCTGAGACGAAGAGTGACCTAATTCTAATCGCCTTTTGTCCGTCGTGCATCGTGCGTCGTCCGTCGTATGGCGATTAACAATTTACTTTTTCGACTTCTTCTCCAAAACTACTGAACCAAATTTGCTGAAATTTTGCAGAAACCTTCCATAGCCAAAGGTCAACCAAAATTGTGAATTATATGGTCCCAGCCCCCCAGGGCCAAAAGGGGTCAAATAGGCTAAAACTTCAAAAATTTTCTTCTGAAATTCCAGAAATGGTAGAATTAAATACTCTTCATAGATTGAAAGGTCTTGAGGTCCTTTACAAATATTGTGAATTATATGACCCTGGGGTCTCACGTTTCCCCCTGGGGAGTGGGGGTCAAGTTTACTATAGTTTATATAGGGAAAACACATTTTTGAGCATTATTTGGTCATGTGTAATAGGAAATGAGTCAAACTTTGTTAGAATTATTAGCCTGAGATAGTATTTTAACATCATATCTATATTGGTCCTGACCGACCCCCAGGGGCCAGAGGGTGGGGCCAAAATTGGTCAAAATGGCTAAAATTTCAAAAGTCTCCTTCTGAATTGACAAATTTGATGGAACCAAATACTCTTCATAGATTCGTAGGTCTTTTTAAGGCCCTTTACAAAAATTGTGAATTTCATGGCCCTGGCATCTCAGACTTTCCCCTGATTAGGGGTCAAATCTATTTTAATTGATATTGGAAAAACACATTTATGAGCATTATTTGCATAATTTTCAATAGGTCAAACTTGGTTAGAATTATTACCATTTTAGCATCATATCCATATTGGTCCTGGCCAACCTCCAGGGGTAGATGGGCGGGGCCAAAAGGGGTCAAAATGACTAAAATAAGAAAAAAAAAATCTTCTGAATTCACAGATTTGATGGAACCAGATACTTTTCATAGATTGAAAAGTCAGTTATAAAATTACTGACTGGTTTCAAGGGCCTGATGGGCCAATATATAGTGTTTTTGTGTCTTTGTTTCATTCTGTATCCGAACTCAGGTGACTGCTAAGGCCCATGGGCCTCTTGTTTTATTTAGTTGCTACAAACTAACCTTATAAATGCATTCCCTTGGCGCACGCACACCTTTTAAAGGTAACCTTTAAGTGATATATCACCTGAAAAAAAAATGTATGCACCAAAATCAGGACGGGCCAAACCTGCTCTGAACCAACGAAAATTAGTCCCACTGTTGTAAATTTTGGTATTTGTTTAAGTCATAAAAACTGGACCATCGGTAGAATTACTTTAATACAAAAAACTGAAAGTTAGAAATTGTTTAAAGGGGCAAAAACATTATAGAAATCATAAATTTTGAATTTAAAAAAATGATATTAATTATAAAGGCAAAATTAAATATATCAATGGAAAACGATATTTATCATAAGTGATATGAGCATGACTTTTAAGGACCATTACGTATCAAAAATCAAATTAAATATCTGTAGCAATTATCAGAACAGCTCTTAAACAGCTCTCTTTGCCATATATCATTTAAAGATGCTACATCGTGGACGATTGGTAAATGTTTTCTATTAAAAGCAGGAGCAGACCATTTAGTATATTTCTGGAGAAACAAAAGAAATACGCATTTTCAAACATAACATTTATTGACCTGGCTAACATCTCGTTGACGTCCGTTATCGTTAAAACTGACAATATTCTTTTTGAGATAAAATGGATTGCAATTGACCCCGATATACCGACCATCGTTTATAAGGAAGATGGCGGACATTTTAC
Source organism: Argopecten irradians (assembly GCF_041381155.1). NCBI lineage: Eukaryota > Metazoa > Mollusca > Bivalvia > Pectinida > Pectinidae > Argopecten > Argopecten irradians. Next base: position 8,443,758 of record NC_091145.1, on the reverse strand, counting down.
ATTTAGTGCACCTAGTTACTGTTAGTTGTATACATGGATATAAATAGACCATTCTTGCCCAAACCGGTTTTTATTTCATCACTTAAATCGTACCTAGTATAACATATCATAATTATATCTACCGTTAGCAAAGGAATGGGACGACTTGTCTATTCATAGTAAGTATACTGCTTAGTGTTCAGCATACAGGGAGCAGCAGACGACTGGTTTGTCCGTTGTCAGTATAATGTGATTGGGTTGGGTGTGTTGCTTGGTGTCTTCGGTGTCATGCTTCAGTGATATATCACTATAAATAGGGCAACAGTTGCACTATACAAGAAGACACAATACGAACATACCACAGTCTCCCAAAACACGCACACACGATACACACTGCATACATGGGAGGCCGTCCTTACATGACCATAGCTGTTAATAGGACGTTAAAATAAGCAAACAAACAAACAAATTGTAAGTATACTACACTACAGCTACCAAACACTTATTAACGCCCTATTCACAGTCGTGGCCATTTAAGGACAGTCTCCACCTGTACATTGTATTTCGTTGTCTGAATGGCTGTAAGATTTGGAGACTATGGTTCTTGTTGCGTCTTTTACGAAAAAACCAGTAACCATACGTTATGACGAGCGCGTTAAGTAGGAGCAGAAACTACCACTTGTATAGACTTTGGTGTGTCTTGGTCAGGGGACAGAACACAGAACGTTCCTAACTGGACTGAGCGCTTAAATGAAGGCAATACGCCAGGCAGTATCAAGGGAGATGTTTGTCGCCATTTACGATCACATGCAGACGTTCACAAAAACAACATATTGCAAATAAGGGATGTTGTTCTTGATGACCCTATTTGAAACAAGGACAGAAAGCATAATTAACCAATCGGCCAACAGTTATGTTACAGAGATGACATGAAGGCATTTAGTGTTGCCAATATCCATCCCGCCGTGTCCTGCTTTGATAGTTAAAACTGATTTTTTGAAGTATTATAACTTTAATCAAATCTTTCTTAACGGTATAACTTTGATTGGTTGTGAAAACAATATTTAAAAAGCTCAAATTTCGAAAAGTGCATTGGTAATAATCAAGAAAATGACAAAACGTATTGGTGCAACCATATGTAATCAATTCGAGTCTATTAAAGTGCCCAAGAGAAATTGAGAATTGATTGAATTTATATGCAGAATCTTATCGACTGCAATATAGTAATAACAACAGAACTTATGGTCTCAGCACCCTATCCATTAACACACAGATATGTTGATCCGTGATAAACGCTATTATCAACTTCGTCTTTCTTAAAAACAAATATGCATTAAATTAATTTTTATCCAAGTTCATTGCTCCTCTTTTGGGTGTTACTAGACATGCATATTTCAAAGAAAACCCCCAGATTAGTTTCTTGAACGTGCTAAGTAGACCATGTTACACACTATTTGTAAGTTGTAAGTGTTCTAGAAACGCCGACTTTAATTTCATTAAGTTTCTGATCGGATCTTTAACCTTTGACGTCATGCACATTGAAGTATTTAATGGCATATTCGAACGCATCTTTGTGGATGAATTAGACATAAAACTGACAATAAACCGTCATCTTTCACTCCAAACTGTCGAACCTGAAGCATGCTCGTGTCTGATGTTTAGTTATTACGGTAACTCCCGAGACAGACGAGGCGGTGGTGGGCTTCCATTACATACAACAAATACTCCACCGGGATTGGACATGTGTAAGGCTAACTGGTGGCAGACGTCAACGAAAACGTGTCTTTAGTGAATAAAAGATTTTGACCTTGCCCCTTGACGTTAAAAGAGCATACCTGCGTCATGCACGTTTTAAAATTTAAATGGGAAAACTGTTGTGTAGACTATACAGCTGAGATATGTAACAAGTAGATTGACAATCTCCTAAAATTGATATCGTAGTTGTACTGGATATATAAAACCTATTGTTCATGCCATTACTGTATGACATGCAGTAACGTTATATTTTGAGATCATAAACGTTCATAGTTTAAAGCATTTCATATACTATGCTATTAGTACACAATATGAATTGTAATAATTGCAGGGTGAAAATTCCGTTTTTATTTTACAAGTACTGTTTATTATCATCATTACACTTCCAAATTTACTTTAAAAATCGTTATTGTATATTGTATTTATTATACTCTACTTTCAGAATTTGACCTGGTTCAAATATCGCCGGCCACGGAAATAAGATACTAACTCCAAACACAATAAGAAAACGACAATCAATATTGTTTTATAGCAGAGAAGTGATTTTGTCTAGCAGTTGAACTTACATCTTTAATCTCGTTTTGCCATCTTGAGCTAGCATTTGCTGGGCACGGAAATAATATTCACGGTAAGTACCAAAGACATTTTAAACATTAATTAGGAACATTTAGATTTTAACTAGAAATGTTATATCAATCAAATTTGACTTTTTATAATATGGCGCTCATTATTGGAAACAAGCAAAAAATAGTTTGCGATGAAACACCCGACAACTTGAAGAATGAACTAGACATCTGACATGGTTAAAACATTTTGTGTTAGCGCAATAAACGGACTATTGGAATTCCTTCGTGAGCAAGTTCTGTGCTGATATTTGTTCAGCTGCCATTGGAACAGATTGTGATCGGTTACGATGTCGTAGTAAACAGAGTGCCATTTCAGGCAACAGAACGGTTCCAATGGGGCTTCATTTTTAACACAAAGCACTTCTACGTGGGTATTTGGGTCACACGTGCTGAAAGTACAAAGTCGCAATGTCAACATCATGTCACCGGTAAACTTATGTAAAAGGGGCGGGTCTGTGTGGTTTGTACGGTTACGGTCACTCAGCTGACGGAGCATGCTTCTTTGGTTCAGTCGGTAGAGCCGTAGTTTCTCAAACCCGAGACCCGGGTTAGATTCCTGGTCAGGGCATTCGGTAGGGATCATATGTATGTTTCCCCTGTTCTTTTACATGTAAGCTTTAGTTCAACACTTATGTTCACTAAGTTTAAAGTTATGATACATGTACTTTAATATATAACACAGCATCCCAAAAAATGTAGACATTTACACACCGCAACACATTGCACACACTGGTTGCCGTCGTGGCTGTAAATAGGACGTTAACAAATAATAAAAAAAAACCACATACACTTGTATGGATTAACAATGCGCCATATTTTCGTTGGGTGCATTAACTATATACTACAAATTAATTAGCGTTATGCATATTGATGATACATTTTGTGGGACGATTTCTAGTATATTGTCCTAACCATGCTTTTGGTATTTCGGTCGACCTGGTCACTATTGCAGATTTTACATCGAATTGTGTGGAAGTCATTTCAGCAGATTTAAAACTTATACGAAATATGAACATGACAATGAAGTAATTAACAAAGGAACCACTTGATAGAAACAATATTATAGTATTGTTTTTTAATTTCAACTTATAAAATGGGTGAAGAAAAGGGAATTCCGTATCACGCACTCATGTTTATGAATATAAGCATTCAAAAATTAAAAAACCAAATGAACCATAGTGCAAAAATTTTTTTATCAAACATCATTTAAGCACCTGTAACAATAGGTTCATGTAGTTCAGTTTTTAAAAAGACATTTTGCGCACTAAACATGTAAAACCTGGGTTTGTTAATCTAAAATACAATTAGATTTCCATACCGATTCATTACGTGGTGATACCATAAAAAGTCTTCATTTCAAAGGAAATTAACGGGTTTCATCAGATTCATTTTTGCTATTAAGACAGCTAATTTTGGTCTCATCCAAGTTGATTATTAAACGAATGCTTGATGTTTAACACCAGGGGTTTAGCATCCTTTCAAACAACAATCTGGAGTAGGGTCGATGTTTTCTCGAACACATGCACTTTTAAATTAAGTTTTCTTTTACAACTTTTAGTCATTGCTGTAACTGATTTAAACAAGTTTTATCATTCACTACCTCCCCTTTAAATAAAAAGAGACAGGCTATTTGTACAAGCAAATTTTACACACAGCATATTTATGTGTACAAGCAAAATCCACATATAGTATATTCTATTTGTACAATTATTTCCACATAAGCCGGTACTTCAGGTAAGGCGTTTGCTTTGTACATGATGCCCCCTATTGCATGATCGTAAAAGGCTTTTAGGATCTTAAATTTTATTTCTCTTATTCCTGGCTAACGTTTTCTTCCCAACGTCTCCCTTGACACCACCTCACTTTTGGCCTCCGGTTGAGCGCTCGCCCGAGTGAGAAAGGCTCTGGTTTCTATCCCCTGGTCGAAACACACCAAAGTATATAAAAGTGGTACATGTAGTTTCTGCTCCTTCTTAGCGTTCACCATACAGGGAGCAGGACGACTAGTTCGTCCGTTGTCAGTATAATATGACCAGATAGGATGGGTTTCTTGGTATCTTCAACGGTAAACTTCATTGATATACGTAGCATTATAAAAAGGGCAAGAGTTCCATTATACAAAAAGACACAAGCCGAATATACAAACAAACCAATCTACACACTTTATATATACCTATACAAGCATTTACACACAAGCATATTTCTTTTAGCAAAATCCACGCACACATATATATATATTATTTGTACAAGCAAAAATCACACAGAGCATATACAGGGGATGTCGCCTGCAAATGATCATAGCTGTTGATAGGACGCTAACCTGATAAACCATCCAACAACAATTGTATTTCCTAAAAGGTTTTTTTAAGATACTTTTTTTGACAAAGAGATCAATATGTGTTATGGCTCTAACTTGTCAAGAGCTGCATAACACAAATATACCGCAGCATCCCAAAACATACAGACATACACACACCGCAACACATTGCACACATGCAAGGACGTCGTAAATGACCCTTGATGTAAAAAGATGTTAATTTTATAAACTAAACTAAAGGCATCAATATTATTTGAATGCCTAATAAATAGTAAGATTAGTCGAAATTAGGAATTGATCGTCCTTCTCAAATTCAGTCTGTTACAGAGCGACCTTGGCGCTGACATTCCGTTCTCTCTGGTTCATGAAGGAAACAAACCAACAAGATTATTCCTTCAAACAACCACTGTTTACGTTGACAGTGTAGGCCCTAGCTGTCACAGTCAATACCTTATGCTACATCCTGCGCGAATAAAAAGTAATTTCATAAACCAATTTAGTTTCCATGGTGTTAACATTATTTAAACTTCAATATGTTATTTCGTCAAGGTTTGAAGTTTTTTGAAGGCTGTGTGTATCTTTAATAGATTTACAGTTCAAACGTGGTAAATCAATTCTGATGTTAAAAAAAAGAAATAAAATAATAGAAACAAACACATTTAAATCATCTATGAACGCATTATGAATGTGATATTAATAAACCATTATCAGTAATCATAATGGGACCGGGTATTTTGCGTTTCCTTAAAAAAACCTTATAGCTTAAGGTCTTTAAGAATATGACCATATTACGTTTATGTTATAATATATTGTATATGGTAAATGATAATGGATAAAACCGCGTTCAGTGATATGACTTAAGTCCATTACACCAGCTCGTATGATTACATGCGTACCAACGTGTAATAGAGGGAAATATTCGAAGTGGTGTGTTCACATACTAGTGATCATCTCGAGAGTTGTTTATGATTTCATTCTTATCAACGACTAAGGTCTTCTCCATGAGTCACAGGTTTTTCCGTGAGGAGAAAGGTCTGTGTTCCCGGAGATAAAACACCGATTTGTAGTTTAGCCCACGTGTTATGAACCCCTCACAATCATCTTCTTAGGAAGATACTAGACGCATTTGTATATAAATTAACAGAGACGGTAGTACTAATGCCTGCTTGCTCTATGATACAGTATTTCATTTTTCCATGTTGAGAAGTAATATTGAAATCGGGCTCAAATCGAAATTTAACGCTAGTCCGAGCATCCGGATGCTATTTTCATAGTGCGTGCTATCTCACTGAAAACAAAACGAACAACAAATTTCTTCAGATAAGAAATATACTATATATACTAATTAAAGCACGAACATAAACTACTACTTAAAGTCTATAGTGTGTCACGGCCAGGGGACAGAACTCGAAGCCTTCTTCACATGGGTGAACACTCATGAAAATAAGGCTGTGTTAATAAAGGACGGAAATAGGGAGAAGAGAAAAGATAGGATCCTAAATAAAGTTGCCTGTTATTACGGTCACGTTGTGGGGACAGCAGATACAATTCTAACGTTCTACCTGCAGAGCAGAAAGAAGAATGACAAAGATAGCTTAAAAATACCCACCGCCCTACATAGGCCTGACTCCGCCATCCTGCAGAGCAGAAAATATCTAAATCGATATTGGTACATATTGACGTATGGCATGGTATGCGAGGCAAATTAAAATTTTGCACGATATTTAACTTTTTACCTGGCATTTTCAGTTTAAGATGCGATTCCATTATACTTACTTCGTGACAATCTGCAAAATGAATATTATAAAAAGACATGCGTTTCAACGTTATTATGACATTTAGATATTCGTGTCTGAGTTGCACCATTATTGAGTTGTCATTTTTCTCGTTGCTACAGCTCCTTTACCTAGACAGTGAAAACTTATTTTTATTCAGGCTAAATATATGGCAGGAAGAGGTGATCAATTACCCTAACTGGTTATTCTCCGTAAAATGTTATATTTAATATGATACCTTATTTTAAAATCACTCTATCCAAATTTAGTTTGTGTGTGTAATGGTGTGTACGAGTGTATGTATTTATATAATATTTATATATGAAATAATTATTTACTTCCTCTATGTTATTTGTCATTATTCGTTTTAAATATATATTTATACTTTATCAACAAAAGTAAAAACTGGGTTTGTTAATCTAAAATACAATTAGATTTCCATACCGATTCATTACGTGGTGATACCATAAAAAGTCTTCATTTCAAAGGAAATTAACGGGTTTCATCAGATTCATTTTTGCTATTAAGACAGCTAATTTTGGTCTCATCCAATTTGATTATTAAACGAATGCTTGATGTTTAACACCAGGGGTTTAGCATCCTTTCAATCAACAATCTGGAGTAGGGTCGATGTTTTCTCGAACACATGCACTTTTAAATTTACAACTTTTAGTCATTGCTGTAACAGATTTTAATAAGTTTTATCATTCACTACCTCCCCTTTAAATAAAAAGAGACAGGCTATTTGTACAAGCAAATTCGACACACAGCATATTTATGTGTACAAGCAAAATCCACATATAGTATATTTTATTTGTACAATCATTTCCACATAAGCCGTTTTCTTCTCAACGTCTCCCTTGACACCACCTCACTTTTGGCCTCCGGTTGAGCGCTCGCCCGAGTGAGAAAGGCTCTGGTTTCTATCCCCTGGTCGAAATACACCAAAGTATATAAAAGTGGTACATGTAGTTTCTGCTCCTGCTTAGCGTTCACCATACAGGGAGCAGGACGACTAGTTCGTCCGTTGTCAGTATAATATGACCAGATAGGATGGGTTTCTTGGTATCTTCAACGGTAAACTTCATTGATATACGTAGCATTATAAAAAGGGCAAGAGTTCCATTATACAAAAAGACACAAGCCGAATATACAAACAAACCAATCTACACACTTTATATATACCTATACAAGCATTTACACACAAGCATATTTCTTTTAGCAAAAACGTCCGAATAAAAAGTGATAAAATCTGTTTTCTGCGAAAGTGGACTGATGAGAGCAGCTTCAGCATCACTAAACAAAATTGACACGCCTATTATCTAAGGGGAATAACTCCAACAAACAAATATTCGAAAAACAAGAGGCATAACTCCTAAAATTGAACCCTTGCTATGTGATTTAGGTGCCTCTTACTGTAATTGTGAATGTGCTATGACAGAGATGCCGGGTCCATGTGTGGCCAGCTATGATATCAGACATCAATATATGATTGGTTGTAGCCTGTTTTCATTGGTTATTATTTTCTTATCAACTCAAACCAAACATGTTAAAATACACATATCAGTGACGTCATACATAAATCATTAGTTATCAATTCAATCTTTTGTTCATTTTAAATAATCGCCCACTGCTACATCACCTAAATATATATTTTTTTCATCAATTGTTTCAACCTTAATCTTGAAAATGGTTAGGGAAGTTATTTTTTACATACACGATACACAACGCATACATGGGAGGCCGTCCTTATAGGATTTGCTGATTTGTGTGTTTGGTTAATAAACGTCCTATTAACAGTTATGTTCATGTCATGAAGGCATCCGATGTATGCGGTGTGTTGCGTTTATGTTGTGCGAGGTGCTTGTTTTGGGAGACTGCGGTAAATTCATGTTGTTTCTTCTTGTAAAGCGGAGCTCTTTTCCTTTTTATAGTGCTATATCACTGAAGCATGCCGCCGAAGACACCACGTAACACACAATACCTGGTCACATTATACTGACAACAGGCGAACCAGTCGTCCAATACTCGTTATGCTGAGCGCTAAACAGGAACAGAAACTACCACTTTTATAGACTTTGGTGATTCTCGGCCAGGGGACAGAACCCAGAGCCTTCCTCACAGCGGCGATCAACCAAAAGCTATGACAAATGGTGTTAATAGGACGTAAATTAATCAAACAAGCATACAAATACATGTAAAAACAGTAAAAACTGTTATTTTTGCGATATATAAACCGATTATTTATTTTTTTGTAATTGTTTTTTTCATCTTTTTTTTCTTGTTTAATCTATTTAAATCATTTTGAAGGATTTAACGTGACACTGATATGGTCTATAGATCGATAGACGATATGAGTATATCGTTCAATCCATAAACATTCTAGCACACTACGGCGTACTTTATAAGTGGACGATACGGTTCAGCATTAACGGCAATAGTAAGGCCATTAGTGGTTTTTTTTACATCAACCTTTCATATTCCTCATCGTCTACGATATTCTTCAGTGAGATGGTATTATGCAAAAGCAATAGTTTCACTATTAGAAGGAACACAACACCAATATACCGCGGCCTCCCAAACCATGCAGACATCCAAATACCGCAACAAGTTGTATACATGGGATGACTCCTTTATATGACCCTGGCTGTTAGTGGGACATTAAATACCGAAAATATTCATTATAAACCAAACCGTCATATGTATGAGAACGTAGAATAAATATCCGATCAGTAGCTTAATACAAGAATCTGGTTCCTTCGTTTCCGATTGGTAAGTTAGTGATGATTAAAACGTTGCGAAATTTCAAAAGTACACAGGCGATCCTTTTTGTATCAATTGTATCAACAAGGGAGTAGCCACTGATGTTTAATGAAGAAGAGAAGACGGTAGTACGGCTTCAGTTTCAATTTCACAAGGGATAAATAAACGTGTACGACTGGAATACACAAGACCTGTTGTTGGGAAGGTAGATGGGATCCCATAGTTACGGTTGGTTCAGAGTGAGCTGTATTGACCTGATGAAGGAGCATGATAAATACCATTTGGTGTTGCTGTTCGCCATGTTGTCTATGTTCTTGATATTAATTTAATGTAACTATCGCACGTCTATTCCGTCAAAATAAACGGTTTGGTCCTATCTAATTATATCATGCATTAGGTTGTGCATTTGACCACCAGCAGTTTTTATTGAAATTTTTAGTGAGACACTATGGCTTTTGAGTAGTGTGTCTTGTATAGTGGAACTGTTGCCCATTTTATTGTGCTATATCACTGAAATATGCCGCCGAAGACCGGGCGAACCAGTCGTCACATTCCCGTTAGCTGAGCGCTAAGCAATAGCAGGAGCTACCACTTTTATAGACTTTAGTGTGTCTCGGCCAAGGGACATCGTCTCACTCCCTGTTTTCTGAGCAATAAGCAAGAGCAGAAACTACCACTTTAAAGACTTCGATGTGTCTCGGCCAGGGGAAAGAATCAAGAGCTTTCCTCCCAGGAGCGAACGCTCAACTCAAGGCCAAAAATGACACGAACATACCGCAGTCTCCCAACACACGCACCTTGCACTTCACACACGCTACACACTGCATACATGGGAGGCCGTCTTTACATGACCCTGACTGTTAATAGGACGTTAAAATAATCATATAATCAAACAACATTGAGTCGGGTTAGAGTTCCGGTCTAATGGCTTTTCAAATCAAGTTACGATTTGGAGGCAAAATGTTTAGTCTTATTTATGTATTGAGTTAAAGATGCTCCAACGCCGACAGAGCATAAACGATACACATCAATTGATTAGTTTTTGTGTGTGCTTTTGTGTTTGTTCGTGTATATATTTGTCTAATTAACACAAAAAATAATATGAAATAATTTATTTTGCATTTGGTTCACGTGTAATTAGTACTTCATTCTATATAGGATATAGTGCCACAGGATTTTTTTCGGGATGCAATTAATTATCTTAATTAATTAATTATATATTTTCAACTTATAAAACTTTCAACTTGTAAAATTAAAATTTAAACTTTTCAATGGCGTGCTTATGTAGATAGGTGATTAATAACAATCATATTTGCTAGTTTTAACTCATAAGTTTTTACTAAATGTCAAGTTTGTTATATTGTACCTGGATGAAACTATCACCAATGACTCGGGTTTGTAGTGAATTCAATGATAACAATGATTAAATAGAAGACATTGCATGTGACAAAATGGGAATCTAACTCAGAGGATTCTTAGCGACGTTACATCTTGTTATTTGCCTTTTGGTATAATTATTCGAGGCATATTGGTGTTTGCATATTTGCTTTTTTTTTAAATTTCAAGAAAAATCTAGCCACGAATATATCTAACCACGAAATAAATGAAAGCTGTAGACCATGACAGAAAGTGCCCATGATGTTTGTTTGTTTGTTTAATTAACGTCCTATTAACTGCTATGGTCATGTAAGGACGGCCTCCCATGTATGCGGTGCATTCCATGTATGTTGTGCGGGGTGCGTGTTTTGGGAGACTGCGGTATATTCATGTTGTGTCTTCTTGTATAGTGGAACTGTTGCCCTTTTTATAGTGCTATATCACTGAAGCATGCCGCCGAAGACACCAAGCAACACACTCCACCAGGTCACATTATACTGACAACGGACGAACCAGTCGTCCCACTCCCTCTATGCTGAGCGCCAAGCAGGAGCAGAAATTACCACTTTTATAGACTTTGGTGACAGAACCCAGAGCCTTCCTCACAGGGGCGAGCGCTCAACCATAGGCCAAAAGTGAGGTGGTGTCAAGTGAGACTCTAGGAAGAACAAAGTAATTTAGGAGAAAGAAAAGATAAGATCCTAAATTTAGTCGCTTTTACGATCATGCAATATTACAATTCTTACGCCCTACCTGCAGGGCCAGAAAGCTGTAGACCATGACAGAAAGTTTGAATATTTATATCATTTTATATTATTTTTTGTGTTAATTAGACATACATTTACACATTAAATACCAATTATTGTTCAAATGATGAGTATCATTTATGGTCTGTCGGCGGTAGAGTATCTTTAACAAAAAGCGCCTATTTGAAGACATGTTGAATTTTCTAACACAAAAAGTATCAACCAAATCTTATTTTTAGGGCGAGCGTACTTTCGCCCTATTGTTTTGCTTGTCGGGTTTTGAGTCTGTGTACATCCGCTATGCGCAGGTTCCAACTGCGCACAGGTTCCAACTGCGCACGTGATACCGGAAGTAACTGTCATATACCGTTTAATAGATTTCTCCCTGATTTAGTGACACCAACCTTTCAAAAAAAAAAGAGATGTCTATCAGCGATGTTCTTTAAATTAACAACGGTGACATTAAACAGTGCTAAACACATTCATTTTGTGTAAACTTCAAGCGGCGTATCAAACCTCCGGAACAATATAATGCGAATCAGGTTTATGTAGTTAATAAAAGTAAGTGACGAAACGGATAATTTTTAGTACCGGCCAAAGACATTTACAGTGTTACTCAGCAGATTATATTTAATTTATTGCATCCCTAGGTCCTTGGTATACATATAGGTTGTACTATCGCTTACTAACCCCTGTGACCATACACCGTACTTGCTACGGTTCTAATAATATTTATAAAATCACCCAGCCTTGCGTAAGAGAAACAAAATTTAAAAAAAAATAACCATTATGCAATATCAGTCCGAGTGCCTGAGCTCTAGATCTAATGTACCCAGGAAGGCATTCAAGCATAACACAGGTAAGTCACCACATGCACAGAGACGCATGTCATATCTTATATGACCATGTAATCCTAAATACTAGCCCCCTGTCCATTGAATTTAGTAATCATAGTGCATAGATCTAGTCTTATTATAGGCGGATTGGTAAACCATGCGGACGGATTCCCAAACCGTGTGCACGGATTGGTAAACCGTGCGGACGGATTGGTGTACATTGTGCACGGATTGGCAGACTGTGTGCACGGATTTGCAAACCGTGTGCACAGATTGGTAAACCGTGCGGACGGATTGACTAACTGCGGGACGGATTAATTGATATATTTCCATGCCCCTTCGCGGGCTCCGTAGAGACAGGACAGTGCTGTAGCGGACAGCGAAATAAGTCTATCGTATCAATATCAATAAGATAACAAATAAACTTCTATGTAACAAAGAACACAATTAACAAAGACCAAAGTAATTTCACATTTATAGTTCTGATGACGTAATTTAAATGAGATTATATTTATTACAATACGTCAAGGACATAAACCATCTCCCAAGGATAATGAGCGATAGTGCTACGTACACGTATACCTCTTGTCGAGGATGATTTCATATAGGCTTGTGAGTATATATATGTGTAACTGCGGGTTATTTATAAATTAGGTGTTACAGTTTTGTACTTGCAAAATATCTCACCGCAGAAGGCTTATACATGTAGACGCATATCGTTCTGGAAACTAAGGTTTTGGTAAGTAGTTAGCGAGCACTTAATTTCTAATAGACACATCGCTAATTTTATTTTTTGCTTTATTTATAATTATTTAGAACGATAAAGATCAGCGATAGGGAATACATATTTAATATATAAATATGTGTATATAGATATCTTACAAACATCGCATGGCATAAAGGAAGCTCATTTATAGCAAGACGCTCGATCAGAAAGAAATGGATTTTTTTTGGTCTCTATGAATTATTGATGATCATCTGTGTAGTGGTATTTAGATTGTTTTACAAGAGCTTTAAAATGTGTGACTCGGCTTCCAATGGAATATATCTGACGGCATAAGTAGTCCACGGTAGCTGTATGTAGAGGGGCTTATGCGAAAATCGAAGTTGAGTATAAATAATACACACCGAATAGAATCTACTGTGATCTTTAAAATAATCGCAATGTATAAGACTATTGTATTACCTTGTAAGTCGTGATTCTACTTTCACAATAGCTTTGATTTGATTTGGTTTTCTTTCTTCGATTAATGTCCTATTAACAAGGACGGCTTCCATATGTGGATGATGTTGTGTCGCCTTGTAAACTCTTATGATAGTGCTATCTCACTGAAGTATACCGATCAACGCATTTCTCCCGAACAATGCTTTAGGATGTCAAAATGTTTTACTTATTACATAAAGAGCATTATACAAAGATGTATCTAAGGAAACAAATTTCCTCATATGTTTTCTTAAACTCCCTAAAACTAAAAAGCTGCTATCACAAATTCTACTGAAAAGGTCCCTTTACTTGTTTTGACTCAGCAAAATGTAACACACGGGTCTATAATTCGATATTGAAATGTTTAATATATTTGTTTGACAATACATTTAATTTACCTACGTTTTTTTCCATTTTCGTACCTTTCAAAAATCGCCAAGCATCCCTGGAGCGATGTCTATTGTATTAAGAATCCCTAGCATACTTTGATGTGAGCCAGCTAAAAGAAAATTTATATTACACGATAAAACCACGGGAAATCGGTGACATTTCCGAGTCAGATCCGCTATAATTACAATTCGTAATATCCTCGGAGATTTCTCGCTATAGCTGTAGGCGCTGTTGCGACATGACAATTCATAGGGAAACACTATTTAAGTCATGTGAACGTTACTTCGCCCGGGAACAAAAGGCTAGTATTCCACCCTACAGTGTAGATATCAAAACATATTGCTCAATGCAGTTTCCAGATACGGGCGCATTCGTATTGATTTGACTCCGGTATACTGTGCAGGAGACATGTTTCATCAAATCATGTATTTTGTTAACAGAATTGAATTCAAGCAAAGTAAACATTAACGAAAATAAGACGTTTTTTAATGTTTATTTTGATATAAAAGATATTGAGTAAACAAAATATTTCATATTTCATTTTAAGTATTTTTTCTTCCTCGATCACAGTTTTGGAAGAAAATAAATCTCTAGTCTGAATAAAATGAGGGTACTGGGATCAGGAGAAAATTGAAGTTGATACATTAGAACTCTCGCTTGGTTGATAATGAGTGAGAATTTATTCTGACAGAAGTGCATTTCTTTTCCTTTACTAATATAAACAGGTTAACCATGTTTATATTAGTTAAATTGATTTGTTTATCTATAAGATGTTGCATCACTGAAGATTCGATTTAAATGTGTTAAATTATTGAATAATATCTACAGCAAAAACTATTTAAGCATCAACTCCCCTGAATGCTGAATCCAGCAGGAGTGTTATAAAAGCGTATATTCTCGTATACAGTCGTCATCTCATATCATAAATTTAATGAAACATATTGTTAGGGAAATTGATCACTAATTACATCTGATCTCAATAAACCAATAGCGAACAAACGAATCCAAAGAATTTTCATGATACTTCATTTGCATCAAGCGGAACAAACACAACCTTTAATGATGTTGTCGTTGCTATGTGTTATGTCACGGCACAGTGACAAAACTCTAATATTCCCTACAGGCAAAATACGGCGGTGTCAAAACATACAAAAGATGAAATTTCTGTGAGTTTCACAACATGTTTTTTTCTTGTTTTTTTTCCACAGTTTCTGGTTTCACTGCAATTTATGCTTTCAAAGATTTTTTCGTATTATGACAAATGCACAATCATAAATATCAAAATTTAACGACAGTGACTCTAAACTGGTATATTATGTCTAAAGGCTCACCTTGTTTGCATGGAAATCAGCGATATATTTAGATTTGCAGCTTCTAACGCAAACATTGATATTCATTGCACTCGCGCAGTAAAAATTTTAAATATATTTTCCATTTGCCCTTGAGTTGTTATTTGGTTAACGTTTCTAATGCTGTTGACAAAAGCATAGGGATACACGTATAATTTTACATTGACGGGAACATAAACGTTCCACAAGATACACAACCGTAACTGTGTCTCACACAATTGTCATTGCAAAAGAAAAGTTAGGTTTGCTCACTAATTTAGAATCCTATTTCCTTTATTTTTGAGTCGTTGGTGTATCATTTAAATTCGTATTTGTGAATTCAAGCAAATTTTTCAACCACGTTTAAATAAATTGAAACATCGTACTATCTTGAATAATTGCTTGTGTGAAAATGAAAACATCCAGAATCAATGGTAAACAACTTGTAGCCCCTATCTCCAAATGTCAATGGGTGACGCGTTTGACAATAATTACTTTGAAATGCGGATATAAGCGGGTCAATTCGCGTTAAGTTAATGTTGAAAACATCTCTGTTACAGGCACTTTCTTATCTTACAGCCCTCATCATTGCAAACCCCTCTAAGACATTAATTTTGCTATTTTAGTAGTTTTGTTTCGATTCAAAGATTTTTACTGTTGAAAATACTAATAACAAGGGATTTGGTACAAGTTATTACAACTTATCAACGCCTTCTATATATATCGATATTTACACATTGTCAACGGGCCGCGGTAGCCGAGTAGTTAAGATACCCGATAATTACCACACGCTTTTCACTTCTGGGTCGCGAGTGCAAATCCCATTAGGGACATTTGCCAGGTACTGACCGCGGATCGATGTTTTTTTCCAGGGTACTCCGGCTTTCCTTCACGAATAACCATGGAACGTCCTTAAAAACTCTGGCTGTTTATAGGACGGTAAACTAATAAAACTCTTAAACCCAAACCGCATAGTCATAATTCTTGGAAAAAATGTCTTTCCTACGATGGCCGACAAGAGCCTGGAAAAAACTGTAACGCTTTTTATCATGGTACAGTTTTTTCATATGTTTGTGTACAATAAATGATACAAAAACATATGAAAGCATGGTACACAAAGATGTGAAAGCAGTATTTATGTGAGCAGTCACTTTTATATCTTTCTGTACCAAAACAGCGGCCGAAAACAGCCATGATACAGAAACATGTAAAAGGCGAGAGACTCAAATGTTACCGAGATTCACAAATGACTTCCTGATAAAGTTGTCAACAGTTAGATTGTATACAGCTTCACGGGAAAGCACCATCAAACAATTTAACACATACTATAATGTTGGAAACCATGTTTCATGTATTTATCTATATAATAAGAATGACCACATCATACTGGTTTCATTTAACAATCGTAGGCCCTAAGTTATACCCGAAATATAGCAAAATAGTTTTGTTTCTGTTTGTCCTCAGAAGTGCTAAACGACATTTTACGCTGGTTGTGACGCCCTAATCAAACTGCTGCTATTCGGGGTCAGCTCTGGTCATGGTGTTTGATAACAACATTCCAATGCTCCTTTCACATCTTTGTGTACCACAGTTTTACGTGTTTTTGTACCACTGATGGGACAAAAAAATGTGAAAGCTCAGACCCTTTCATATGTTTTTGTCCCACGCTTTCACATGTTTTTGTACCACCGATGGTACAGAAAGATGTGAAAGGTAAATCGTTTCACATGTTTATGTACCATGCTTTCACATCTTTTTGAACCATCAGTGGTACAAAAACATGTGAAAAGAAATTAGCTATTTAAAAGTAAGAAATTTCGGCTATTGGTACATAAACATGTGAATGTAATCTGAATTTTCTTGAGATGTTTATAATCTTTCTGTATCGCACTTTCACATGATTTTGTACCATATCGTGGTACAAAGAGATGTGAAAAAACTGTACCGTGATAAAAAAAACGTTACAGATTTTTCATATCTTTTTGTCAGGCTCTTGTCGGCCATCGTACTTTCCTCATTGCCCGGCCTCCCATTAATAATGATTCTATCTTTTCAATATTTCGTTGCGTTTGTACATTCAGTATATTCGTGTTGTTTTCTTATATAATGGATCTCTTGCCCTTTTTATAGTGCTTTATCTGACATTGGAGCATGCCGCCGAAACAAGCAACAAACCCCACCCTGACAACGGCCGATACAGTCGTCCCACTCCCTTAATGCTGGGCGCTAAGTAAAAGCAGAAACTATCCTTTTACGATCATGCAATTGGGGCAACATGTACAATGTAATACCCTACCTGCAGGGCAGACATTTAAAACAGACCAACGTTTTCAAATATAAGAGGCCCATGGGCCTTAACGGTCACCTGATGTCAGATAAAGAATGAAACAGATAATATAACACTATATACTGGCCCTTGAAGTCGGTCAGTGATTTTGTAAATTTGACTTTTTAAATCATGAAGAGTATCTGCTTTCATCAAAACTATGAAAACAGAACATGTTTTGAAATTTTCATCAACATTTGGCTTTTTTTCATTTCAAAATAGAATTATAATTTCTAATTTATGAAAAGTTTTCCCTTTCTGTCTTGTACATATCCTTCAAAGAATGATTTGATGTGTCCTTCTATATTTATTATTATTATCTAATTATACAAGATAACCGATACTTACATTATATATATCATTGGCTTCTTTGGTAAAATTTGTGTTTTCGTTTAAATATCACATACATTATATATAACAATAATGACAATAAAAAAGCTAACCGAATTTTATAACATATAAGTATAAGTCATTTTTCACAAAAAATAATACGGGCGGTCACTTGAAACGTCATGATATACACGTGCATATCAAAAGGTCTCCAATACTTTTAAATGACATAAGTATCAAATTACGTTTCTGTCATAATTTGCGTGCCCCTGTGTTTTGGCTGAGGTGACCAAGATTGCATTTTACGGTCTCAGAATAGCAGTTGAGAATGCTCGGTTTACACATGTTCATAGAAATTTAACTGTCGAAAGCAGATATATCTAGATTTAATATCCCATGAAAATAAGACCACGATTGAGAGCATCGTGGGTAGCGATAGGACAAGGACGTCTCCTTGCAGGCGGTGTATAGGATTTGCAAATTGTTTAGTCTAGATGAAATAAATGATTATTCTAATTACTGGTGTATGTAAATAATGAATTTACTTGCAATATTTCCAACGTTGGACATTATTATTTTGCTATAATTAATATCGAGGCAACTATCGTTTGTGTAATGCGATGAGATGAGGAGGTTTTGCCGAGTCATCTCGGTTTTCCCTGTCGACACCCAAATTAAAACTTATATTGTAAGATAGTGACCGTGTATTCGGTTTATCCTGCAACCTTTTCATTATACATACATAAGATGGTATTCAAAACGAATGCAAAATTGCCTGTTATTTACACGATTTCAATCAAAGCGAAACGCTTCTTTGATGATCAAGAAAAGATGCATTCACTAAACCGAATGAGTGTGTACTCCTTTTTACTACCGTGGGAAATATGTAAGCGACGTCATTCCGGTGATTGTGATGTCACTGTTTTGCGGGACTGACTGCCGTTTCATGAAATTGAATCAAACGAAAGAAATTAAACATTTATTTACCGACATCGTAATATTATCCTATTGCAACTATTGAAGGAAATTCTTATCATCCGGTATCGAGTTCTGTGCCCGACTAAATTCGATATTAGAGCTGAAAATGTATTGTTTCTTGATATTGTTCCGCTTCTTTCGTTGACTTTAAATACGTAAAATGAACTTGACCCGCGAAGGGCGTCAGAACGCTTGTTTTTAAAGGGAATAAACACCGTAATGATAAAAGACCTTCCAAGTATGGCAATAGTGAATATTTGCATCAGGGAAAGAGGGACACAAAAAGTCGATTTTCTTAAAAGTATGTAAGTTACACTACATTAATTTTGCTGGAACACTTAAAAAATCGTTCTGATGTCAGAAAAATTGGAATTATGAAGATACATCTAACAGTATTTGTATTATTATTATTATATATAATGTATACTATTTATGTTACTGTAAAAATTTATTATAAGTTTTTATTATGTGTGAATGTTGAATATATCTGTATAAAAGAGGCAGAGAGTGGTGCATATGCTATTCCTTATGCGTATATGTGTTGTTGTTGTTCTCGAATATTAGAATGAAACGGATTAGTCTCCCTTCTGACTCTGACTTATGTAAGAGTTGTCTCCCTTGTTATACCTATAAACAGTTATTTTTCAACAGTTGTTGAAATTAATTCAAATCAACTTCATTATATATAATTTTGAGTGGATGCGACAAGTAATTGAAATGTATGCAAGCGCAAATCCTGAATACTCTCTACATCTGAAATTAGGTAAGAAAGAAGAGTTGGGTAATTTTGATCTACAGGATAATCAAGTATGGAAATTGAATGAGAGCCCTAGATATGCGAAAGGGAAATGTATTTGTTTTTACATGTATTACTGAATTAATTATTTTTTTTTAAAAAACAGAGTCGTCATTTCATTTTTACCCTGTTTGGCCCCGCCCCTCTGGTCCCCATGGTGGTCAGCGAGGACCAATATGGATGTTAAAATGCTATATATAAATGCTAATAAATCTAATCAAATTTGAAAATTGAGCAAAAATACTCATAAATATGTTTTCCCTATATAAACTATAGTGAACTTTATCCCCCACGCCTGGGGGAAACGAGAGATCCCATGGTCATAAAATTCACAATTTTTGTATCTATGAAGAGTATTTTATTCTACCACACCTGTGAGTGGAGAAGAATATTTTTGAAATTTTAGTCAATTTACCCCATTTTGCCCCTCCCACAGCCCCTTGGGGATGGGGACCAAATGATTCACAATTTTGATTGGCCTTATAGGTTATTATGTCTTAGAAAATGTGTGCAAAATTTGTTAAATGTCATTGAAATTGCTTCAGCAGTTTGTGAGAAGAAGTGAAAATGTTATTGTTTACTGACATACGACGCACGACGACGGACAAAAGATGATTAGAATAGATTAGATTTAATTAAATCTGTATTTTTTTATATTATCTCTAGCTGACTTGGTAAAAGCATACTTTGATATTCTGATAAATAAGTCTCAATGAGTTTTCACCGTCCCTGAAATAGTCCGGCTTTAAGACAATCTGACAGGTAGGTGTCTGTTTGAATCCGGGATCACTATGGTCTACACACTAGACTTATTGACATTCTTGTAAACAGATGTTTTATTTAGCTTTAAACGCAGTCAGATTGACGGACCAATGGCTTGTAAAATTGTTTCTTGACCTTACACAACGGACATATTGCCGTGAAAGTTTTCTATGGTATTTATTAATAATTTAGTGAGGATAACATTACCGTACCCTTTTTAATCAAATCATCTATTCGCATGGGTAATATTTGTAAATAAATTTTTGCAGTTATAATTTTGATGCTATAACGGTAGGGAGCAAATTGTTTTCTTTGAGGTCAAGATAGTTAAGTAACTAATCATATATATAAGATATAAAGAAGACAAGAATTAACGCCCGTTCAACATACCTATCATTAATATATATATATATATTGTTTCAAACCCCAAAATAATAGGAGGAAAATGCAACCTCAGCAAACTACGGAATTACATATATCAGCAAGCAAACTCCAGGCATCCGTAGGCGTATACAATATATAGTAAGTTTGTCAGAGCTAAATATAAATTGAAACTGAACATCAGGTGTAAACTCTTTCTCTACAAGTTATAAAAAATAAAGGATATTATTTTCAAGTCTGCAGGTTGTTTTCTTCCACAGCCTTATCTACACTTCAAAAACATCAGCTGTTTCGTTATTTTACGTCAAATAGGAAGCACTACTAGTAAATTTTAATATTTTGCACAAAACGTGTAAACATCTCTATACTGACATTTGTGGGTCAAATTAGTAACACAGGATCCTTCTAAAGACATGTCTGAAGAATACCAATTACTTATGCTAAATATTGGACAAGGAAGTAATTCCAACCAAGTATATAAAAGAGGTTGTTGAATTTCCAAGACCGTCTGTGCATTTATCAACATATACTGACATACGATAATACAAGCCTCTTTCATGTGTGGATA
The DNA here is from genome assembly GCF_041381155.1 of Argopecten irradians. Classification (NCBI taxonomy): domain Eukaryota; kingdom Metazoa; phylum Mollusca; class Bivalvia; order Pectinida; family Pectinidae; genus Argopecten; species Argopecten irradians. The sequence continues at coordinate 8,422,521 of NC_091145.1, read as the reverse complement.
TGTAGGATAGAAGAGTATAATATTCCTATCCTTCAAATCCACGAATGAAAAGAGTATATTTCTCTCATATTTCGAGGTTTTAATGTAATTTTACATCTAAAATATCTCGCCATTTTAAAATACATCGTCGAAGAATACATCGACTGCAAGTCAATTCTCCACACATAAAAATTGCGTGGATTTTTCAAAGCAAGTACCATTAATTACATCTATTATAGTAAAATCAGACTAAAATGTTAAATTGTTCCGAGAATACAGTAATTTTGTTGACGCCATGACGTCGTGTTGCTGTATTGTATGGGTAGTCATGCAATACTGCCTCGGGTAACATGACCAGCCAGTATTACACCCATAGGAAAGAATATTTGGAACTTACGTAAAACATCGCATGAAGCTATTTGAAGCTATTTGAAGATTTTAGTGTATCCAATAATTATTCTAAAAAACGATTCAGTATAGCCACCGCATCCCCTTCCCTCACGTGTGATTTCGGAAAGAACTCTGAAGTTGGAGTTTTACTGGTGTATAGAGGCAGTGACAAAATAAATTCCCCATAGAAGAAAAAGGTCCATTAATGGTGTTCTTAGATGTCATCTCGCGCAACTGTGAATTAAGAAAAATAATTGTCTATCTGCCTTATTTGCACTGTCATCTTGTGTTGAAATGCGCATTAAACAGGACCCAATTAATTTCCCTATTCAAAACATATTGAAATATTTGTTTTATTTATTCTTATTTACATTCACTTGTCACCTCTACTATAAATACTGACAAAGCCAAAGTAAAGTATATGACGGTGTAACTGACACCAAAAACGTGACTATTAAAACGTAAACATCACCGTCAAAATGTCTGTTCCATCTTCCGATATAAGCATGAGATAAGCATGAAACTATCTTCCCTATGGAATCTATAGTCTATATAGATGCCAGTGCTTTACCTACAATCACTTCATAATGCGATGATTTAATAAATCCTACACATTAAACAGGTAAATTTTTGTCGACTACATAACTAACCAGTAATCCTCGACACATTCACCTCCCTATTTCACCTTCTATCCAACAGTGTGTTTTACCACGAAATACTTATCAATCGTAGTATTGTGTCATGTTCCTTTCTTGCATTTAGTTCCTTAAAATTCTAAAAACTATGTTTTAACTTTAAGGATAATTAAAAAACAAACTGAGATCATACGCCAGGAATCTAATCTTAGCGCTGCAGAGTTATTACGTTATTACATGGTACTCAATTTACATACGACTGTTCCAAATGTAAGTATACTAGCTAATGTTAAGTGTTAACATATACTTGTACATCTAGCGACTTATACATGTACCATTATGTAATACAACTGAACTACATAGGAAACGAGAGAGGCAGAGTCATCGGATAGTAATCAATATGACATTCTGGGACAATATGACATTGTAGCTAATTGACTACGTCTTACATCATTTTCAATTAACGAAGAGAATTGGAACTCTACTTAATACAGCAACCACATAATGACAAGATCTAAATTCTGAACTAACGGAAATAAATACAATATACGAATATCGACTAGCTTTGTTTATGATGATTATCCAATGGAACAGTTGATTCAGGCGTCTGATTGTTAACGCTTACCATTCCACTTTAGGAACGGATTTCATGTCGTTTTCGTTTGGTTGCAAGGCATTACAAGTATGGAAGAAGTATTATTAAAAGACGATTCTATTCCATCACAAATGACACGACACATTTGTTATAGATACACTTGTTATAAACATGTAAAACAAAGAAATGCACTTACTTGTTCCTAACGTCTCCCTTAACACTACCTCACTTTTGGCTTTCGGTTGAGCGCTCGCCCCTGTGAGGAAGGCTCTGGGTTCTGTCCCCTGGACGATACATACCACAATCTTGAAAAGTGTTAGTTTCAGCTCCTGCTAAGGGCTCAGCAAAAAGGGAGTGGGACGACTAGTTCGCCCGTTGTAAGTATAATGTGACCGGGTTGGGTGTGTTGCTTGGTGTCTTCGGCGGCATGCTTCAGTAATATAGCACTATCAAAAGGGCAACTATTTCACTACACAAGAAGACACAATACGATTATACCACAGTCTCCCAAAAACACACACCACGCACTTCGTACACGCAACACACCGCATACATGGGAGGCCGTCCTTACATGACCCTGGCTGTTGATTTATGAAACAAAAAAAGTATACACATAACTGAATGGGAATTTTCAATAAAGTACACAAAGACAACAAGAAGCCAACTGGGTGATGATCATTGTCTTTTAATAAGAGTTAATTACATTGCAGACAAGATAAAATACGTCTAATAGAGTAAATAAAACTTCACTATTGAAGGAGCTATTTGTGATGTTCTCAACAAACGAATACTTAACCCCGCGGGCTCGGGTTCCGACTACAAGACGTAGCTACAGTAAACAGTGTCGCAATGATACCACTAACAGTGCTTATATTATCTCAAATAATCTTGTATACAGAGCAGAGAGGGAGCTGTTTAAGGATTGCACATACAAATGTACTGATCGACATTCGCGTGCAGGTTTCAAAATTACCAATTCCTTCATTTTTTAAAATTAAAATCTGTGTTAAATACATACATACATAAATATACACTATCTCAGATATTTTCAAACTGAGATTTTTAAAACAATTTTGATATCAACTGCTTATACTGCCAATTTGTAATTAATCAGATGTGTAGTACTTGGTACAACTAAGAGAGAAAAAACAATTCAAAACGAAATTTTGTAAAATATTGAGCACAACTCTGCGACAACCAATCTTTTAGTTATAAAACAAAATACAAGCATAAGGGACCATTTTGCAATATTTGTGGTGTTTGAACAAATTGTATATAGCAAGTTATGTTTTTTGGGGTGGTTTTTTTCGTAACAACTGACATACATTCAGTGCTCTAAATACACATATATTATTTAGTGTTTATCGGTGAAATGATTAAAAAACGGTTATATGTATACATCGTTCAATGTGTCAATTTACATAAGAGTCACTTTGTTATCATGTCGGAATGTGAGGCGTTTGACACGTAGCTTATTCTGACGGAATCAGATAAGCCACGCCATCTGGTGGTGCCGGATTTATTATAATTACTCGGCTAGTGATGTAAACGATAACTCTAAACAGAAAATGTCACACTTCCTCTTGTGATAAAATACCTCGTAACCATTTTACTTGTAACAATTTACTGACACAGATTGCATTTGGTGTGGGCGTTACTGCAAGGGAAACAAGGGACCTATTAATATCAGAGCGATGTAGAGCGATATGTGGAAACATATCCTGCATTAATATGTTTTGAATTATTGAGCAAAGTTTAATATCAATGTTTGCCACAAAAACAGATTAAAACGGAGACCAGCATGAGACATATGAGAGAAGCTCCCTACTCTGGTTGCACTTGACTGATGTCCAGCAAACAGGAGGAAAATATAGACCTGTATACGGAATGTGTATAGGAAAAAGAGAAAGTAGAGAAAAAAAAATTAACAGGAAAACTAGGGAATAATAACGTCTGTGGCGCAGTTAACAGCGATCCTTCCGGTTGAAATTAAGACAGTTCCACAGTATAGTTCCATCAACCTAGAGGACAGTACAAGACGCCTTGGACCAGAGAAGATGTACCAGGCTGAGAAACAAAAATGCAGACGTTATGTCAAAAGTTTGTTTCGTCTTATATAACTTATTTTAAAATAATTGACTTAAGTCAGTGTTTGATACGCTTCTTTCGGGAGATCAGAACTAGGTCTAGATTCTCCACCGCTGACAAAAGGTAATTTTTTCTCAATCAAAGCAGAAGCAGATGATTTAGTATTTTTTTCTGCAGTCGCAAAAGTTACTGACTTTACACGATTTCCACAATTGAATAATTTGAGCTTCTAATTTTACTTGAAGATAAAATATTAAAAACAATTAATTGCATCCCGAAAAAAGTCCGCCGCACTTTGTCCTATATGGAATGAATTACTGATTGTGCATGCAACAAAAGCAAAATAAATTATATCATATTATTTTTGTGTTAATTAGACATATATATACACATTTACACACCAATCATTGTTCAATGATTAGCATCGTCCATGCACTGTCGGCGATGGAGTATCTTTAAGGAGATACACGTAATATTTAGTTCCTTTTTATGATGCCTGGTTACCCACGCTATCATAATGTTAGACTAATGCCAAATAAAGTATTTTTTTTCACACTAAAATGACAAGCGGAAAAACACCATACAATGCAAAGGGTAATAGGAATGGAGTGACTTTTATAGAAAATCAGTGGTTAAAAAGGAGCACCCTGTAAACGTGTTGTGAAATATTCGTAATAAGTAATTATTATAATCAGCTTTTGACAAACTTCAATGACGTAGCGCCCTTGCATGCTTGCATGCGCATGCAAAAAATAATCTGAGTCACATTTTTGTACAGTCAGAAAAAACCGAACATTTACAATGTAATGTTGCAGAATATAAATTATATATAAATACATATGATATGACCAACAGTATGCCTAACATAACTATATATATGCAGCACATTTGAAAGACTTCGTGAAGATTGGCCATTCCAGAAATTTATTAGAATAGTTTATATATTTCCGGTACCAAGTTGTTAAATTTTATTATGTTGGAATCACGTAGAAGACAATGTTAGACTTCTTAACCAAAATACATAAAGTAAAGGTGGATTTGAATCGGGAAACACTTACGATTACCAAAATAAACAACATCGCTTGAAAAGTTGGAAATATTCTAAAAACAAATATATATTTAAATAATAGCAAAACATCTAAAATAGCACTTGCAACATTTTCTTGGCCTTAGAAACAAAAATATGATTTTTTTTAAAATTTTGTTTCACTTCTCGCCCCTTTAAAACGCGTATTAATCCATGATTTCCAGTGTATTACTCACGAAAAAGTTTACTTTTATTTTTTGTCGAATATGAACTGGATGTTGATTTTGAAAATATTTGTTGTATTTTTTTAGAAATAGACCAGAATAGGTAGAAAACTTGTCATAAATACAATGTTTAATTTTTTTTGTCTAGGTGTTCAAGGACTGGTCCCTTAAGCAATATTTCCGCCATTAAATTTGTGACAGAGGTGTTTGACTCGCTGTCGTAAACAAACCAACACGTGAACATAATTATAATTTTGTTTAAAATATTCGCCAGTTTCCACGATTAAAATAACACAAACTCTCCCATTGCTTACTATTTTATTTTTTACAGTTAAAATTCGTGTTTTTTGTTCATCGCTTTTGTCAAAAGAGTCTAGTATAGTACGATTTTATGTATATAAAAAATCACCACTTTTCTAACTTTGTGTTTTATTTTTGCATGGTTATCCCCTTTATATCGTGACCTCCATTTAACCATTCGTATAAACGTTAAAAGTTACCATATAAGTAAAATAGTATCTATACAGTGTAGCAATTTCCAGTCAGCTTCTGGGGGGTTTCGCCCCCCATACCCCCTACCGGGGCTTCGCCCCTGGACCCTGAGCAGGGGCGAAAGCCCCCTGCACCCACAGGCATGCAGGCCTTTCCAATCCTAGCTACGCCGCTGAACTTGTAGTAGAAAATCAACAAAAATGACAACACCATCAATTTATACAAAAAATATGATGATTGTTATAACGAGTAGAAAACTAGAAGTTCAGTTAACCATTTCAAGCAGTGATATACGCTTAAACGTGTCCCACATGGCTCTCCATTTTAAGTCCTTTTTTCTATAAAAGTTAATGTATAACCCTTTTTTAATGTAAACATATTTCATTATCAAGTTATTTATAGCACAGTTATTTGTTTGTAAATTATGAATAATGCTCGAATACGTTTAAAAAAAGAGTAAATTTTACTTTATATTAATACATATGAATCGAGAAAAAACGTTTTGATAAACTGCATATGATCGCCGTAATATATTCACTAGACAAGTTACATTTCCAATATTTATTTGACGCAATTCGTACTAAACCATCACATTTTTGTAAAATATGGCCCTGCAGGTAGAGCATTAGAATTGTATCTGCTGTCCCTATCGCATTATCGTAAAATGTGACTACAATTAGAATATTTAATTTTCTCTTTATTCTAACTAATTTCTACCTAACGTCTCCCTTGATACCACCTCACTTCTGGCCTTCTGTATAGCGCTCGCCCCTGTGCGGAAGGCTCTGGGTTCTGTCCAATGGCCGAGACACACCAAAGTCTATAATAAGTAGTATTTTCTGCTTCTGCTTAGCGCTCCGCACACATGGAGTGGCTCGCCCGTTGTCAGTATAATTTTACGGGGTACGTGTGTTGCTTGTTTTCTTCGGTGGCATGCTGCAGTGAAGTGCACTTTAAAAAGGACAGGAGCTCCGGTATACAAGAAAACAAAACATGAATATACCGCAGTCTTCCAAAAGACACACCACACTTGACACACCGCATACATGTTAGGCTGTCCTTACATAATCCTGGTTGTTAATAGGATGTTAATTAATCAAACAAACAAACATGTAAAATAACATGAAAGTAGACTATCACTTCAATTTGAGAATTGAGTGTGACATATATGATACGTTTTATTTACAGAAATTATATTAGTTGGCGCTCTTCTGGTTGTATTGGCGATGTTAGTTTAATTTTAGTGTCCAAAAGTACATGCATTTGGTATGAGCCTACTATTATGTGAAACATGTGGACCACCATTCACCTCGTCATATAATAGTGCACAGTTGACCAACTTACTTAAAAAGTGAAAAACATTGAAACCGAGATACATTTATGTCCGACTTCCATCATGTTAACAGACCTAGACGGTCTCTAACAAAACCGTTTAACATAACTTCATGTAATTGATATGTAATACGATTCCATCTATGTACTTTGAGGATAGTGTTGAGGATAGTGTTGAAGTAGCTTTTGAAAATTGCTTTTTATGATAGATGGAACGAGACTTAATCTTTGCCTACGTAATCTATTTATATTTTATAATATCCCATGATACCCGTTTTTACGTATTAAACATGTCTGCATGGGAATCGTTAAATAGAATTTATTAACTAAGATTTAAAATTATCAAAATCTCCAAGGTCAAATTCGGAAATACCTTAAATGAAGTTATTTAATTCGAAGGCCCTAAGGGAATATTGATTTGTAAGTTTAAAATGTCTTCTTTGATTGATAAATATATACTTGGAATTATAGCGTATTGTTTTAACATTTTGTTGTATTGGAAATATGCTGATCAAAGCATTTTTTTCCCAAAGCTATATAGTACAAATTTTGTAAAACTGAATTTGTCAATGAGCGCAATGGTTTCATATACGTTTAAGCACGATGCAGCTTTTCTAACCCAGACAACAATACTCATTGTTTATGGACACTATCATTAGGTCTACGGCTGTTTCTGGTCTCTTTGTAGGACAACAAACAATTCTAAGGCAAACAAAAACCGCATGTCTTAATCTTTGCAAAATTGTCTCTGCTACACAGACGCGTGTTTTCGTTTTAGATTTTAACTCCTGGAATGATTGATTGCCTTCCGAAATACTTAATGTCGGATTAAAGTGGCATGGATTTCTATAGAATTGCGTGAGAAAAAGAGGAATTAAACTCCAATTTCTATCAATACAAAGAAACACCACTCGCTGATAAAAGCTGTGAAACAAACGCGGATTACTTTTCAAAAACTAATTCTGCTTCTTTAAACAATATGGTCACGTGCAGATTAAGTTTGCTTTATCTGATTTGTTTGACTTACCTGTGCCCGTTTTACTAATTCACATTAATGTACAGCCGAGGTTATCCGACTCCCATATATACAAAGAGTTTTAGTGATATACGTGTCATATTTGAAATGTTTATTGATATTTGTGTATTGCTAATGGTAGACGTAATAAATGATATACTTTTACTTTGTATACTCTATACTATTGTATAGGGCGAAAAGTTCAACATCCAAATATTTGCGTCCACGAAATGAACTAATTCGGAATCAGCCGATGTTCGCCGAATGCAGTTGATTCATCTTAATGGGACGAGTGGTCACTGTTGGAAGCCGTCATTTCTTCCACATGTCTGAACTTCTATAAGCGATACATCTAAAACTGAATATGTACAATTGAAGTCAGTAATGATTAACAATCTTAAAATATATGTATGTCTTAACACGAGGCTGTTGTGGGGCTGTATTATGTGATATGTCTCTTCATCATTGTGGATTTCCTGTATTTGTTACCTTGTATTGGCAACGGGCAGACCAGTCGCCACACTCATTTAGATAAGTATCAACACAGGTAACTTTTAATTTACCTGTTGGCATTGGGACTGCAACCACTGTTACAACAAACTACCCTACAGATAAATCCAAAATGTTGGCGTTCAGAGATACACCCCCGTTATGCTCCCGAGTGCCAAGCAGGAGCAGAAAATACCACTTTGATACACTATCTCCTGTCTCGGCCAGGTAATAAAACTGTGAGCCTTTTCCCCAACACAGGAGTAACTTAAATCAAGCTCAAATTTGGTGTGAAGGAAGATGTTAGGAAGAAGCCGAAATGTAAGATCCCACAATTAATAGCCTTTTAAGACCATGCATTGGGTGCAGCAGGCTCAATGTTACCTTGAAGGCCTGGTTTTTTTCAGGATACGGCATTCTGCAATCATGTTGATTGGTGCACATGTATATACTTCTAGACGTAGACCATCTACCAATTGAGTATGTACAATTGAAGTCAATAAGATCCTAACGAACTGATCACTATACTTCTGACAGACAAACCTGCATTTCGGTAATACCTTGGTGCTACTTAAGCAAATCAATAGGGGTGTTTTGGCTCTAAGCGATGCGTTACGTTTCGCGATCAATCAGACAATTCTATTTTAAGATGCCGGCAAATAATCACGGATAGCTTTCCAACAAAATGCAATCACATCTTCCCCAGATGTGACGGGTTATGCACACGGGACCAGGTTTGGAATTGCGATTACTTCCACGTCTCAAAGATCACAAAATGACAACTCCACTGAATCTGGGTGATAAACGCTTAACGAGTAACGGCATACCATGTCGGTTAATTATTCTAGACAAGTTTTTATTTGAAAACTGAATTAACATTTCATTTTGAAAAAATCAGTGTTGCATATACCTGATAGGAGATATGTAAATGCAGTTCGACATCCATCATGCTGTTCTCCTCTTTAAAGTAACATCTGTTGAAAGTGGAAGAATGTTGAAAACAGAAACTACTTTTTACCTGACAATAAGCGTGTATTGAGAGGACAATTTTTAAGATCGTTGTTCAAAATAGGTATGCTTGTCGACAGTTCAACTGCATTGTACATGTAGATGAGGCAATACATTTTAAATTAACATCTTGACAAGACCTATTATACATGTAAGACATGTGTTGGTTTCTATTCTTCCGAAACAATTTCTTGTCCAGTAAAAATGCTTTAAATTCTGTCCCCTTTATTTGTCGCACGAACTACACTGATGATTACCTCACCAAATCTTAGCATTGACCATGCTTAAAAAATGATGCTTGATGTTTTGGAACACGCACTTCACACACGGAATACACCGCATACATAGGAGGCAGTTCTTGAATGACTGACTGTTCATTTATTCAAACAAACAAACAATCGATGTTTGTTTAAGTTAATACCACTATGAAGTTGGCAGGAAATCCTGTTTGCACATTTTGGTTATTTTGTTTAACAGCATACCACGTATTACGTGCGTATGCTTTTTGGGAGGCTGCGGCACTACGGTATGTTATTGTTGCATTCACATGCAATATAATTCATTAGGCGATCTATTGCCAAATAAACACCAACAACAACAAAAACCAGCATACCTAATTCTGTCACAATATACTGACAATTGACAACCATCCACATTCCATTAAGCGGACATATTAACTATCTACATTCCTTTAAGCGGTCAGGTCAGCCATTCACTTTCCTTTAAGCGGACATGTCGACCATCCACATTTATTAAGCGGACAGGTCCATCATCAACATTCCTTTAAGCGAAAATAGAAAATTCAAGAAGAGATCGTCAAAAGGCTACCTCACGAGGGAAAATGCACAACTTAAGTTTCAAAGAATTGGTAAGTTATTTGTTTGTAGTAGATTGTCCAAACAGTCTATGTTACATGAACTCTTGGCTACATCTAGTATGCACTTTGAACACGGCTCGTCATCTGGTTAGCAGAAAAGTGCAGTGCTGGAGTGCTCTAAGGACCTTAAGCCATTTGATCTTTTCTAATACATTTCACGAATGCCAAATACAAGTGTCATTTATTGAACGGTGTTTCTTTTGAAGACAACAATGTTTGTATGATTCCTTAATCTGGATAACGTAATTTTGGCGTCTGAAAAAATAAGATATGTGCATTTATTCAACGTCATAAGGTATTGTGTATATTGAGCATACAGGGTAGTTCAAATCACATAAAGTATCTGTCTTCGACAATTGGTTTCCTCATCGTATTTTGGCCTTTTGTCGAATATAGTGGTCATTTGGGAATAGGACGCACCCTCTTGTCACCAGTTTGCCTTTCGCAGCAACAATGTAGTTGGAAAATACAAGATTTTATTTCACATTTCGTGTCTTTTATACGATGTAATGAATATAAACCAAAACAAACCAAGACAATAAAGTTAATATGATTGAGATGTTGCATACAAAATGTATTCCAAAGTCAAACCGATAGCAAGAGTTGGAACTATGGGAGTATATGCGTATTTAACAGTTCCAATTTAGAAACGTACGTTATCTAGTCGTCGTGTTATCGGTAAGATGTACATACATCTGTTTCTTTTACGATGTGAACATCAGGTCATAGGAATCAATAAGATTAAGTATGTTTTTATTTTAAATGCATCTGCTATTGATCCAGTAATTGTTTTAGTTATACTAGATTTCTTGCTTGTAACTTGTATCCTAAACCATTAGAAATAAGTTCGTCAAGTAAAGTTAATGTTCGTCTCTTTGTGGAATAGATCGATACAGGTGATTTATAGACATAAATTCTAACAGAATTACAGCCAAATCGATATAGGAGATGTCAAACAAGAAAATGTAATAACAAAGATACGTAGTCTGTTAACACGCAGAAACAGAGCTTTTTGTGTTTATAAAATCATCGTTGACACTGCATGTTCCCCTAAGTAATTAGTCGAGATCAAAGACAAATATCTGAGGGCATATCCTGACACATATCACTTCTAATTAAAACTAGTGACATGGACACAATCAAAGGGAAATCCATGATTGTAAACCAATGCTGTTCTGTACATACTGATAAATAAACACGGCCCTGTTTTGTTTTCCTAAGGTGACTTCTGATTTTAGAGCTATCGATAGCGGTTAAATATTTATTTAGCCTGGCCAGTAACACACATTGGTGTAATTAACGGTGTACATGCTATAACAGTGGAGGCCTAAACACACAAATACTCTAAGCTATATATAAACAAGACTTAAAGACCAGGTGTTTGATGTTCGAGTAATTTATCATCATCTAAAGTACTGTACATGTACAGTACTTGACACGGTAATTTCATTTTTAAAAGTCAGATTAGGCAGATGTACAGTGAAGAGGAGAGTAATGGAGAAACATACCACGAATGTTGTTGATGTAAATACAATAATTTTAATCTTTAAATAAGTCAAAGGAAAGAACAGTCTGCGTTCTGAGAAATAACACGGATAGTATAGCGGGAAACGTCTTTTCTAGATTCCAGATATGGATCAAAACCGTCAAATTGGAATAATGGTAGAGATATTCAAAATGGGTTAAAGCCTTTTAACCAATGCAATAACGTTCTATATTAGTAGCAATCTTGATTAAAATTACTTTGGTGTCAGGGGATAAAAGATGCTTTACGAAATGTAAAGAATTAATTCTTTCAGGAATCATGCAAGTTTTCAGATCTTGGGTTTAAATCATGCCGTGAAATGTGACGGACTACTATATAAGTTATAAGATTAAAGACATAGAATGTAAAATGGGCAACAGTTCCACTATACAAGAATACGCAACATGAATATACCGCAGTCTCCCAAAACACGCAACTCGCACAACATACACGCAACACACCACATACATGGGAGGCCGTCCGTATATGACCTTAGCTGTTAATAGGACATTAATTAATCAAACAAACAAACAAAATAACTAGCGAAATTTGTAGTATTCTCACTAGTCATACATTAAACCTAGAAAAATACTGCAGATTTTTTTTCTTGGAGGGTAGCTGAGTGCTGTTATCCATTGGTTTAGAGTTCTAGGTATATGAAATATTTTATAAATCATTTATTTTGAGTGATTTTTTGCTGCTATTTGCGAAATTCTTGTCAATGAATACACAGTATATGATTAATTCTTCATTTGATAAGTTCGTTTTCCATTATGACAATTTATAGAGGACTTATTGGATTTTATTTTATCACGTCATTAATGCTAGTGTTGATTAGTAAATGGTTACTTCAGCGTTACGCTATACTAGTGTCGAATGAGAATTGTTTCGTAAGAATTGAAATCAGCATTTTTGTGTGATCATTTCCCCCAACCACATTTACTTTCACATATTGATGAAGGTCAAAGTTAATAAGTTGATCGGGCTGCAAAACACGACTGCTTCTGCAAAGAACTACCAACAGTGTATACAAGGGACAGTCGTCAACGAGGTATATGAGGCATTCGAATTCGAGTAACAGGTATCTAACTCATCTGTATCGTGGTGCTACCGAACAAAACCTTTTTTTCTTCAGCAGTATTCAGCTTGTATATCTGGTATGCAACAGACTAACACTGTCAAACATGGCTGAATAATGTAGATTCCATTCGTAGTTATCTCCACTGACCATTGTATCGGTATAAATGGATTTGCATGGTCTGGTGCATCTATGCTGAGAATACGCCCGGTTTCGTAGCCTGGTCATCGCAAGGTGTAGTTATATCAAATAAGAGAATGGAAACATGGATAAGCCACAAAAACCAAAAGATGAGAAAATGAATCAACAGAGAATAGAGCTTTTCGTCTTCAGCATGATCAAAGTATAAGAGCTGCAAGGAATAAGGAAGTATACACACGAACATACCGCACTCCTCCATATACACACGCAACATGTGGTACAGCACGTTTTTTTAACATCCTCTATTTTATAGTAAAACTGAAGACAGCTCAGGCAAAAAAACCTGAACCAACCACAGTGTACCGTTACACGGCTCTTTTGATGTGCATCTGAGGATTAATAAAGTTCTGTTCTGTTGCCTCCAGTTTCATTGTGAGATAGTCCAGGGGTGTAGAGATCGTAAGTGATCGGAACCCCTGTAGTATCGAGGATGGTCTTTTAATGGCTTTATAAAGTTCAGATATAAGTATGACGTTACACGTTATAAAACAACCAATGGTATATACCTAAGCGTACATGTAGTAATGCACGTACGATCGTTAACTGCTATACTATATGTTTAAATAAAAAGGCATCCCTTAACAGCCAGAATTAACTAAATATTGAAAATCCTTTTATTTGGATGTCTTAATGTTATCACTTTTATTCGAACTCTGTCGTATTTAAAAATAACAATTTTTGATATGTGATTAGATAATATTGTAGCCATATATACAAACTTTAACAAACTTTGTCTGTTCACTCACTTGTCTGTTCTAAGTAATGCATCCGTCCGTGTGTTGTTCTAGAGGGATCGGAAAACGGTTTGATACTTTTCTAGAAAAGTTATATATAGATATTAAGCTCAATTGTTTGTGAAATAAACGGAATCACAATATGCGTGTACAACAATCCCGTTATAGAACTGTTATCATGATGTTAAAAACGTAACATAAATATTACAAAATCACAGGCAAGGTTTTTTTGCAACTTATTTGATCTGATAAAGGCATGTGTGATACAGGTTGATACAGTAACATTATTGTTTGCGGCGTTGATTTTTTTTGCGTATTTTGCGTTTATTTAATCAGTGCGATATACTTATACGTATACAGATTAACAATATCAATTTGTGACACATCATCAATTTAAACAAAATATTTTTAAAAAATCGCAAAAATCTCCACTCTGCGAACTACTTGAAATGAGAAACACAAAATATGTTTTTGTGTACAATATTAAGTTCAAGTTTATTTTATAAATTAAAGCATAAACATCAGTTACGCACTACCCTTCAGTACTCTTATAAGGAAGTAAAATAGTATCATGAATATAAAGTGTTTACCGGAAATTGCCGAACAGGTCCGGAAAAGACGTCAGTGTAGTACACGCTTCCGAGTTGATAGGTTGTTTTTGTTTATGAGAAAACCGTCATATCAATTGATATCATTTGAGATTGATTCAATGTGAGTGTTAATAGAATATTTGAATCTATGTATGTTGTATTTGATCAAAATTCCGTATAAATAATAAAACATAATGATAAATATTTTTCAAACAATAATTATTGCGTACACTTTTCATGCATGGATCCTTATGTCATTCTTCGTGAAATGCACATATAAATATCTTTCCTCAAACTAAATCATTTAATTGTCAATTGCGATTTTCTTTACTGTTGTTATTATCATCTTTTGTCATACTTTGGAATTTTCTCTCGTCACCAATAGCTGACTTAAATCACCGTTAACTGTTAATAACTGTCATAAGTACGCAAACCGTATGATATTTATAAGGTTGCTAGTGTATATGAAGTTTTTAAACTAGTTTCTATCCATATGTTTGATGTATTCCTAAAAGTTTGGTATCTTTCAATATGACATACGTTTCTTATGTGTATAACGTAAGCAAGATTCCTCGAGTATTTTATCAGTCTCGAGCAAAGAGAATTATATAATTGTGGTGTCATCATTACCGGGACTTAAGAAATTAATACAATTTGAATTCACAAGAGCATTATACTGTAAACCAACTGATTTTCACGTTTTAATGTCTCACGACTTTTAACAGTGATTTTATTTCGCGACCTTTATTGTATTTTTGTATGATTATACATTTCTGCAAAACGTTTTTCGGACGATACATTTTCGCGATTTTCAATAGGCCGCAAAATACGCAAAGCTTCAAGTCGTGCACATGAAAGTACGTGTAATTATTATTGAGAGGTTACGCAACACTAGAAACATACTTTGATTTAAACTGTATATTCGAGTTATTTGAGTTCGACGAAAATTAAGTCTATGAAGATGGAACACTTTAACTATTCTTTTGATTTGAAAAGTCGATGTCAACCCCAATGGTGGTTAACCTTTGTTGATAAACACAACATAGTATAAGACTTTAGATAAATGGAAAGTCCTAATGGTGATAAATAACGTCGGTTGGAGGATGTGAATGTTTCTAACACTGTACACGTCACCAGTTTATCACGTCCCCTACCAATCTCCTAATCTAATGTGCTGTTAAAGGCTGGGGATAAACAAATTTCTCCGTGAAATACGGCTTCTTGTCTCGAAAGCATCCCAGTGTATTCTAACTGTATAAGAAAGAAATCGAAACGAAATTGTTAATCGCCTGCATTGCGCATGGATGATATTACTGACGAATTTGAACGAAACGAAGCTTTAAACAAATCCATTGTGTTCTAGTTTGCATTGTTTATCAGCATTACACATAAAACAGAAAATTGCAATCACTTTAAAACTGATGAAACTATTTTTCTCAATTGTCAATTTTAACAATTTCATTAGAGTTTTTGTTCTTCTGAGAACCGTTTTTGGTTTTACGTTACCGCGTTAGAGAAATCTAGCATCCTAACAAACAGGATACGTTGTCTCCGTTGTAAACCTTTTCAAATGAAATCTACTGAAAGTGTGATCAAGTTAAGGTATGTTTATCGGAGAATGTCATGCTTTCTCAGGGTTTCCCAATTATCTACGATATGTCTCTCGCCGGTTTTGCAAGTGGTGTAATTTGTAAATCAAAACCCCCACCTTGTGATAGACTATCGTCTGCATGTACCGATACACCGTATACAAGCTTATGTTTCCTGATCAGAACCTTCCTTATACCATCCACCTATACGATCAATAGCCTCCACACTGATCACTACACTTCATAATGAACCACACAGAAAAAATCCACTCCATGGTACGCATGCGCGTGGCGTAAGTTTACTCGCCTCTTCCCTCGAAACGAAATATCGACGGCGTGTATCTCAGTGTATTGAAGGAACTCTAGCTTAAACGAGTGTAGTATGGGAACACGCATTAGATGCTGCATAAACGCTATTAATACCTACAGTTCGTCTGAATGCTCAAAATGGCTCATATCATCGTCAAATATGTTCCTGTTCTGTTTCTTTGCTTTATTAATTACGCGAGCTCATTAGACAAGGGAAAACTTCAAGTTGACGGGGATATAATTTTCGGCGGACTTTTTCCTATGCACGAAAAAGGCCAGCAAGGTCACAGCTGTGGGAAAATTAAAAAGGAAAAAGGTATACAGCGTTTAGAGGCTATGTTGTTTGCGGTTGATAAAATAAATAATGATGAAGAGTTGTTGCCCGGTTTACAACTTGGTCTTCACGTTTTGGATACCTGTAGTTCGGACACTTACGCGTTGGAACAGTGTATGGATTTCATCAAGGCCCAATTGACCACTATAGATGTGACGGACTACCATTGTGACAACGGAAGTACCCCGAAATATACTCCGGTCAAACCTGTGGCCGGAGTTATAGGGGCAGCGTCCAGTACAGTGTCCATTATGGTCGCCAATATTCTCAGATTGTTCAAGGTAAGTCCTGTCAGCTTTACTAAGCTTTGTCCTTCTTGTTCAAGTAGAAATTATTGCAATTCTCTTTTTTCTTGTACATTGTATTCACAAGCAATACCATTTTGACTCATAAGAAAACATCTGACAAATATGCAATGGTGTTTGATAACCAGAATAGTTAAATTAATGCATTGTTTTTATTTTGTATCAATTTCTATAAAAATGAAACAGATGAAAACATGTTGACAGGTGAATGTCGATGAACAACGCGAGTCTATTTACGTTTTTATTCGAGTTCAGAAAAAAACCCATTGATAGTCGCAGATAATTTCTACAGTTCTATAAATATATATATATTTCTTTCGATAATACAATTTCAAAAGGAAATTGTTTATCGTTTTACATATTTTTAAACACACCTTGAATGTCTTTTAGGTAGTTAAATACTACGGACTTCTACGGCGTATTCGTTTACAATAATTGCGGTATATGTCGCTTAAAACAATACTAATTTGTTTTGATGCAGGTGAGCGTGTTTGTTATAATCAATATACGTTTTTGAATCACAGTCCTGTAGTATGCAAATCACTTCCCTTTGGCATGAATACTTAAAGCGCATTGAATGAGGAGGAAAATAATGGTCTTTCAGTCACTCAATGACAATGTGTAACAGAAATATTGAGGATAATTAATGCATGATGTCTGATGGATGAACTCATATCACAAGTACAATTGGAAACAATGTTGTAACACGCAAAACAGATATCTGATATAAAATCGAATTTTATTTCCTAAATAACCACCATAAATTGAGACATTTCTGCAGAGCGTACAACTCATTCTAAATTATCCTTTCGTGAACAGTCGCTAGAGGAACTTTTTAACACCGACTATAATTTTCCTGCGATAACAGGAAATGTTTTTTTTTTTGGATACTACATGTATATGATATATTTTAGATTACAAAATTGCAAATTGTATACTTTCATCAAAGCGCATGCCTCGTTTTTGATTCTGATTCATCTTTTGTAGTACTCCAGACAAAAAAATTTGAATGGAATATACATAAACTTGAAACATCACCATTATATTCACATCTCCTTATATATAAAAAGGATTGTCAATGAGTTGTTATTTCCATTCATTTTCAGTTTTCAACATTAACATCAATACTGTTTGTCTCTCCGCTTCAGAATCTGCCTGAAGTGATTACGTCGTTGAAAAGGTCAATCCTAATTGAAGTTATCTTGTTTGGCTTTTAATTGCTTTCATCTTCAACTGTTGACTGTAAACGGTAACCAAAAGTGATTTGATGTTCGCTTTTACTTTCGACCGTTACATCTTCTGGTTAACGGGTTCCATTGTTGAGATCCCCGAAGGCATATTTTTCTTTTTAGCAGCTTTTACAAAGCGAGATATATGAATATCAAATGTTTGTTTCAAATGTCTTCACTATCGGCATTAAGACTTTGAGTGTTTTCCATTTTAACCGAGTTTTTTTGTCTTCCTTATAAACATTTACCATTAATGGAGGACAAATATGGTTTGGTGCTAAATTATGATAATATAACATCAAATACACTCTATGTGTAAACCATTTACAAAATCTATTTCTGAAATATTAAAATATTTGGGTAACTGATAGAATGATTGATTGTTATATATAAATATTATAACACTACATTTATATTAAAACGTATTTTCATAGATTTTTAGAGAGCAAGACAATTATAGACAACATCATATCTTACAAGGTTTTCACAATGAAATAAAAAGACTACTTTTATTTGTCTATGTGTCATACGAAATGGTAAGGTTAGTGCTACCAAGCGTGATAAAAAACAAATGAATAAATAAATAACATAAAAACAAACAAACACGCCTGCAGGATGTGAAAAGCGAAAATGAGGAAATTTTACTTTCCAGTAAAGATATTATCTTTAGTGGAAAGTAAAATTTCCTCATTTAACCACGAGCAAACTATATATAAACAAAATTCGCTATGTTTGATTGTTATTATTAGAACCTTTTTTTTCTTTAAAATATTTTTGGATCTTGGTGTACACAGATGGATCGTCATTGTCTGACGTAATATGTTTTCATACACATGAATAATAGTTTTTATAACACAACTCCTTTTTGAGGTTTATTACAGTAAGTGTACATATCGCTAAATCGACAACAAATTAAAAAAGTAACCCTTTGTCAGCATCATAAATGATGCATGAAGCATTCAAGGTGAATACAATGAAGTTTTTCCCATAGTGCAAAACAACAGGATTGTAAAAATATTGTTTGAAAGTTTAAAAGAGTGAAATGTATTTTTCAAACATATGTTCTCCCGTGAAAGTTACTACATCATTAGAAACTGTGATTGGAATGCTGTTCAGAGAAGAAATTACTGTTAGAGGCTGAATACGTTAAGGATGAAATGGAGAGGAAGTAGTTCAACCCATAAAACAAAGTTCTAAAAATGTTAATTGATAGACCGAAACAGCTTATCTATTGGACTACACATGCTAAATATTCCTTAAGATCATGCGCTCCTAGGGAATAACCGTGGCATGCTTCGTCGACAAGATGTGTAGTAAAACCAAATAAAATGGTCAGTTATATCATTACAGTATGCAAGCACGAGATTGCACGATAATATTTAACAATTAGAAATATTGTTTTGATACGAAAACGGTAGTTCAGTATAGCTTTTTTTAAAAACGAAAAGCAGGAATTTTCATCTAGTTAATTGATATATATTTACAATTGATACCTTGTATATGTATGTGCTAACATTGAAGAATTATACACAATGCAATATATCGGTTACAAGTATCGAAATAATAAATTAAACGCTTCGCAAAGCGACGTTGATGATAACTATCGTATCGACAATACACACAAGCCTGAGCTGAGTTTTAGCGATGAAAAGAAAGTATATCTAAGAAGGTTTTTATTCCTCTTTTAAACCATTGATTTGTGTGATATTAGAAATATCTATATATGCTATTTGTATCACTATAACAAACAGGAGAAGGCAATACTATAAAAAACAATTAATCTCTTCGTTATAAATTCAGAGTTAACCGATATAGATACAATGGTAACATTGTTTTCATTTTCATATAATTTATTTATAATATTACTTGTCAAAACAAAATGAAATCGAAACGTAAACGAAGGGAATAAAAATCATTAATATCTAATATGTTTACTTAGTTTATATGTGTGTCTGGCAGCATACTTCAGTGGGATTGCACTTTAAAAAGTTAAGATTTTTACAAGAAGTATAACACTAACATACCGCAGTCTGTCAACACATTCCACCGTCCACAAACACAACTTGCATACAGGAAAGGTCGTCATTACATGACATTAGCTGCCAGAAGGACGTTAAGTCCATTCAAGCAACCAATTAAATGTTTGCTTCAATCATTACTTATTAAAGAATGATTTCAGAAGAAAAATCCAAATTTTGATTCAGTAGGAAGTCTGTTTCGTGTATTCAGTTCAATGATTTCATATCAACTAACCCTGTATTTTACTATAGAGGGATAATCTCTCAATGGATCTGACAGTAAAAGATATAAACCAAAATTGATGTGAATTGGAATACATACTCTACGGTAAATTTTAGAATATCTCTCCTCTCTCCGATGAAAATTTGTTAACTACTTTATCTTGTTCTCTTATTCGTTTGTTACTACTAAACTAAACATGGTCTCGTTTAATAAAAAGGTTCTTGTGTAGATATCTAAATATGTTTATGAAATAAACTTCTGTCCTAGTTAGTCCTGGATAGGATTGTAATTCCAATCGGCATATAAAACTGTGTTTTACATCAAACCGCATGTATGTTGTCGTTCGTGTTACACAAACCAAAACTTTATTCGTAGAATAATTAAAGAAGCCATGAATAGAATTTGAAATATCCAGAGATAATGAATTCTATGGAATTCCTAGAAGTGAAATAGGAATTTCAAATATCTAAAATGACCTTTTCTTTCTGTAATTGAAATGCAGAAAGTGTAATACATTGTAGTCTTTTCGATCAGAGAGTTTTAATGTGATATTTTTCGTTTCTGTATATTCCTTGATACTTCAATGTAATTCTAGTATAAAGGATTCCATCTGGCCTTTTTTACGGGTCTCCAAGGAAACGTTCGTCAAGCAAGTCTAATTGTCTAGGTCACTATGGAATTACACTTGATACCTCGCCATCTTTTTGATGGCGATTGGATGTTGATTCTGACTTAAGGCAAAATATCTCGCGAACGGTGGAAGTTACACCTAATATACGACACTTTAAGATGTATTATATCTTTGATTTCTCCCATGGGTTACTGATGATTGTATGTCTGATAAGTAGTAATCGAGAGTCTTTAATCATCACTAATATGTTCAGTATAAAAGTTCAACTGATTTCGCATCATATAATTGGTATTTTGTATAATTATACGTGAATCAGCTTTAACATCAATTAAATTATCGTGTAGTTATAGTATTTAGATAAAATACAATGTATATGGAATTTTGAACATTAATAACGAATGTAATGAAGTTACATTTTGCAATTGATAAAGGTACTATGTTTTAATATTTGGTTTACCTTTTCCAGTCATTTTCAATATACTTGCAAAGTTCGGCTTTACCTGAAACAAAATAGGTTTTAAAATAATGACCATTTTTAAGACAAATAAAATATTCATATGAACACATACATGAAGTATTTATTTGTATATATTGTTTATTGAATACAAATGTTTAATTTGAATAATAAACTAGCATTTAATGTGTTCACTGTATGCGACAGTGGAAATATATATCTTGAGAACTTGAACCAAATAAAAAGAAAAAATGCATGTACCTTTGGAAGAAACACCCTTCGACCATTTGACTTATATATGACAGGATAAATGAAATACAAGATCAATATCTTCAAATAGACGGCGTACTTTTATCTCAGAACAAAAAGACAAAAATAATTTGCTGAAGAAACACGACTACTGCCTTTCTCATCATGTTAAAAATATTATGACCTTTTCACGAAGCTGTACAATGTATTCTCTTTATAAATTCTGTACCGAAATCAATTAAAAAACTGTTAGTCTAATTTTCTGAGGTATCTCTGAAATCAGGTACACGTACCACATTGACTAAAAACAGCGGCATAATTAGTCTGTGTTATCTACTCCATCAGATATACATTATTCATCGCAGATCTCATAGAAGTGCCGACTTGGAGTCTAAGCCTCGCTAACGCTTGACATTAACAAGAGGTTAACTATTCCTTCAGCGCATATCTTATACGAAGGATTTATTTCAAATCTCCTAAAATACCGTTGTTTATAAAGACGGTTCTGCTTAGACAAGCATTAATTTAAATGTACATTAAACATGTTCCATGTGACCTTTGATCCCATAGAAATGTCTGAGTGCTGAATAAAATGAATGAAGCCTTCACAGGCTAGCTTATATACTAATATAATTGTGTAAACGAATTAAATTAACGTGTTTGTAATTGACTGGACGCACATAGTGTGACCTTTTTCGTGATGGCATAATTTGCGCTGGTACAAATAGATATCCGGCGCCTTGACCGGAATTTGGAATATTTTCAAAATTCAGGTAGAAAGGGGAGAACAGCTGACGCGCCGTAGTAAGAGTATTATTCGATATCAAATTCATGGGTTAATCAAGTTAAACAGTTCTACATCTTATAAATGCAACACAGTATTTCGTATTTTGTAAATAGTACACATTTTGTGTAAATCGTTGAAAACAGA
The DNA here is from genome assembly GCF_041381155.1 of Argopecten irradians. Lineage (NCBI taxonomy): Eukaryota > Metazoa > Mollusca > Bivalvia > Pectinida > Pectinidae > Argopecten > Argopecten irradians. The sequence goes on along the minus strand of NC_091145.1, from coordinate 8,399,970 downwards.
CCATTTTAATATCACATCCTACAAAACGGGAAATAAACTCGTTATAAGGGAGACTATATGTGATATTATGTAAAATTTAGAACACCTTTTATCGAATTTGTTGTTTGTTTCTCAGAATAATTTCCCATGGCTATTTAAGGGCGTGCTCGGTTTCCGCAGAGGAAAGGTCGGAGTTCCAACACAAAACAACCACCCTGTGTGTGTGATAAGATTATGCCACACTGATCAGTCACTAGACTTTAAGGGTTTTGTAGCAGGTGTGGAAGTAGGTCATTGTGAGAAAAAAAACACGTTTCCGAGAGAGAGTGTGTTGATCTTAAAGGAGTGGCAAACTTTTTTTTGTTTTTATGGATGTTCTGGGAGTAAGTCTTAGTTGGTAGCTACAGAATAAAGGTGGGTGTGAGTGGCAAATATATACGGTTCCCAAAAGAATGAAAAATATATAATATCTTTGTTCTACGACGAGATTTACGTAAGTTAAAATGATTGAAATTTGTCAATTCCCAGAGCATGGATTGAATTTTGACATATTTTGTTTTATTCATGTCTGCTTTCAAAAACTTACTACTTTACAATATATTTAGCGAGTATATGAATTATGTATTATTAATATATTTTACGAAAATTTATTTCATTCACGGTAATAATTCTTTTTATTTTCTTTCATTGAAAACAAATGGATACTAAAATATTTAAAGAAACCCCGGTGTTTTCCCTTGCATAAATCACAGAAACAGACAATAGGAGGTTCTCCACAATCAACCATCATGGACATTAAACATTTAAAGCAATCGATCGGTTCTAAACACATAGATAACCGCTTGACAACCACACCTCTATCTCAGACGTCCCAAAATATATACTAAATCATTCGACGCGTCTATAACAAGTAGAGACAAAACAGAAAAGTCATCTTTACGTCTACGAAGTATCCTCAGTAGAACATTAATATCTATCTATTGTCAACTGTGTTCTCATGACCAAGTCTAAAGTATGTAATCATGTTGACTAATGGTTTTATCTGGAGCTTGACGTGGACTCAAAAAACAAAAGATTCAATAAATCATATTGACCAGACGCAACGTTAACCATACTATCACCGGGAAAGTTTCGATTGTATCAATCCGTTGCAGGGCAGCACAAAACTTACAAAATATACAAAAATGATTATACCATCTTTCAAAGTGGCATATGTTCGTCAAATGTTAAACAGTGAATGCATTTCTTTATTTGTTTGTTTGTTTGTTTAGTTTAGGTTAATGGCACTCGCAAAATTATCCATATATACAGTAACGCAACAGCAGCTTATCTCTTGGTAACCCGGATTGCCTTCAAATCCCCAGGTGCATCATTAAATGAAAACGGCTGCTTTAAGAAAACCAATCAATGACTGAAATATTGCACTAGTAATTTATATATTTGTAAAATATTCACTTTGCTCATATGGAGAATAACAAATCGCAGTCCGGAGTATCATATATTTAACTATATATATATATCCCACAATGATATTTAAGGAACATTTATTCGTATTGTGATATGATGTATTCAGATTGCCTCCTTACTTTAGTATTTGGACAATTTCCGCATTTACAACATGTCATTCCTTTATGATTGCATATATACTGTTGCATAGTCGAGACTCGGACTTGTTTATACCTTCAGGATAGAAAACGTTCGCAGGTTCGAATTAATATGATCACTACATATTATCTTGCTAGAAGCAACGTTGCTGACAAGTTTACGCATTCTTTGATTTCGTTTCAACTTACTTCCTGTTCACCAAGAACATGCATTCATGGTCAATAGGACGTCAACCAACTCTTATAGCAGTCGTTCCACGGATGTTCGTCCAGCTTGGTTTGGTATTACGTATACACTCCTGATATTGGCTACCTTGCGATCGGTAACCTTTTACATCTGATTTCGTATCGTATTTCAACAAATAGATACATATCAAATCAATACACGTTCAGCACATTTTTCATCCCATGAAATGCCACTTGAATATAAGACGCCAATATGTAGATCTATACGACACCTTAATTTTACTCGCATAATCCACACCTATCACAAATGGCGAAAGATTTGGCAAGCTGAATGTGGACTTATCGAAAGAATGTTCACGCATATAGGTATAATGTTGTATAATCTGTATCAGCGGTGTATGGTTTTTTTACGCAGTGTGGGAATTACGATATCGGTATATAAGCCAGTCTCGGCAATAAATGATCTGATATCCGTATGAATAATTTACGGGACAACCCAGGAATCTTGTTTCGGTTTTGGCTTTTGTGTAAAAAAACCCGTCAGAAATGCAAGCTGTAGTCACGAAGCTCTTATTACTACCAGTTAGTCAATCATCCGGGGGCGGACGCTTATTTAGTTAGGTTTTATTACGCATATTCTTTCGATTTGCTGAAGTCAAATTTAGGAATTTGTATAACGTTGACCCACTGATCAAATGATGTCGTAAAACCATAAAAAATATACCCAACGAAACTAGAATTGTTTGATTTTCACATATACGAGCCAGAACAACCAATCGCTTCGATTATTTTCACGCCAGACTTGTGCCGATATCAAATGATATCATATGTTGCTGTATCTTGTATATCAGGTCATCTCGCTTTTCGCTGTAGCTGATAACTTCACTCCAATAGATTTATGTTTATCTTAACGATATGATAAGCACCACATGTTACCGCACATAATTAAAAATAGTAACACTTCAGTAGGTAGATGTTTCTCGGTGATGCAACTTTGTATCGTGGTCATCCACACGTTTACCTCAAGCACTGGTACAAATGCTAAAGCATTTATAGAGCCATGCATTTGCAAAAAAAAAATGATACGTAGCGTTTATATTATGTTTTCACTGGCAAAAGTTTTAAATTATTTATTTCAACATATCATTCTATTTCGTTTCAAGCCACTGGCAATATCTGTTACCACGTGTTCGTTAAGGATGGCGTTATTGTTAGTATGTGACATTAAGTTCCGTCATATTTTTTTCAAATTGATATAAAGTAAATATCCATCATTTGTAGAGTACGTCATTTGCGTCAAATAGCACTAAATGTCTCCTTTTCCATAATAGTATCTTCTATGTGCGAAGTTGAAGACAACTGCCATAGACTAACCTTCTGTTGTGCAGTATACAGTATTATGTACACCAGGACGGATATAAGTATTACAAAAAATAGCGCAAGGCTGCTACGTTTTATGAAATACCATTGCATTTAAACTTATCAAATCAGAAACCGTTGCAATAGACCAGCAAAGAGTTTAAACGTGGTCGATTAAAACATTACCCGGAGTAGTGGTCGATTGGTCTTCGTTAACATGCGATATATGTATTTATGATGATATGTACAAATTCGGTACGATTGTACTTGCAATGGCCCAATCGTCTTAGTGATTCTCGGTACTATTGTACTTGTAGTGGACAAATTGTTCTAGTTATTCTCGGTATTATTGTTCTTGTAGTGGACGAATTGTCTTAATGATTCTCGATACTATTGTACTTGTAGTGGGCGAATTGTCCTGGTATGTAAGCCCCTGGGAGTAATCTCTAGACAGTAAGCGCCTCTCGCTATGACATTTGTATACATAGAATAGTTGCCTATATTTATATGAGAATCTGTTGTACATACTCTATCACACGAGCCGTGTTACTGATAAACCTATCCATACCACCACCGTCATCGCACGCGCGGAAACTTTGATGCTATCTGTGTGTCCATAGGAAGTTGTATTATAAACGACGATTAGATGGATAATGTATGAGTTATGGGTCCTGATTTTCGAGGATAAACGGAAATGTATTTATAAGTCTAATTGTCCGTATCTAACCGTTTCTGGTCAACATGTACCTTCTCTAGATGTAAATGTCCTGTATATAGATGTGTGATACTCTGACAAAAGTGTGTCAAAAGGATTTTGATAGGATGTTCTATTATTGTCTCTACTAAAAGGCGGAAGGGCTCATATCGAAAATGAGGCAATCAATTCAAGTTACTGTCAACAAATACGTTAATATGACTGATGTCAGAAATCAGATGTGATTATATTATGTATTTGCAACAGTGCTTAATAGGGGAAGATATCTAGAGGATGTCGGTTAATCTTAGAGTACGAATGTATTTAAAGAAACATTAATGGTTTGTCAATTCTTGCATTAATTATCAGTACTTATCAGCATTTAAAAAACTATAAAAAAAATTCTACCTCGTAGAACACCCCATGTTGAAGATTTGTGGTACAAACTAGTGACAAACAGAAAAATGTAGTTAATCAGTCTACCATCAGGTATGACTAATGTTGTATATCAGTCTACCATCAGGTGTGACTAAAGTGGTATATCAGTCTACCATCAGACAACTCAGTGACTAATGTGGTATATCAGTCTACCATCAGGTGTGACTAATGTGGTATTATCAGTCTACCATCAGGTGTGACTAATGTTGTGTTTCAGTCTACCATCAGGTGTGACTAATGTGTGTTTCAGTCTACCATCAGGTGTGACTAATATTGTGTTTCAGTCTACCTCAGGTGTGACTAATATTGGTTTCAGTCTACCTCAGGTGTGACTAAATGTGTATCAGTCTACCATCAGGTTGACTAATGTGTGTACAGTCTACCATGTGACTAAGTGTGTATCAGTCTACCATCTAAGTGGTGTATCAGTCTACCATCAGGTGTGACTAATGTTGTGTTTCAGTCTACCATCAGGTGTACTAAAGTGGTGTATCAGTCTACCATCAGGTGTGACTAATGTGATGTATCAGTCTACCATCAGGTGTCATGTGACTAATCAGTCTACCATCAGTGTGTGTAATGTGAGTATCAGTCTACCATCAGGTGTGACTAATGTGATGTATCAGTCTACCATCAGGTGTGACTAATGTGATGTATCAGTCTACCATCAGGTGTGACTAATGTGATGTATCAGTCTACCATCAGGTGTGACTAATGTGATGTATCAGTCTACCATCAGGTGTACTAATGTGATGTATCAGTCTACCATCAGGTGTGACTAATGTGATGTATCAGTCTACCATCAGGTGTGACTAATGTGATGTGTATCAGTCTACCATCAGGTGTGACTAATGTGGTATCAGTCTACCATCAGGTGTGACTAATGTGGTGTATCAGTCTACCTATCAGGTGTGACTAATGTGGTGTATCAGTCTACCATCAGGTGTGACTAATGTGATGTATCAGTCTACCATCAGGTGTGACTAATGTGATGTATCAGTCTACCATCAGGTGTGACTAATGTGATGTATCAGTCTACCATCAGGTGTGACTAATGTGGTGTATCAGTCTACCATCAGGTGTGACTAATGTGGTGTATCAGTCTACCATCAGGTGTGACTAATGTGGTGTATCAGTCTACCATCAGGTGTGACTAATGTGATGTATCAGTCTACCATCAGGTGTGTAAAGGTGACAATGTGTGTATCAGTCTACCATCAGGTGTGACTAATGTGATGTATCAGTCTACCATCAGGTGTGACTAATGTGATGTATCAGTCTACCATCAGGTGTGACTAATGTGGTGTATCAGTCTACCATCAGGTGTGACTAATGTGGTGTATCAGTCTACCATCAGGTGTGTACTAATGTGGTGTATCAGTCTACCATCAGGTGTATGTGACAAATGTAGTGTATCAGTCTACCATCAGGTGTACTAATGTGTGTATCAGTCTACCATCAGGTGTGACTAATGTGATGTATCAGTCTACCATCAGGTGTAACTAATGTGTGTATCAGTCTACCATCAGGTGTGACTAATGTGTGTATATCAGTCTACCATCAGGTGTAACTAATGTGGTGTATCAGTCTACCATCAGGTGTGACTAATGTGTTGTATCAGTCTACCATCAGGTGTACTAATGTGGTGTATCAGTCTACCATCAGGTGTGACTAATGTGATGTATCAGTCTACCATCAGGTGTAACTAATGTGGTGTATCAGTCTACCATCAGGTGTGACTAATGTGGTGTATCAGTCTACCATCAGGTGTAACTAATGTGATGTATCAGTCTACCATCAGGTGGACTAATGTGGTGTATCAGTCTACCATCAGGTGTGACTAATGTGGTGTATCAGTCTACCATCAGGTGTGACTAATGTGTTGTATCAGTCTACCATCAGGTGTACTAATGTGGTGTATCAGTCTACCATCAGGTGTGACTAATGTGTGTATCAGTCTACCATCAGGTGAATGTTACAGTCAAGGTGTACAATGTGTGTATCAGTCTACCATCAGGTGTAACTAATGTGATGTATCAGTCTACCATCAGGTGTGACTAATGTGGTGTATCAGTCTACCATCAGGTGTGTGACTAATGTGATGTATCAGTCTACCATCAGGTGTAACTAATGTGGTGTATCAGTCTACATCAGGTGTAACTAATGTGATGTATCAGTCTACCATCAGGTGTAACTAATGTGATGTATCAGTCTACCATCAGGTGTAACTAATGTGGTGTATCAGTCTACCATCAGGTGTAACTAATGTGTGTGTATCAGTCTACCATCAGGTGTAACTAATGTGATGTATCAGTCTACCATCAGGTGTAACTAATGTGGTGTATCAGTCAGTCTACCATCAGGTGTAATAATGTGTGTATCAGTCTACCATCAGTGTGTAATCTAATGTGTGTGATGTATCAGTCTACCATCAGGTGTAACTAATGTGGTGATTGTATCAGTCTACCATCAGGTGTAACTAATGTGATGTATCAGTCTACCATCAGGTGTAACTAATGTGGTATCAGTCTACCATCAGGTGTAACTAATGTGTGTATCAGTCTACCATCAGGTGTAACTAATGTGTGGTGTATCAGTCTACCATCAGGTGTGACTAATGTGGTGTATCAGTCTACCATCAGGTGTGACTAATGTGGTGTATCAGTCTACCATCAGGTGTGACTAATGTGATGTATCAGTCTACCATCAGGTGTGACTAATGTGATGTATCAGTCTACCATCAGGTGTGACTAATGTGGTGTATCAGTCTACCATCAGGTGTGACTAATGTGGTGTATCAGTCTACCATCAGGTGTGACTAATGTGGTGTATCAGTCTACCATCAGGTGTGACTAATGTGATGTATCAGTCTACCATCAGGTGTGACTAATGTGATGTATCAGTCTACCATCAGGTGTGACTAATGTGATGTATCAGTCTACCATCAGGTGTGACTAATGTGGTGTATCAGTCTACCATCAGGTGTGACTATAGTGGTAATTAATGTGTGTATCAGTCTACCATCAGGTGTGACTAATGTGATGTATCAGTCTACCATCAGGTGTGACTAATGTGGTGTATCAGTCTACCATCAGGTGTGACTAATGTGATGTATCAGTCTACCATCAGGTGTGACTACAGTCTACCATCAGGTGTGACTAATGTGGTGTATCAGTCTACCATCAGGTGTGACTAATGTGGTGTATCAGTCTACCATCAGGTGTGACTAATGTGATGTATCAGTCTACCATCAGGTGTGACTAATGTGAATGTATCAGTCTACCATCAGGTGTAACTAATGTGATGTATCAGTCTACCATCAGGTGTAACTAATGTGATGTATCAGTCTACCATCAGGTGTAACTAATGTGATGTATCAGTCTACCATCAGGTGTGACTAATGTGATGTATCAGTCTACCATCAGGTGTGACTAATGTGGTGTATCAGTCTACCATCAGGTGTGACTAATGTGATGATATCAGTCTACCATCATAGGTGTAACTAATGTGATGTATCAGTCTACCATCAGGTGTGACTAATGTGATGTATCAGTCTACCATCAGTGTAACTAATGTGGTGTATCAGTCTACCATCAGGTGTGACTAATGTGATGTATCAGTCTACCATCAGGTGTGACTAATGTGGTGTATCAGTCTACCATCAGGTGTGACTAATGTGATGTATCAGTCTACCATCAGGTGTGACTAATGTGGTGTATCAGTCTACCATCAGGGTGTAACTAATGTGTGTGTATCAGTCTACCATCAGGTGTAAACTAATGTGGTGTATCAGTCTACCATCAGGTGTGACTAATGTGTGTGTATCAGTCTACCATCAGGTGTGAACTAATGTGATGTATCAGTCTACCATCAGGTGTGACTAATGTGATGTATCAGTCTACCATCAGGTGTGACTAATGTGATGTATCAGTCTACCATCAGGTGTGACTAATGTGGTGTATCAGTCTACCATCAGGTGTGACTAATGTGATGTATCAGTCTACCATCAGGTTGTAACTAAATGTGTCATCGTGTACAAATGTGAGTCCAAGGTGTATCAGTCTACCATCAGGTGTGACTAATGTGATGTATCAGTCTAACCATCAGGTGTAACTAATGTGATGTATCAGTCTACCATCAGGTGTGACTAATGTGATGTATCAGTCTACCATCAGGTAAAATTGACTAATGTGGTGTATCAGTCTACCATCAGGTTGACTAATGTGATGTATCAGTCTACATCAGTTGTGACTAATATGTGTGTATCAGTCTACCATCAGGTGTGACTAATGTGATGTATCAGTCTACCATCAGGTGTAGACTAATGTGATGTATCAGTCTACCATCAGGTGTGACTAATGTGATGTATCAGTCTACCATCAGTCTGACTAATGTGTGTGTATCAGTCACTATCAGGTGTGACTAATGTGATGTATCAGTCTACCATCAGGTGTGACTAATGTGATGTATCAGTCTACCAGGTCAGACCTAATGTGATGTATGAGTCCTATCACTATCATGTGACTAATGTGAGTGTATCAGTCTACCATCAGGTGTGACTAATGTGGTGTATCAGTCTACCATCAGGTTGACTAATGTGGTGTATCTAAATCTACCGATCAGGTGTGACTAATGGATGTATCAGTCTATCATCAGGGTGTAACTAATGTGGTGTATCAGTCTATCATCAGTGTGGAACTAATGTGATGTATCAGTCTATTCATCAGGTGTGACTAATGTGATGTATCAGTCTTCATCAGTGTGACTAATGTGATGTATCAGTCTACCATCAGGGTGTGACTAATGTGATGTATCAGTCTACCATCAGGTGTAACTAATGTGATGTATCAGGTCTATCATCAGGTGTGACTAATGTGATGTATCAGTCTATAATCAGGTGTAACTAATGTGATGTATCAATATACCATCAGGTGTGACTAATGTGTTGTATCAGTCTACCATCATGTGACAAATGTGATGTATCAGTCTACCATCAGGTGTGACTAATGTGGTGTAGCAGTCTACCATCAGGTGTAACTAATGTGGTGTATCAGTCTACTATCAGGTGTGACTAATAGTGATATATCAGTCTACCATCAGGTTCTGACTAATATGTGTGTATCAGTCTACCATCAGGTCTGACTAATTATGGTGTATCAGTCTACCATCAGGTGTGGTGTATCACTAATGTGGTGTATCTGTCTACAATCAGGTGACTGTTTCATATGGTGTTTCAGTCTAATATGGTGTATCAGTCTACCATCAGGTGTATCTGTCTACAGTCAGTGTGACTAATATGGTAATAGGTGGACTAATATGGTGTTTCAGTCTGCCATCAGGTGTGACTAATGTGATGTATCAGTCTACCACCAGGTCCGACTAATATGGTGTTTCAGTCTGCCATCAGGTGACTTGTGTGTTGTATCAGTCTACCAACGGTGGTGACATTTTGCCGGTGTTGATGTTTGTTAAATTTTAATTCTCATTTTTGCACATTTTTTTTCTTTTCGTTTCAAATACTGGTTTTTTTTTTACTTAAGTTTATCTGATAATAACACCAGTGGTTTCCAACTAGCAAAGCTATCTTTGATTATCCTTGACTTGAAGGGGAAATAGTTAAATTAAAAAAAAAATACCAAAAGCTGTAAAATGATTACACGGGGGATTGAACACATTCTTGAATTTTCATATCAAATAGGTTTTACATTCGCTTTTAGATAGAAAATTGATTAAGTATTCAAGGCCATCGCTATGGCATTGTGTTCGTCATGCATTGTGTCCTTGACTGAACAATACCTTCATGGCTTAGTTGATATATCGAATTCTGTGCGAGGACTGTCGCCACGACAACATATATGGAATCATTGTTTCTTTGTTGATAATATATACATATTTGAACATTTTCAAATCTTATGGACATGCCGAGGTTCATCAATATCACCGGGTTTACATCAGCAAAATAGTTGTTTATCAAATTCCCAATGGTTGTCAATTATAAGGTTGTTCTAGACTCACATTCAGTAAATACTAGATACCGAAAAGTCCGTGGTTTTACTCCAGTTATTCTGGATTTCTTGGACGTTTGCAAGACCTGGTACATCCGTAGAGGTTTATTATGCATTTGTGAATGTAATGTTAACCGGAGAGAAAGATCAAATTAATTACTGCCTATAGTAGATACAATGCGTAATAAATACTAGTAAAACTTTCTGAAGAGGAGGACAGATGTGTTTTATTTGTGACTTAATCACATTGGATAATACAAAAGAGTGTACATCATATAAAAAAGCAATTAATTATTCTCATCAACTTAGATCAAAAGGTGTCATATATTTAAACTTAGTAGAATTAATTATGTCAAGGTCAAAAAGGACTCGATGTATATGCCTTTGCAAAGTCGAATCCGGCCAAACCAGCACTCCTACTGCATGTAATAAACACTAGTAAAGATAATGGCATAGTTATTTTGTGACAGAAATATGTACTGAACCCTGTGGAATTGCAATAAAAAGTACAATTGTTTGCATATTTTGCCAAAATTTACAAACAACACAATCTACGAGTCAACAGTGATATCTAAGGTTAGGACGGATGCATAAACGCTTTATATCACTTAAGTTATAAGTTATATTAAAAAAGACATAAGAATTGATATTAAGACATGCAAAAAATCACTAGTATAAGCGGGGTCTTAAAACTTAAAAATAACTGTACTTATAAATCGACATTATGAACCATCTCTTAACATCATTCTATAAAGCGTCTGTTGGGTACTGGCGTTTCATGTGTTTAGGTCTTGAGGCAATTACACTAGAAATTTAAAATAGCTGGGACAAAAAAGTGACGAAATCCCCAAAATATTTGAGATTTTACGGGCTGTACTTATACGGTTTATAACTGGTTCGATTGATGAACTGAAATGACTTTGGACAAACATGAAATGCAAAGTGTGTTACAAGTCATGGAATGTTGGTATGATCTAAGTGCAGAAAGGTAATATGGGAGGAAGATAGTTCACCTCCTTAGCGGAAGATTAATGCTATTTTGATTAATGCATATGCTCATCTCAAAATGTTGTGGAAATGAATTTGCCGAGGAACTGGTTCAAGTTCGTACTTTGTGATAATTAGCACTAACATTAATTTTGCTATTAATCTAAAATCTAAGTAAATAGATTTATTGAGCATTGGGCAATAGTTATGACTTTTCCACTTTTATCGCAACATGCAATAGAACCAAATGATTTTAACTAGTAATGAAAACAACCGGGTTTTTTTCGACAAAGCAATAACAATTTTCTTATCTTGATCTGAATAATTGTCAATAAAACAAAATTCACGGAATATCAACGCAAATTGGTTGAAATGGCTTTGATATTCAGCTTTTTTCTCTCTCTTGAAAACTTGGAGCATGCTCTTACTGTGGCAGTAACGACTGTTTGCGATACAAACCGGTCCTTATTAAAAAGATCAAACGAATCAGGGTTGATTGGCATTCCGATAAAAGAATCAATGATACAACTTAATATGGCTGATTAACACCGAAAAATGATCAGCAGATTTCACGAAGATCACTGATAATGATATTGATTATTTACCTCATATTTTGTGGTATTGTACTTGTGTAGAGTCGCTTTTTTATCGGCTTTCAATAAGTCAATACTACATTTAAACAATAAATAACCGACAATTCGTGTATTGTTTATATACTGTTGTACACACGTGTCATATTAAATTATAGAAACAACCCGAATGGTGAACTTCTAATTAATCTACTGCAAGAAAAAAAGCTTGATATAGTTCTAAATAAGGCTTAAAGACCTGTTTGAAAATTCATCTTGTATGAGAATAGGTCTCGATCAGTATAAACAGAACTGTGGCATCTACTATTAAAATTAGGAAAAAATATTCAAATCTACAATAAAAATAACCAACTGTTTAAAGCGGTCACTATTTCCTTTACGGCACTATGAGAGTAATTGGGTTATCTGATTCTTTAACGTCAAATTCATTGCAATTGTCAAAATTACTGCATGTATTTGAATGTATCAGAGTTGTTCCGTTTTAGTTACCATAATTCGGAAATCGTTCCATCTGCGGTAGTTGCACTTTCGAATATTGTTTGATTTTAGTTTCAATAGGTTCTGGGTTTCTACCCTTTGGAAAAGACACGACATGGTCCGAAAATGAATAATATTGTCGCCTCAGTATCATGGCAACGATCTGGGACTAGCGTCAGAATCATGACAACTGTCTGGGATTGTCGCCTCAGTATCATGGCAACGATCTGGGACTAGCGTCAGAATCATGACAACTGTCTGGGACTAGCGTCAGAATCATGAAAATTGTCTGTGGCTAGCGTCAAAATCGTGGAAACTGTCTGGGACTAGCGTCGGAATCGTTGAAACGGTCTAGGACTTGCGTGAGTACTATGGACACTATCCGCGACTACTCTTTGTAGTGTCACAATCATGGGTGGTATCTGGTACTAGTATTAATAGCATAGGAACTGGCAGAAACCACGGTTGGTATTACGTAAAATGTCTACGTATCAAGAAAATATCATTTGAACTGTCTGAACTGATAAAGTATGATAGGTACTGCCTAAGACTAGTGTTGGTATCACAGGTTATGTGTAGACAAAGTGTTAGCAAATCAGGGAACTAGCGTCAGAAGCACGAAAAACGAAACGTTTGTGTGATATTTGTATGTGAAGGAACACACGCTTGCTATAGACTCGTCACATCCCATCGGGCCCTCGACAAGATATATGGGATTTAGGAACAAGTTAACATAGCGGCTACTTTGCTCCTGTCACCACGAATTTATTGGCCAATCTTATCTAAGCTTCACGCACGGTTTCTTCGCCGTCTGATAAACCGCTCTTACACGATTACAGATGCGAGATGGCCCGAGGTAACGTCGAGATATTTTATCAGAATTTTATTGGGCAAATGTCAAACACTACCGCAACGTCTGGCCCCAATGGTTGAGGTGTTTGCAATAGTACCAACCAATTTTTGTCAAAATGAAAATGCCTTGACCAGAAAGTAGTTAACACAAGTCATTTAAAGTTAAATATTAAAGATTGTTACTATTATTTTACGTGGTAGTTGTACTGGATGACGTAAATGTTTAATCAAACATATAATATAAAATATGGCTCAAATAATTGTAAATTTAAAGCCACACTATACGTAACTATCAACAAAAAGTCAAGTTAGATTCGACCCCAATATTGTTAGTATCCTTAATAACTTTGGTACAGCAGTTGTTGAAAGTCGATACTTGTAAATATATCTTCTTTTTGAATTGGTCGCCATAGAAGTTACGATTATTGCCGTGTGGGAGTCGGAAGGTTCATGACCCGTTTTAAGAAGAGGTCGGACAGACGTTACGTAGTTACGGTAGTCACATGACGTTCTCGGCAACGAAGTTACAATGTCGGCTAACTTCGGCTTATGTGACTAAATTGAACCCATCTAGCGATGTTCAATATTTATTTGGTTTTTATCAAAAGTTTCCGAATCATTATAACTCATCTTGACTTCGATTTAGTCCTGTCTCTGCATGATTAAAACAGGATTTTTTTCAAACATTTTTCTAAATCATGAACAAAATAGGACAGATACGCATATTGGGACTTAAAGCTGTTAACTACTGATGCTTTATCTATTCTTCTTCCTCACTCTTAATCTTTCTCTCTTCTCTCTATATCGTAATGGAATTTGTTTGAACGTAAAGAAAATAAGTTAAAACTGATGTGTCGTAGACCTGTATTAAAACTTTTGAACAAAATCTATAATCCACATTTAACCCGCTAGCATTGGATTCCAAAGATTATTTTTCTAATTGTCTATTGCGAAACGTTTAACTTTTAGGTGAGTTGAAAGAGAAAAATGGTTTGGTTTGTTTGGAGCGTACAAATAGATACGGCCTTCAGATATGCGATACATGTATTTGTTTTTTTTAGGTCACCTTAGACGAAGTCTCAAGTGACCTATTCTAATCGCCTTTTGTCCGTCGTCGTGCGTCGTCCGTCGTCCGTTGTATGTCCGTAAACAATTTACATTTTCGACTTCTTCTCCAAAACTGCTGAAGCAATTTCAATGAAATTTTGCACAAACCTTCTAAGGCATAAGGCCAATCAAAATTGTGAATTATATGGTCCCCACCCCCCAGGGGGCTGTGGGAGGGGCCAAAAGGGGTAAAATTGAGTAAAATTTCAAAAATTTCTTCTTCTCTACTCACAGATGTGGTAGAATCAAATACTCTTCATAGATAGAAAGGTCTTAAGGTCCTTTACAAAAATTGTGAATTATATGACCCTGGGATCTCTAGTTTCCTCCTGGGGAGGGGGTTAAGTTTACTATACTTTATATTGAGAAAACACATTTTTGCGCATTGTTTGGTCATTTGTAATAGGAAATGAGTCAAATGTTGTCAGAATTATCAGTATGAGATGGCCATTTAATCCTATTAACAAATTTTCTATAACTGACCCCCAGGGGCCTTAGAGGCGGGGTCAAAAGGGGTCAAATAAGCTAAAACTTCAAAAATCTTCTTCTGAAATTCTGGATATGGTAGAATCAAATACTTTTTATAAATAGAAAGGTCTTAAGGTCCTTTACAAAAATTGTGAATTATATGACCCTGGGGTCTCACGTATCCCCCTGGGGAGGGGGTCAAGTTTACTATAGTTTATATAGGGAAAACACATTTATGAGCATTTTTTGCTCAATTTTTCATTGGAAACGAGTCAAACTTGGTTATAATTATTAGCCTGAGATAGCATTTTAATATCATATCCACATTGGTTCTGACCAACCCCCTGGGGCAGAGGGGCGGGGCTAAAAAAGGGTCAAATAGGCTTAAACTTCAAAAATCTTCTTCTGAAATTCTGGAAATGGTATAATCAAATACACTTTATAGATATGAAAAGGTCTTAAAGTTTGTTTATAAAAATTGTAAATTATATGACCCTGGGGTCTCCTGTTTCCCCTTGGGGAGGGGGTCAAGTTTACTATAGTTTATATAGGAAAAACACATTAATGAGCATTTTTTGCTCAATTTTCATAGGAAATGAGTCAAACTTGGTTAGAATTATTAGCCTGAGATAGCATTTTGATATCATATCCACATTGGTCCTGGCCGACCCCCTGGGGGCAGGGGGGGGGCTAAAAAGGGTCAAATAGGCTAAAACTTCAAAAATCTTCTAAAATTCTGGATATAGTAGAATCAAATAATTATAGATGGAAAGGTCTTCAGGTGTTTTATAAAAACAGTGAATTATATGATCTTGGGGTCTCACGTTACCCCTGGGGAGGGGTCAAGTTTACTTTAGTTTATATAGGAAAAACATATTTGTGAACATTATTTGCCCAATTTTCGTAGGAAATTAGTCAAACTTGATTAGAATTATTAGCCGAAGATATAGCATTTTAACATCCATATCTGTCCTCGATGACCCCCTGGGGGACCAGAGGGGCAGGACCAAACAGGGTCAAATTGATTAAAATTTCAAAAATACCTCTAAGTTCACAGGTTTGATGGAAGCAAATACTCTTCATAGTCTAAAAAGGTCAAATTTATAAATCACTGACCAACTTCAAGGCCCAGCATATAGTGTTTATATGTCTTTAATTTGTTTCATTATATATTCTAACTCAGGTGACCGTTAAGGCCCATGGGCCTCTTGTTTATATTTTGTGTTGCGTTTTATGGAAATGATTAAACATATCCATTTATAGCGCTGCAGTGTAACATACTGGAACTTCTACCAAAAATATCGAACGGCAAACTCCCCCCGACACATCATGCTGACATCGGACAAAACGGTCGTCCCACTCATTTAACTGACCACAGACGTAACCAGCGGTAGAAACTATCGTTCTATCAATACTGGTGCATCCCGACAAAGGTTATTATCAAGGCTGGGGACTTTACTCCCTAACCAAAGCACAGAGGTAGTTTTGACTTCGGTTGAGTGATCTACACTTTTGCTATTGGACCAGTTATTCGTCTTTTGTCGTCTGTCCACGTATAAAAGGTGATATGGTGTAATGTCATGTTCAATATCAAAGCCATTATATATTGAAGTAGGAAATTAAAGCATTTCAACAAGATAACAAACCCTAGAATACAACTGTTACTGCCACCGATGCACGTAAAGAAGAACGCAATCAATCATAGCTATTGACATTATAAATAAGTTTAAAGACGAACCAAAATTCTGGTTCTTTAGCAGAATGTGTTAACATATCTACAGCAAAAGGATTCTTGACTTATTTATATTGCTTTTGTTTGAATTCCGTTAGCGATCGTTTATGACCGTATCAGATGTTACCATGTATGAAAGTCTTAGCTGTAGCCCCGATTTTGTCACAACGAAAGTCTTGATCCGGCGGTTGAAGTATGAGTGATCTACTCGTAATATGTTTTGATTTCTAACGGAAATACAATAATTTTGTCCTATGGGAAATGCAGGCACACTTTAATGTCTGTGCCACAAACACAATTTTCAACACCGAGATGACTAGAATAAAATGCCAATATGCTATTTTTATTATCACGGAAAACAATATAAAATGAGTTTGGAAGAACTTACTTCAGAGTGTATGCAAAAAGAATACAGAAGAAAAGGTCACTGAAAGAGATTTATCGCATTCAAAGAAGCACAGACGCAAAAATCTTTGCACTTAGAAAAAAATAGAGCTGCCAGAGGCAATACAACTATATACCTTACTTTGCACGAAACTCCAAACATTTATTGGAAGCAGGATTACCAATTCAGAGAATTTACCGTATAAAGTCAATACCAGGCAGATATATTGTAGGAATCATTCCGTCGTCCAACACGCTACAGAAGAATGCGGTCACCAGAGGCACAATTCTGACGTTGAGTTTATGTTGTCAGCGTCGCATTCAAATACAAATGACTCTTGAGTTACAGCGGAAATGGCGAGATTGTGCATTTGCCCGCTAAAAGAACACGTGATAAGTGCAATTGAAGAAATCCGTTTGCGAAACGTGCATTGTTTGATAACTAGACTTATTTTGTAGACTGGCATAATAACGATGCAAAACTGGATTTTAACGCGTAAATATTCACGTTTTATAGCATCTTCCCTGTAGCTTGCTGTTAGAAAGTTTCCCAATCCCTTTGTTTTATTTCAACTATTTTCTATTCTAATGCATAGCACAGGCCTACTACCATGTGATTTGTGATCAACATTTAAGCTTCAACGTATGATATGAAAGGCAATTCAAATAGTCCACCATTAATTATGATTTAACAACGGTACACCAATGCATGTTGAATACACATTTTAAATTAGACGAAAATAGACGAAAAGGGTCTGAAATATCACCCTGTCAAATACCGAATAAAGTAAAATAAAACATTTCATAAGTTGGGGAAATGAATATTTTCCCAGTCGATATTACTTTAGAATAAAGATATTACAAATTTAAATTATTTTAAAATGCTAGAGACAAAATTGTACATTTCAGCAGTTCCGATGTTAAAAATAATTTTTGTTCTGATAAAAAGTAACGTTTTCTTCATTTTAACGTCTTAGCATACGCTACAAAATTCACTGCAATAATTTAATATAATTTTGTATAACAATAGATGTTTTGTTTTGAGAGAGTTGCCCGCTCGCTACCTAACACATTCCAATACAAGGATGTCCATGGCGACTAAATTTCCCCCTTACGCCGCCTACAGAAGAAATAGTCCTTAAATTACCTAATAAGCTGATGAATGGAGTACATTAGTAACCTTAAGGAAATATTATATTTCAGTATAAGGGGATCATAATTTTCAATAATTTTACTATTTTAGTGATAAGAAGTTTTATACGTTGAGTAGTAGTAAAGGGATTCCAGACAGTGATTGAAAACACCTACACAAACACAGTATTTTATAATAAATTGCAGTACGGCGATTGTCACAAAGAGACAGGCGATTCACAACGGAGTGATTGTCAACTGAAAAACCAATACATTTAAAGTAAAAGTGCAAGCTGCATTTCATAAACTTCCAAATGTGTTGTCAAAATCAAAAATCACTGATTGCTTTTCCTGGAAACGTTTAAACTCGCACCTGCTTAATGCAAAGAGGATGCGTTACATTTGCTCAAAGCACGACGTTTTGTCGATCTATATGAATTATTAAAATACAGATTTGTTACTTTCTGTTAAAAATAAGATTCAT
Organism: Argopecten irradians; assembly: GCF_041381155.1. Lineage (NCBI taxonomy): Eukaryota > Metazoa > Mollusca > Bivalvia > Pectinida > Pectinidae > Argopecten > Argopecten irradians. Next base: position 8,381,493 of record NC_091145.1, on the reverse strand, counting down.
TACACTCATGAGAGTATTGTCTTTAAAAATATGACAAATATCATTGAAAGCCTGCTGGTATTCAATAAAACATTCTCCTAACAGCTGTCGATGTGTGTTCAATGACGCACGTCCAACGCCGACTAATTGTCGTTAATTAAATAATTATTTTAACGACATAGGTTTCCGCAAACCAATTTATTCTTGATACTTCTTGAGTAAGGTTTGTCCAATTGACTAGCATAGAATAACGATTCGGTTATCGTAACTACCCATAATGCTCTGTCTCCTGGGGTAGTCATGCGTCTGCCAACTTCGATTTACACTTTAACACGTTTACGGGATCATTATCATTTTCTTATCTTGTGTATCAATTGGTTTGGTGTAGTACCTTTAACGTCCTAGTCGGTGTCTCATATTTTATAATAAATTGCAGTACGGCGATTGTCACAAAGAGACAGGCGATTCACAACGGAGTGATTGTCAACTGAAAAACCAATACATTTAAAGTAAAAGTGCAAGCTGCATTTCATAAACTTCCAAATGTGTTGTCAAAATCAAAAATCACAGATTGCTTTTCCTGGAAACGTTTAAACTCGCACCTGCTTAATGCAAAGAGGATGCGTTACATTTGCTCAAAGCACGACGTTTTGTCGATCTATATGAATTATTAAAATACAGATTTGTTACTTTCTGTTAAAAATAAGATTCATTACACTCATGAGAGTATTGTTCTTTAAAAATATGACAAATATCATTGAAAGCCTGCTGGTATTCAATAAAACATTCTCCTAACAGCTGTCGATGTGTGTTCAATGACGCACGTCCAACGCCGACTAATTGTCGTTAATTAAATAATTATTTTAACGACATAGGTTTCCGCAAACCAATTTATTCTTGATACTTCTTGAGTAAGGTTTGTCCAATTGACTAGCAAAGAATAACGATTCGGTTATCGTAACTACCCATAATGCTCTGTCTCCTGGGGTAGTCATGCGTCTGCCAACTTCGATTTACACTTTAACACGTTTACGGAATCAATATCATTTTCTTATCTTGTGTATCAATTGGTTTGGTGTAGTACCTTTAACGTCCTAGTCGGTGTCTCATACCGTTTAATAGATTTCGCCGTGATATTAGTGAATTCAACCTTTCAAAAACATATACTAAGACATACTTGTCAGCGATAATCTACTGTCAACTAAGAACAGTGACATTACACATATAGGTACTAGGTGTACGTTCCACTATCTCTTACTAAATCCTGTGACCACAGTCCGCATTTGGTGCATTTCTAAGAAATATTTCTAAAATCACACTTCCTTGCGCAAGAGAAACGAAAAAAGACAATATAAAATATAAAATATCGGCCTGGGTGTCTGAGCTCTACATCTCATGTACCTCAGAAAGACGTTCAAGCGTGGCAGAGGCAAGTCACCACGTGCACAGAGACTGGAACGTGTTCTAGCGGACGACTATTTTGAACAGCGAAATTGGTCTATCGTATCAATATCTATATAATAATAGACACACTTCTATGTAACAAATAACACATTTAACAACTTTCAAAGGTATTTCATATTTAATTACAATACACAAGGGTATAAACCATCTCCTTGCAATAGTCCCAAGGATAATGAGCGAAAGTGCTACGTACACGGGGACACCTGTTTCCGAGGATGATTTCATACAGGAAATTAAGGTTAGGAAGTAGTGAGCTAGCACTTAATGTCTAACAGACATATTTCTAATCTTAATACATATTTTTGTGTTCCATACATAAAGTCTTTATTATGTAAAAGTCTTATCAAAATCCATGACTATGACTTTCCATGATATTTTGATGCTTACAGAGAATGGCTCTGAAAGTACGTAAAAATTCTATAAGTATCTATTTAAAATACTTAGGTTGATGTCTTCAACTTCAAATGATGAATCTGTAAGACATGTTTAAGTTTGCTTAAAAGATATGATGTATTAATTAATATTATGTTAATTTATTAACCAAATCATCGTGACTGTTTTTTTGTTAAGAAAAGAAATTGACAATGACATGGTCTATTTGTGCTTGCTCAATCCTTTAACTACCTTACATGGTTACAATTCCTCCTTTACGTACCTTTAAACCTGAGACAAGTCAGACCCGACTTTATTTCTTATACCATCCATCGATTTTGTTGTTCCCTCATTTCCAACATCCTGTTGGAATCGAATATTTCAATTCTCGCGAGAGACTTCACCGGGACCTTTGAGCGTCGCTTCCAAGACAACTTGATTTAAGCGATATTTATTTCCGCATGCTCATCGTGATTTATACCATAATTAGTGATTTTGTATAGTTTATAGTCTTAATTTGGAGAAAATGATGCTCAAGCACCAGTCTGCCCTACGAATACACATTCATCGATACAATAAATCAGTAGGTCCGCTGCTGCTGTTTTAGTAAGCTATTATTTAATAGTGATAAGAGAAATATATAGTTACATTACACAAATCAGGAGGCGTTCGGTATTGTATTTGGCATCCTTTTATGTCTAAGCCTAAACCTCTCCTCCTTGTTCGCCTTTAATAAGCCATATTTGATAAAAGTACGGCACTAAGTTGCCGATGACAAGGTTCGGACAGCCGTGTGATCACGGTAAAACATTTTAAAATTTACCGTACCAATCAATATGGATTATTTTAAAACATTTGATGTTTCTTTCTTTATCAACTGATCTTGTTGTACACGTAAGGGAAACTATAATTCGACATGATTTAAAAAAAATGCAATTGACCCTTGTGATGTGACCTAACAACATGTACAATTCTCTTCAATATTATTATCTCTATTTTGTATTTTCCATGTGATTTTCTTTGAGTTGATATTAGCATTCCTTTTTTGTCTTTGAGTTGATGTCAGCAATCCTTCTTTGTCTTTGAGTTGATGTCAGCAAGCCTTCTTTGTCTTTGAGTTGATGTCAGCAAGCCTTCTTTGTCTTTGAGTTGATGTCAGCAATCCTTCTTTGTCTTTGAGTTGATGTCAGCAATCCGTCTTTGAGTTGACGTCAGCAAGCCTTCTTTGTCTTTGAGTTGATGTCAGCAATCCTTCTTTGTCTTTGAGTTGATGTCAGCAATCCTTCTTTGTCTTTGAGTTGATGTCAGCAATGCTTCTTTGTCTTTGAGTTGATGTCAGCAAGCCTTCTTTGTCTTTGAGTTGATGTCAGCAAGCCTTCTTTGTCTTTGAGTTGATGTCAGCAATCCGTCTTTGTCTTTGAGTTGATGTCAGCAATCCGTCTTTGAGTTGATGTCAGCAAGCCTTCTTTGTCTTTGAGTTGACGTCAGCAAGCCTTCTTTGTCTTTGAGTTGATGTCAGCAAGCCTTCTTTGTCTTTGAGTTGACGTCAGCAAGCCTTCTTTGTCTTTGAGTTGATGTCAGCAAGCCTTCTTTGTCTTTGAGTTGACGTCAGCAAGCCTTCTTTGTCTTTGAGTTGATGTCAGCAAGCCTTCTTTGTCTTTGAGTTGACGTCAGCAAGCCTTCTTTGTCTTTGAGTTGACGTCAGCAAGCCTTCTTTGTCTTTGAGTTGACGTCAGCAAGCCTTCTTTGTCTTTGAGTTGACGTCAGCAATCCGTCTTTGAGTTGACGTCAGCAAGCCTTCTTTGTCTTTGAGTTGACGTCAGCAAGCCTTCTTTGTCTTTGAGTTGACGTCAGCAAGCCTTCTTTGTCTTTGAGTTGACGTCAGCAAGCCTTCTTTGTCTTTGAGTTGACGTCAGCAAGCCTTCTTTGTCTTTGAGTTGACGTCAGCAATGCTACTTTGTCTTTGAGTCGATGTCAGCAATGCTACTTTGTCTTTGAGTTGATGTCAGCAATGCTATTTTGTCTTTGAGTTGATGTCAGCATTCCTTCGTTTGTATTTTTTATATGATCAGATGCATTAGCAAACAGTTACTGTAAAAATATTTTGATTTCTTTTAGTTTGAGATGATTCGCTCAGAAACCAAATTCAATATCTTTGAATTTTGTTTTCTTTTATTTTTATACTAAACTAAAGACAATTTCCGGACCATCTAACGAGATACGCATTTACAATTTTTATGATGCGTTTATGGATCAACCTGTTGTAGGCATGCTCTAGGAGAAAGCACTGCGAATCCGGCGTGTACTAAATGCTGCACAGTACCACATGTTGTCTGTGGAAATGGTAGTGCGCAGCTGGCTCTGTCTTATTCTGAAGAATAAAAAATAAAATGGATGTCACTCTGCATGTTTGTTACAGATAGTTCGTCAGACCTTATATAGAACAATTAAGTTCCGTTCCCTACTTTACAGCCTTCAATTGTACATGTCAAGAAGCATTAACGGCGCTGACATCGGTATTTGAGAAAACAGAAGTGCAAATTTAGAGGATTGAAGCGTTCCCAGATAAATGGAAAGTACATAATATATACTTGTAAAACAAGAAACAGCGGTGTTATTTTGTTTTCAATTTTGTTTAGCCATGCACAACAAAGGTAATCTTAAGACGCCCTTTCTTGTTGGCAAGATATATGGACGTGTGTGGTGGTCGGCCAATCAATTATATCAATTACGCCAAAAAGGGTTCGCCACTATGTCACATTGCACCGAGCTTACCCGCACTGAGCTCACTTTCACCGAGCTTACCCACACTGAGCTCACTTACACCGAGCTTATACCCACACTGAGCTCACTTACACCGAGCTTACCAACATTTTGAGTGTTAATACTATACAAAACACGGTGTTGTTTTTGTCTTAACCAATGAACATCTGAAACTGGATTTGTAAAAATAAGCAATTAATGCTCTGCCTCGTCCTTGCTATTATTTTTTCCTCAGATAATAAAAGTACACTATTCACTTTGGAAATTTGCTAACACCGCATACATGGGAGGCCGACCTTAAACATGCCTTTGGCTGTTTATAGGACGTTAATTAATGAAACAAAGAAAGAAAAATTTTGAAGTTTCAATATATTTGAAGTTTCAATATATATATATTTAATCTAATCAGTCATCGATATTTCAAATTGATACCTAGACTATCACTTAGTTTTAAAGTTTAGACTTGAATTGTGTATGTTCTCATATATACAGACGTTGACTTCTGAAAGAAACAAAACAGTTATGGTGAAGGAAACAATCACATATTCGTGACTTAAAACAGATATACTTGAACACATTTACATTCTATATATAACACAATATATCACAGTACAATAATATAGTACTATACAACCAAACGATAAAGTTTACAAATTTGATTACAAATTATTAATATTCGCCCCTGCTGTTACTACGAAAACCAGAAATATGTTTTGATGACTTGTCGATGTGTCAATAATCCAATTAAAATCAAACAGATTGTGTTAACACTAACGTGGGTTACATGGTCGCATAAAATGATTATAAATGTCTGTGATAATTAAATCTAATATGCTTTAGTTTCCGTGTTACTTGCGTAATCCTTTTCTCCTAATTTGACCAGAAGGCACATGTTTGAGACGCGACCTTGGCATAACTGCTCCTGACATTCCCTCTATTCTGACCATTATCCAACAGTCACATGGCAACAAATAAATCATGCAATGGCGTCATTGCTGTCAAAGAGCATTCCGAAATACGCCAACTTCGGTAGGAGCTCTCCTCTGAAATGTCATCCCCTCTCCTAAAATGTAATCACAACGAACGGAAAGAACATGCGGCTCTAATATGGTTTCCTAAAACCATTTAATATCCCCGGAGAATGTTCAACTTTGTGACTCCACCGACACCAGGAACTGGATTATCTTCTAACGTTACACAGCTGATGTTGGTCTATACAATGTACCAGGATCTTTCCTTAGGCTAATGAAAACACGATTCATCTTTACATAGGCAAAGGAATAATGCTACTGCACGCGCTCATATGTATTTGTCCAATGGTGTCTTTAGCATGGAAAAAGCGGATATAATAGTTTTTTTATGTGTTCAATATGTTGTTTATGTCAAATGTGGCATCATTTGAAATGAGCATTATTATTTGTTGTCTTACAATTTGAACAGTTATCATGAAATAAGCGTATTTTGTTAATTCCAAAGGTGTATTTAGTTGTTCACTATTGTCGCTGAAATAAGACCATATCACAATATGCCCATTCTTTTAGCATCGATGGACGTTGATTATCATTACCTTCTTTATTTTTGCATTCACTTATCTGTACTTGGCATCAACGTTAATTTCAACACATCTGAGAATACATTAATTCGCGATCAAGGGCTGCTATTTGTAATTACATTTCATATCATTATTCTCGAAATAACATGGAAAGTTGTATATCGCGGTAATGACGGGGTTTTCACAGTAATCTGTATTGTCACCGTGTATCATTTCTCACCAATAGTGTCACCAATTATGATAACAGGTAAATGAGGATTCAGATATGGGATATCTATGACAAAAGTGTCTTTAATATCTTATCTTTGATATACAGATTTGTGTATAGATATTTTACAAGATATATTCCTGGTCTTTATGTTAAATTACTAAGTATTTAAGTGGTTGGCTAATGAGAAAAAAAATGTTATAATAAAAACTGCTCTGTGAAACATTCATATTACCTAGAGGTATAATTTTGTTTATTTTTAAAGAATCCGTACCATTAAATTGAATGTTGTTAGAAACCATAACATCTTGAAAATTCTATTTTTTGAAACTTTAAAGGAGATTAAAACAGCGCAAATATAATTCTAAATTAAACTGCAACCCGTCAATTTCTCTGAGACAAAAGACATAAGTGGAACATGGTCATAACTGACAGATCGAAAGTGACATGCAAAAAATACAACTTCCTTCAACAACTTTGAATTAGAAATAGAGCACCCACTGTAATTAAATTTGGAGCGTTAATTGAAAGCTTACAACGTCGATGAAATGCTGTTAAGCCTGTGCTCTTATGTCGCCAATTGACCTGTATAAACTTTATACCTTAATATTAGTAACATCTCATTACGTGTACAATTTTGATGGTTATGTGTTTGTGCCTCGCTGCCTCACAACCCTGCAAGGTTCTGTCCCATGACCAATAAGTGACAGTTTCTGCGCCTACTGTCGCTCAGCATAAAGGGAATGGGACGACTGGTCTGTCCATTGTTTATGTGACTTAATCAAAGAATAACCCTATGACGCGAATTCAGACATCTAGAATGACATAATACTTTTTAAGGCTTTGTTCGTCTAACGTCATATTAACAGCCAGGGTCATGTAAGGATGTGCCAGGTTTGTTGGTGGAGGAAAGTCGGAGTACCCAGAGAAAAACCACCGGCCAGTATCTAGCAACTGCTATACTTTATAAAAGGTCAATAAACCAAACAGGGAATGCACTGCAACCATGTTGACTAAACATTCGAATGATACAGAACGATACTATAATGCATATTAACTTAATTACTTGAGTAATTAAGCAGTGATTAAACAACTCACTAGGAAGTTTTGATATAGGAGAACACGCACAATCAGGAAGTACTTTTTTCGATTGGAATACGTGATTATTTAATGTATTTCGAACACGCAAACCATGACAGAAAATGGTCATGTCGAACGCACTTTTTGAGTGTATCGTGCTTTAAAACTTCGTTTGATACAAAATACCTTATAGAAATCCGTGTTAACGTTTTAGATTCTTCACGTGTTCGGACTAAATGCAACTTATATACCGATAAACGTTGTTTATGTTGTGTATATGTTTATCACGAGACAAACGTAACGCTCAGTCAAGTTCATTTAATTCACCTCGGAAGCGACGTGATTTATCATGCCATGATATTGGCGAAAGGTCGGTTCAATCCTTCAATGAGTTACTAAGCATGTGTTCTATTTATCCTGTACCACATGTCGCCTTAATTGTCTTTATCGTTACTTTAAATGTACATGATAACCTTGTTATTGTAATAAAGATAAATGGTAAACAGCACATCAACCTTTGACCCGTTGTTCATTAATATCAGCCAAATTACGCATGTACAAGTAAAGTTTAAGTTAGATTGGGTCTATATTTTAAGCAGCAAGCTTTCGATTTCAAGTACGTTCTATGCAATGTTGTTTTGTTCCACCACGAAATTACGTCTACTGCAAAAGTACAATGGTATATGATATTTACATGTTTTCATTGTGTTGGTGCAGGGGGCAGTGTTCCAGTGACAAAGAAGTTTAAGAGTTCTGAGACAATACCGCTAGACCTTGACCTCTAAAAACCTCGATATACGTGTACAACATTTGCCATACACTGACCGTTGATATATCACTATAACAAGGACATAGTTCCACTATACAAGAAGGCTCAACACGAATATGCAGCAGTCGCCCAAAAACACGCACCATACCAAATACATGGAAGGCCGCCCTTACAAATTGAATTGAACAAACAAACAAACGTTCTCTTCCACACTCTAATTCCTAAATTTGGCGCGTCTTTATTGGTGTTCACCGTTAATAGGATGTGAATAAGAAACAAATAAATGTTTACGGTAAATATGTGTGTTCAGCAGTCGCATCACACGAAATAGCTAATTACGCGCATCAGCGTACATTGACTTCTCGCCCGTAGGTAAGTTGACTGTAAGTCCTTCTGGTGATAAATATAATTAAAGAATGGAGATAACTTATTATCGGCTTTGTATGTTTCCATACAATTAGGGCATCGAAGATATATTGAACTAAAGAATGTTGTTCTATCAAGACCTGGCACAATGCTTCAAGAATCCTGTTTCATTCCTGATAAAAGCCGACTCCCTATGGATCTTTATTGTTGTTTACGACCGAGATACAGACCGAACAGTGGAGATTGAGTTCGTCACAACGTTAACATTTTAGATTTGATATTCAGACGATAATCCTAGCTAGACCATGCTAATCTGCAATAGATATAAAAAGGATTTTCCTATTACCAACCTACGAAAGGTAAGCGCTGGTCGATAATGTTACATTAACTGGAAATATATAGAGAGAACATTTGCTGATACTTGCCTTATTATACTTACTCTCAGCGGGCCAATATTTGTATTATCTGTTTAAATTACGGTGTTGAAATAACAAGGACAAAATATGTTATCTCATATTATACATTATAGTATATATATCACTGAATATCCATGCATAATACAAAGAAACATGATGAAGATTAAAATTATACGGAGATCGGATCGTGTAATTGTTCAGCCACTCTGCTTGTGCTATGCGCTCAGCATAAAGGATATGATAAAAAGACTGGTTTTCGCGTTGTCAGTATAATGCGACCGGATGGAACATGACGCAGCCTGACACAACATGCGTACATATGCCCACACGCCGCAACACACTGCACACATGGACGACCATCCTTACACGTCCCTGGCTGTTAATAGGACGTTAATCTAAGAAACCAAACCGATTCGCTTAGTAGGTCGAGGTTCGATCTGTGTAGCACACATGAAATGAATCGCCTTTTCGGTCATGACGGGTTTTTTCTGAGCACTTCGGTTTCCTTCAACTATATGGTCCCTCGTTCCAATACATCCGTACAATCGAAGGCGATTTTTTAAAGTTATATAACTCTTTCGCAATGGATGAAAATCAAGATTAAAGTATCGTTGAAATAGATGTTTACCAGACTCAAATCTGAAATATTTACTTTCTGTATATTTACTGTTACTGAATAGTCATTGACATGCATGAATTCAAAATTGATGCGACAAAGCTTCAGTACATTTCATCATTTGTCTTTTTGCAATAAGAAACACAACATATTTTCCACATCATTTGTTTTAATATAGTATCCATCATACTGATATATATGCTCCCTGGCAAAGCGTTTGCATATCTCTTGAATTGTTCTCCGTATCGCTTACATATTTGGAAGAAGGGTGGGTTCTGGCCCCTAGCCGAGACTAGGCATTATCAATAATAGTGGTATGTTCTGTTCCTGTTTAGCGTTAAGCATCAAGGCAGTGGGTTGACTGGTTTTCCCATTGTGAGTATAATGTGACAGGGTAGAGTGTGCTTGTCCGGTGTCGTCGATGGCATGCTTCAGTAACATAGCACTTTAACCTAATTCCTTCGTTAGTGTACGTATTTCCTGATAGGTTATTGTTATGACATCTGATGCTCATATTTTAAATGAATTCAGGCATCAAAGAGTATTTATATTCCATAAAATTTCATGGAATTTGGAAGAATTTCTACATAATCCTACTACTGCGCTATTCACAGCCCCACAGGTTTTGTTTCATATTGTAGTTGAAGTAGTGATTCGATAACGGCGAGACTATCTATACAGGTTACTGTTGTGATGTGTTCTGCTGAATACATAATCTCAAATCGAAAATCGCTAGAGCATACTTTGACCCTTTGCCATTTTGGTTATTTGGATGAATTGACTGAATATGGACAAATTGCTTCCTCTCCTATTTCCCTTTGGTCCATAGGTTAAGTCAAAATGAACAACAAGGCTAACACTGCAGGGACTTAAAATGCTATATAACACAGACCCTGGTCAACACAGACCCTTGTCAGACCCCGGTTTCTGCATTTTGTATGGTTTAATCCTGCGCAAGATCCATGTATTCGCTGCTAATGGACATCATCACTCTTCTCATGTGGAAGATGTGGACGGTAGCGACTGAAATGGCGCACATAATAAAACAAGATGGCTGATCGATGTTTCACTAATCAGGTATGATAGGAAAGACTCGTAAATCGGCGGACACAATCTCGCGCAACAGCTACAGGCCAGAAATTAGTGTCGATAATTCACAAATTACTCGGCATCAAGGTGGAATAAATAAAACTGTAAAGCCGCAATATGACAGGAGGTTGTACAACATTCGATCGTTTAACAATGAAGCGTAGCTGCAGGAGTCGGATGGGAGTTTTGATATACTAGCAGTTGCAATTTATATACCTAATGCTAAACATTATTGACAGCATTGTTTGATATAGATGCTAGTAAAATGGTCTTAAATTTATGATGCAGTTGTTTTTTCAATGAGTAAAAATACAAGTGACTATGTATATTATATTTAACTCCCGAAGGGTATTCTGTGTATCCTTCGGTTGGTTTCACCTTGTGCTGACCACGCTAATTTCTAGTTGAGACTGCAGCAGGGAGTACTAAGAATAAATACACTGCAGTTTCTACTGTATCACAATTGACGGTAGGAAAATAGTGGATCATCAGTTATAGGTAGCATTTACTGCAATACTGCAATACTACTATACGGTTGAACTTCTTTTGAAGGAGTCTAACACAAACATAACGATGTGAAGAACTTCAAATACCTTAATTGTTTGCTTACTACAATTTGGAGGAAAAGTTCCCGAATTCCTTTGAGTTGCATGGTCTATACTTTGCTCTCATTTTGTCATAGAACAATCATTTAAATCGTATTTTCTCAGCCTCTTGTAGTGTTTACTTTTGGTGGTGTCATATCAAAGAATGTCATGCTTTTATTAAGTCATTGTGTAAGATTTCTGTCTTCCTTTTAAGTCTTTATTATGCCTCCTCTTCACCACTGTGTGGCAATACTATGCAGAGGACTGTTATTGTATTCTTTGATATCATTCCCAATATACTAGTTATCTTCATTTGCGTTACAAATTGCAATATCCACCTCAGTTATGAAGCTAAAAATATCTGAGGTATATGAAAATATGAAATGAGTTTCGGATGACAGACTTGGACACATTATTACTAGAAAGCTTGTTACCTATATCAAATATACATTCGGATGCGTTCATTAACGCCCCTTCCACCAGAAAATCTAGCGGGCCGTTAACTATGACGCACAAACAATTGCTATGACTGGACTGCTGGACGTCACAATGCCAGACGAATCCTGGCGTAATAAAAACGGATACAGTTTGCTTAACATCAAAGTTGGCTAGTACCGAAATGTCGATTTCGGGGAACAATATATTATTACTGGTGGACACATAGCCCCATCAGACGCCACCCATCTTCGTTACGGGTCTCTAGTGGACAATTCGTGTCGGTGGTGGAGCAAATTCTGGACAGAAAAATCGTCCGGAGCAGCCAGTGTCATCACTGAGGTTATCCATTACTGTAACGAAAATCACGACAAAAACAGGAAAGGTCAGAGTGGTCTGTAGAAACGTCTTTACAAGTAAAAGGAGTCTATCAAAATTGATGTATGATCATACATTTAGACATCACACATCCTTGAACATTAAAACAGAACTGAATTTTAGATAGTAGAGTTATCACGTTTTGTTCAAACTGAAAATAACAAGATTGAAAATATCTGATCAAAATTAATCAAATTGTGCTTAATTGCTATTTGCATGGTTATACTAACGAATAGCTTAGTTTTCAATATGACGTCTCAGGGTCAAATACTTCAAAATATTATCTAGAAGTTACATGCACGACAAGAATTATGTTTCAATGTGATTAAAACAAACTTTACAGAACCTTTTTCACATCGACAAAAATATGTAAATAATGTCAGAAAATATAATTATATAAACACTAATAATCATTTATTAACAATAATCCTTTCAATTGCACAAATACATATTCTTACCAAAAATAAGACATCATCGTCAACCTGAATATGATTTAGTCTGCATGTCTGAAGGCACCCTTTTGTGTATCTTATGATGATTAATTCATGTTTGTTTTTATCAATTTGTTCTAATATAAATTGATGTGTAAAATGGAGTTCATGAATATTCATATTGTCATTAATATTTAAAACGAGGCCGTAATCTACGAGATAATTGTTCAGGAATGACATTGGTTTGCCATTCTGAAACCGATTTGTTTAATGCTACTGGATTTTATCAGGTCTCGATGTCGTTAAAACGTCTGAAGATAGAAACGCGTAGAAAAAAAACTATTTACATTACCGGGATGAAATCAAACCGAATTCATACATTTCTATTGCTCTTTTATCCCAACTCCGCAGAGTATTTGCTTGCCATCGAATTTCTTTAAATGTCTTTTTTTATTGCAGTCGATCACCTTTCTAGCATTAATCTGAATACACTGAAGTGTTATAGGTTGGCTCATATCTTGAACGGAAGTCATTTATTAATACCGATATCGGAATGATGCTCATATCAGCGCGTTCCAATTTCAGATTATTATCGAAAAACTGTTCAATATAGAAAAAATCGAAACTGCAAAAGCTATGCATAAACAGTAATGTTTGAAAATTTAATTACTCCTTTACAAAAACTTTAAAGGTTTAAAAATGTATTAGGCTCAACATCCTTTTAACAGCTAAGGTCATTCAATAACGGCCTCTCATATATCTATTGGGAAGGCTGCGGTATATTCGAATTATGTCTCTTTGCAATAGCGGAAATCTAAACAGTTTTATAAGTTTATCACTCTGCAATCAACGACACTAAACAACACCCCCCAACGGTTACATTATATTGACATAATATAGTAATTCAGTCACTTCATTCCCTTTAGTGTGAGTGATTAATACGAAAAGGTTCAGTTAAGGCTAATCTTCTTTTTATCAACAATGTGACAAATACATAGAAATACGCTACATACGTATACTTCACAATGTTTGCATCATGGACTTTATCTCTCTCCTCTTCACTGTCCATTTTTGTATGCGACGATAGTTCGCGAAAAGATACTATGGTGTTAGTATTCCGGCGGCGGCGTTGTCGTCAACGTTTAAAGTTTTGCGTTTAGCTCTGTTTCTCAAAAAGTTTAAGTCAGCATGTATTGCAGGAATCATTTCATGTCGTGGGATGCAGAGGCTGTGAAACTTTGTGACGCTAAACTACACTTAGCTCTTTTTCTCAAAAAGTATAAGTTTAACCCTAAAAATCTTGGAATATAGCTAAAGGCTATCATTATCACCTCGACACACCTAATTTTTGCACGACAATGCGGTACGGGCGATACTAATAAGGACGCATAATTCTTGATAATTAAAAACTATTAATTATTGGTATATCACAAATAGCAACGATATGACATTAGTGCGTTGAATATTCATTTTAAATCAACAAAGGGTCTGTTAATGAAGAAACGCTCAACATTTATGGATTCTGTCATATTTTCTTTTGGTTGTTAATTCTAACTGACAACCTTCTCTACACAACGCAGGAGCCAGTAACAAAACTGTCGCGTGGTTTCTCAAGATCTAACAGCAAAATGTATATTTGGTATAGTCCGAAGGATAAGGCGTATTATCACAATTCCTATATATGGATTACCAAATCTGTTTTATGAATCAATTTTGCATATCATTTCAGATTTATATCGACCATCCCTGTCTCTAATTGTCAGCAGGGCATGCATAGCCGTGTTCTGTTTATAGAAATATTATCAGCACTTGTTCCAAGTTCCATTGCGATAATTTCATTTGCCTTTTCTTCCGATTTTGTCGTTCGGTCTGTATCGTAATAAGCACTAGTTATCTGCTTTCGACTTGCCATCCTTATTTAGATAATTGACTTATTTAGCCCGTGATTTCCACCACCTTACGTTTCAATATGCTTGTTAAGACCGTGTATAATGTATTTCTCTTCAGACCTGCCACCATATAATTTGTTGAACGTACGTAGTTGATGTATCATTTCGGGAGTCTGATCTCGTTACACGAAACCTACCGGTAGTGATTGAGTGTCCGCCATTTTGAGTCCAGTTACGCCTTGTGTAGGATATATCACACGGACACCATACATAGAGCCCCATCTGTCTACATTGAGGTATCTTCCGCAAGAAATCGTGACATTTTCTGTTTTCTGACAAAAAGTAAATGGTCCCTTCGATCTGATCTTTATGAAAACCTTTCTGTCTTCCTAATCCCACATCGCTTATTGTTACAAATTCAAATGTTATATAATTTAAATCTGAGTTTGTTTATGACATCATACATATTGTATGTTACAAAATGTATGAAAATATTTTAAGTATAGAATTCTTCCATCAGTCTTTCGAGAAATCCATTATACAAGAACGCACAACACGAATATACCTCAGTCTCCCAAATCACACACCCGCACTTCATACACGGAATACACCGAATACATGGGAGGTCGGCCTTGCATGACCCTGGCTGTTAATAGGACGTTAATGTAATCAAACAAGCCTTTCGATCTATGTTTGATTTAATGAATAACTAGTGAGGATATTATCAGTTAAAGCGATTTTTCAAAAATATAATAAGTATGCAACATTTGCACTATGGTCACTAAGTGAACAGACAGTTAAGCCTTAAAATTCGAAAATTAATTTTTCATTACAGTGAATTAATTTGCATGTATGTGAAAATATGACATATATGTTTTGCACTAAGTATTGACGACAATATCACTATGGTTACGTAATGGAATGGTAGGGATATTCTTGGAACTAATCACGACTGAACATGAAACATGGCAGCAAAAATCAGACGTTTGTTTAATTAAATTTTGACTTTAGCTTTGTTACATAGGAGAATATGCTTCATTCCATCTCGAACTTCCTAACGACAGTCTCGCCAGTACGATCAGCTCAAAACGAAGTAATGTTACACCCGTCGATTATATGATGACATTCGCTGTGCGTGGAATGGAAAGAACATTCAAATTCATCAAGACTTCAATTTTCTACATTGCCCATAAATACTGTGAAGTTTCAAATACTGTTTAAACAATAATGCCAAATAATCAATAGTACCATATAATTAATTTGATAAGCGAGAAATTAAGAAATGAAAGAGCAAAAATCTGTTGAAATAAAGTGTTCTCGTTTTTGTCGAAAGCTCGAAAAAAATTTTGACCCGCGAATAATAAGCTTCATGGTAATTGTAACCGAACACTATATCAAGGAGACACAAAACAAATCATATACTGTAATCTAGACGTAATAAATCGCTCACAAAAGGTGCTCTCCTTACATGACTAGCTGTTTATAGAATGCTAATCAATATGTTACCAAACAAATATATCACAGACGAGTCCTGGATAGCCTAAACTACAGTATGGCGCACACTATTTAGGTTATGTACATTCCACTCTTGTTTAATTCGACAACTATTATGAACTATATCTGAAGGTACTACATATTTCAGTTTATTATACAATGATACACCAACGGTTACTCGGCATGCGGATATGGTTCTTACATTTGATAAATATTTGAATGTAGTCTCTGTTTACTTAATATGAAAAAATAGAAAGAAGTTGTTTTTCTTATTTAGATTTAGAAAAAATTAGAGTATCATATTTGTTTATATAATTTTCCAGAACTTATATGGTAGATGCATAAGAAAATGAAGAAATGGCCTGTGTATGATCAATGAGTAAGGATTCACTTACAGAACGGACGTTAAAATCAATAAGTGCATGAGAGAGCTATCTTACGTAAGAGACCGCCATATCAATTCTAAAAACGTCCGCTATGTGCAGATTTGATTAAATTGATATGATATTCTACAAAAAAGTGAAAATGTTTCCATCAATATCATCTTTATGTCGAGTATTGGCGACAATGGTATCCAATAGCGCTGGTCATTTATTTGTCTTCACTTACATACCATATGCACTTCTAACATGTGACTCATCCGTCGCGACGATATTTTTATTTCATTTAAGAAAGAGTACAACAGACTGTGATGAATGACACACGAACTTCTTAAATAGTGTACTGCAAAAGTTCCCGATTTGAAAATAATGTGCATGCGCGGAAGGCAAAAATACTTAAGTTTAAAGTTTTCAATCAAGTATTTAGGAAATGTAATATCGTTAGTACTGTACCTCTATAGTAGCGGTATATTAATTCAATGTGAAAAAGCTTCCTTTTATACAGGTGTACGCTTTGGAAAAGTTCCTGATATAAGAACTTTGTTGCAGTGATTGTCCGTTCTTTAGTGTACT
This sequence comes from Argopecten irradians, assembly GCF_041381155.1. Classification (NCBI taxonomy): domain Eukaryota; kingdom Metazoa; phylum Mollusca; class Bivalvia; order Pectinida; family Pectinidae; genus Argopecten; species Argopecten irradians. Next base: position 8,364,652 of record NC_091145.1, on the reverse strand, counting down.
TGTACTTGAGTTAGCATACTCAGATCATACCGGTTTGAGAGGATATTTACTTTCAATCGTAATTTTAAAGTCGTGCAATCGTATAATACAGCTTCAGTTATTCAAACTTACAATAACGGTACAGATGTAGATTGATCGTATACATAGATAAACAGGTTGCTGTAATTGAATTAGCGCAAGGCGCTAAAATTAATATACCGTTGAAATAGATACAGTACAAAAAGAATATTTATTACACAAGATTGCCATCTATGACTTAGCTGAACACTGAGCACTTAGGTATTTTAGCGGTGATCATTTAAATCCTTCCTCGCCTTAGACGTTTTGTGAAGTATTATGAATACAATATTTAGTTTTCTCATTGATGTCATAATGTAGTAGTTACTAGCATGCGTCAATTCTTCTATCTCAAACCCAGTCGTTATGGGCAATAATTGATCACACTTAAATGGGAATACTTGCAGTATATTATAGAATCAGTATCTCACCGATCAGCTATAAGGTCACAGAAAATAATCGTTTATACTACAAGACGTTATAAATATTCCGCCTACTTTATAATAGAACATTAGAAACAGTTCTAGTTTAAACGGATTCACGGAAATATTAAAGGATATGATCAGTGTTTCCTATTGTTTATGAATAAATATTTGTGTATCTCTTTTCTCATTTTATTCTTTCTCGAGCATTACTAATTTTTGTATTTAATTTTTAGAAATGATTGATAAGGATACAGTCATGGTTTGAAGGAGACAAACAATACACAAAGCATGAATGATGTAGGAAAGGAATGCTTATCCGTTTGCATTTACATAGTAGCTTGAAGATGAATTGTCATACTTGCCAATTTCTTTCTTTTAACAAAATTTTAAACATGATGAAGAATCAAGGCAGATGAGGTCGGCGCATTTGATGTGAAGTTCATTCACCGATGTTGTTATTTTAAAGCGAATTAATTAGTGGTGATTATTGATTAAGCTCTAATTTTAGTACCATAAGGCGTCCATGGTTCCTTGTCTGATGTTAATTATAATTACAATAACCATTAATAACACGAATGTCATCGAAACGAAGGAATATTTTAAAATAGTTGTCAGTGCAATACAACATCATCGAAACGATGACATATTTTAACATAATTGTCAGTACGATTTATTAAGTTCGACACAAACTTTCAAAAATAAAATTCGCCTACATCTACATTTTTAATGTTTTGACTCTTTGGTGTGTATCTCGCTTTTCTAACCGTTCACTAACTGGTCACCAGTCTCTAGAATATTGAAAGCATCACTTTTTGGCTTGATATTTGATTCCGTAGTGTGAAACACGGGGGAGATAATCTAGCATAGAAGTATTATCAAAAAGACTGATAACCAGCCTAACCCTTCCCCGCTAACAATTGAATGACATGGTTTTCGCAAATGGATGTTGTAAATGATAGGCAAAAACAGATATATAAACTAGGTCATAGTGCTGAAAATAGGGTTTTGTGTTGATATTTGTTTCTTTATGCAAACTCATAACATAACATTAGCGAAACATATGTGTTAAAAAAAATAAGAAAATAAGTAAAGAGATCATTATAGGTTTTTTTTGCTTCGATATGTGTCTTACTGCATATATAATTACATTGATTATTCTTTGGTTGTATTCGTTCATAGTTATTGCCTAAACGAAACATTGTTGATGGTTGATATATCTGCGGTTGCTAAAATGAAAAGATTTTCGCACCATGAGTAAATAGACCTTAAAACCAAACACCATGTATCCATTCAATTATTATATCCGAAAGCCTAAACAACAAACAATAATAAATGATAGAAATTGCAAGTGACGGGGAAGCTCTGCTATGAAATTCGTCATCTTGTACATGAAAGACATTTATCCGAGAGTTACTGACCGAGAAAATAAAGACAAATCAATTTCAGAACGGCAATGGTTCGCGCGCGCGTGAGGACATTACCATTACTGGATAACTGCCACATGTATCAATGTCAGACAAACACGATTTTTAAACAATCTCGGTTGATTTTCTGGACGTTTATTAGCCTTGTCCTCGCTGAGCTGATTAGTGACGTGCTTTACTACGGTCAGGCACCTTAAGAAGAGCTCAGTGCCTAACATAACCCAAATCTGGCATGAAAAGTGTAGCAAGTTAAGATGATGAATTCATTCGGATTATACAATTTTTCATATAAATACTACGAAATATTGGTTGGTGGGTTGGTCGATTTTATCTAATTTTATATAAATACAATGCATTTTTGGTTGATGAGTTAGTCGATTTTACCAATTTCTTTTATATAAATACCATGAATTATCGGTTGGTGAGTAAGTCGATTTTACCCATTTCTTTTATAGAAATACCATGAATTATCGGTTGGTAGATTAGTTTCATTTATAGAAATACCATGAATTATCGGTTGGTAGATTAGTCGCATTTATTAACGTCCTATAAACAAGTCATTTTAGGACGGTCTGCAGTGCGATGCGTGTGTGAAGTGCGTACGTGCGTGTTTCGAGAGCCTGGAGAAAGTTTGTATTGTAACACTTTGTAATAGTGAAACTGAGGTATTTTTTGCAGTTCTGTTGGAGGTGTTAATTGTACTAAAGTACTATCTAACTGAGCCTTAAGCTTGCTACCAAAGACACAGAACAAGCACATCAGACATGTCCCCATTATACTGACAACGGGTAAATCAGTCAACATACCATTTGCCATACGAATAGTTATGAAGCAACCGCCAACCTGGATCCAAACTAGTCTGTAAGGAAATAAGCCACCGTAAAATGGTTATTGCCACTTGCATTGTGCTTGTGCATCGCCTTGACGATGCAACTGGTACGAGAGTGATAAAGGTAATAATACGACAGAGACAAATAAAAAGAAAATTGATAATTAAAGTATGTGGAAAACCGAGAATCCCGAAATCACTCTAGTCCTAGAAAATGAAACTGCTAGGCAGTATTAGATATACCCTGGGACATTGGTAGATCGTATCAATGTGTGAAAATCAACACAAGAGGCTTGGAGTTTCATTATCCTTCTTAATCCCCAGTATTATTGGAGATCAATGTGACTAGATTCATGATACGAAGGTCAAGGTCACTAACCATTACTCATCGGTGGAAACCTTAATGGGAAGTGATAGCTTGTTTGTTTATAATTATATTAAAAATATTATAATGATGGAAAATATTATTAATCGGTAGGTCCTGCCTAATTGAAAATATTCCAGGAAGCTCCGATCAGGAAGTAAACGATATCATACATCGTTTCTGAACAGGAAACGAGTGATCCATCAATCATTATTCAACGACATCCGGATGAGAAAGGAAAAATGAAGTTTAAAATGTTGATAAAATATTACGTATTTATTCCATGGAGACATTTTCCTAAACCAATACTAAATAGAGCAATGAAAATATCTTTAACATCGTTCATTTGTGATTTTCATGTAGTTTACCGTTCGGTTGTTTTCCAAGATTGTACTTAGAGTATGCACTGTTACTGATTCCTTGATTTGACCAGTATCCCGCTGTTGCGGTTGACACTTAACTATGCAATCTCCAAGATAATCGACACCATTTGCATGCGTATCAGCGGCGGAGTCCTCATCGCCTTGAATTGAAAACAAATCCTAAAATAGCACTAATAAGTCCAAATAACTGCCCTGTGTCTTTATCGGAATTCAAATATCCCGTAATCAATTCAGATCAGAAGAATACATTACTAGAATGATAGAAAGCATGTCTTTTTGGTATCCATTGATATGGCGATACAATTGAAATATGAATTTGTTTCTGATAAAATAGGTTGTGCAGATTTATCGTAACGGCTAGTTTTCCTTCCTTTTTGCCCACACAGCACATAGACGTACAACTTTCACCGAACTTTCACCTAAACTAACCGAACTTTCACCTAAACTAAATAAAACGTCTGCGAATGGTAAATGCACAGTAAGATGCATTTTGTATATCTAAACATATAGAAACAACTGTATCTTATAGTCCTGTCCCTTTGTACTTTGCAACTTTCTAACTTTAAACCTTACGTCTAATTTGTGAATGGATATATTAGAAACATTGAAACGGGCGAACGCGGTATTTGCCTTTTCACTTCTATTACTTTCAAAAGATATTTCAAATAAAACTCTATCACAAAAATCAATTCAACATTTACCCACACTTATTTTAGAAACACATAGCATAATAAGATTTATTTCTAATTTTCAAAAATATTATTTTTCATTTCTTGTTCAAAAATAATCATCTGTTAAAAAGCCCTGAGATCCTATTACTTGTCAGCCCACGTTGTAATTATCATGTTTCATTATAAACATGCATTGCATGGATTCGTTGTAGCATCACAAAGACGGCTTCACCCTCACATCTAATTTATCAGTCGAGGACCAGACCTTCCAAGGTAATATGATTCTAAAAGAAAAAATGTTAATTGTTATTTTTCTCTTCTATCTTGTCATAATGTAGAATTATTTGTTTTCTATGTTTGGAAAATAAACCCAGCTAAAAGCACAATGATACACTGTATATCTGGCGATGACTAAGAACAGTTAACAGAGCTCGAACACATATAAACTCGCATAAAAATGGCAGACTATTTAAATAATTGTCCACACTAATATTTGTATCCTGAAGAAAAAATAGGAATAAGAAAGTAAATATATGATAAGTATATCATCATTTTCGAATCGTTTCATCAACATTGTGCATGAGTTATCTCAAGTGTTATTAGCAAAAAGTATTTCATACAATCTTTTTATAAAGTCAACATTTACTGTGTTTTAGTTCTTACTTGCCTATGTCTTATCCTGATCTTTTAGATGGAATCATTATATCTGTCCTATCTGGGTCTTTAAAACTAATACATGACTTGCAGTCTGGGCACAGTTTTCGATGGGCCATAACACTCAAATAGAGAAACAAACAAAAATGTTTGCATATTAACCAATTTTTGCGCTATGTAATAAACAGTCTGATTTCATGTTCATGTATGTGGTCTATTAGCCTTTGTGATTTTATTCATCTGTTCGTGACAAACATATTCTTTACAAATTCAGGGGATGATAAAGAGACAGGGACGACTGGTTTGCCCATTATAGTGTGACCGGGGGAGATGTGTTGTTCGGTATCTTTGGCTTTGCCTCTGCGATATAACACTAGTAATTGTACATTAGCTCTTCTGTTACATAGATGTTCCCCATCAAGTGACTGTTTTTATCTTGTTTATCAAACTAGAGTTAGTTTATAGTCAAATTTTGAAAAAAAACCACGAGCTTTAGCGAGTATCTTTCAAAAATTTGAAAATTAACTAACGAGAGTTTAGATTAATATGATAAACAAGTCACGCGTTGGGGAACTTATTTACCTATATCTTTAACTCTGTATTTATACCGTGGTGACCATTTTCTCGACTTCATTCAGGGAAACTGACCACCATACAACGTGTAGTGATATCTTTCCGTCCTAAAATATAGTGCCTTAATAAAGAGCCAATATGCTATTGTTTAATACTTTGAATAAGCAACTACCTGTAATACAGTAAATGCAATGCTATTTAAAAGGAAATGCGCTATGAAAAGTAGTCCGAAGTTGAGAGCCAATCGGAATCAAGAGATCTTGGATTTGACCAATCAGAGACGCCGTAGGTGTTTACACACAATGATAACCAACTGTTATGGAATTTATCACATGGGTTTTCCATTGTGAAACATGCATAGTTATGGGATAAAAGGTAATAAATCACGACCATAACTCAGTCTCCTGAAGTACAAAATCAGCCATAACTATATAATAATGATAACGACATGATCTCAACATCATTTAGTTCAAATGCATCCATAAAGAAGTCTTGATACATTTTTTTTCAGTTTCGGGAATACAATTATGAACATTAAACTTAGGCAATATCAAACCAAGCAAAATCTGCAAATCAAATACTCACTTAAATATATCAATATTTTAAAGCTTTTATTCTACATAAAAAACATCAGCAACCACTACTCACATCTGAAACAGTTAATGTATTTTATTTTTATTTTTTCTTATACTACTAATTAGACATATTTAATTAATATTTAATTAGAAAAATCAATACATCTTATCATCATTCAGTGATGAATGCACATTTAACAAGTAACAACATTTCTTTTTCTTAAGAAATATTTCTTAATTTTATAAATGTTTAAATTGATTTAATAAATGTCAGGGAAAAATGAAAATATTTATCAGTATGCATGATGGTTTTACCAATATCGGTTAACGGTTTTACATTTCAACATTCTAAAAACAGTGTTTTTTTCTTGTTCTTCTGTTTTAAAGTTTCACGCATAAAACAGGATGGATGGTTGATCGATGTTTGGGAAATGGAGGCACGCTCTGCCGCCCGACTAATGGCAGTCTAACAGAGGGGACAAACTACCAGGTCGTTTGTCATCACTCTCGGAGCCGAACCTGATGTACAGGTTATTCGACCTAGCGCCTCTGGCATTTCTTGGCTACGGAATCTGTAATTAAAAACTTTAAACCTGCTCATTCATCAACCATGAATTAATGAGTGGTATGGGTTCCTTCGAACCTTATATCGATTTCTGTTTCCCTGGTACCACAGTAAAACGTAAACCAAATTTATTTATCCCTGCATTGGCTGGTGTTAACGATGGGGTAAATTCATGAACAACTATCTCTTTCGCATAGCTTCATTTATGTATCTTAACGTGTTTCGGGTAACTTAGACGTTTGGTAGAACCTATTAACCTTGTGGAGGAAGACAATCTGTGACTGTAGCCAGTAGACTGATGTATTGACTTTGCATCTCATTGGTCCCCCTCAAAGAAAAATAAACGATTTCGGTAGGAGACACAAATTACATAACAAGTTTTTATCTGTTATATGATACTTCTGTACAAACATCACATACTAAACTACGATTGGTTCGGAATATTTACCAGTCATTCTGTTGTTTTATAGTAATTGTACAGCGAGATATGAAAATGTGTGATGCAAAACTAAGAAAAAAAAAAGTGGTAGCGGTTATTAGATCATATAAGCTCTTGTTCATCTTGAGAAATATATTAGGGGCACATAAGTTTTGATTAATTTGGTAATCCAATGGTGAGCTTCAAAAAAGTTGTGTCATGCATTCATATAACCTACTTTTTTCAGTTAATTCGATTGAAATCCGTTCAAATTTATTAAATCTAGTTTTAATACCATTCGTCTGTTTGTTTAGTTATACATTACGTCCTATTAACATCCAAAGTATTGTTAGGACGTACCAGGTTTGATAGTCGAGGAAAAACGGAGTACTTGGAGAAAAACCACCTACCTGCAGTCTGCATCTGGCAACTGATCCATATGGGATTTGAATTCGCCACCTAGAGATTGAGGGCCTATGATAATATGTCGAGATATGTTAACCACTCGACCAACGCGACCCCCAATATTAACATTAGAGTTTATCGATTGGATAGGTTATCTATAATAAGGATATGTATGATAAATGATGTGTTTATTTTAAAAAAGTACAATTATCTTCATAACATAAATTTCGTTGCTTGCATTTGAACTCAGAACGAGACGAATATGGGTAACTGTTTACCCTTAATTTTGTACCAGTGGCATAAAACACATTTTGTGTGTTTGTGTACAAACAGTGGAAATAGTTATTGTCATTAACACACCAAGATGTACGTAGCCGAGGGCATAGAAAGGCCAAAGGTCAACTTTTTCAAAGAAAAATGCTAATTCTAGAATAAAGGTGTAACAACTTAAACAGTAGCTTTATTTTTTGAAATGAACAAAAGGTTGCAGGGAGTCGTGTAAACTTTCTGAGAATATATACAGAACATATACTGTCTGTTATATATGCCGTTCATTCTAAAGTTTTAAAATATTTTTATCTGCTTTCTGTACCATGGTTATTCCAGTTTAATTAGTTTGAATACAATTACCCAATCAGCGAAATTACCAGAGCGTTGATGGTATAATTAAACGGTTCCCGGGAGCGCAACTAATCGTCATTGAATTTCCTAAAGTAGTCTATTCAACAGCTCCATTTCCGTATGTTCTAATGAGTTTTGGTTTAGTTAAGTACATTTTCACTGGTTTTTTTTATAAATCATTTTAGCGGTGTCATTTGTCTTAGAGGTGACACAGGATTCATTTCTATATTAAACATAGAAATGTAAGTTCATATGTCATTATATAGTATCTCAAAGTAAGGCTTTATAATGTAAGCGTAAAACTTTTTATAGAGTATCTCGTATTAGTATTGTACATTAAAACTTACCAGGCTCCTCTGTGACCGTGTAAATTTCACAGCACAATAGGTATGATGAACGTTTAATTAACAGTTATATTCGACTTGAACTATAACTATCAATGCAATTTTGTATCCATTTCTACACTGCGTAAGTACGCAAGGAGTAGCAATGTTGAAGTAAAAAAGATGCCGTTTAATTTTAAATATGATACATGTTTCAATATCCGATGTAATCAAATTGTACAATTTTCACCGATCTTGGCCAAGTAAGAATGCAAATGTGCTCTAATAACAAACTAACCGAGATTATTTAACTATTCAACTCCCCGATATATTGCTTGAAACACTAAGCATCTTTTCGGTTAAGTTCAAAACATTCGACATTAGTTCTTATTAGCATTGCAATATCGGACAAATTACGCTCTGTCAGGCCTAAGGCTCGGAGAAAAACGACCGTTTTCCAAAGAATGGCATGATGATTTTTCCAAATTAAAGAAAATTGTCTTGCTCTCGCTGTATCTTATTGAAGTAAGGCATTGAATGCCACTGGGTGCACGATTTCAACTTGATTACAATTCATTACTTTAAATACAGAGAGTACATAGCTAGGTGCCGTGTTCAAAGTCGATGTTTTAGAACCCAAAGACTTTAGTCATCGTAAAGTGGTATAACTTGTCTTCGAGGTGACAAAATACAAACGCTGTCCTTCATCGAGAAACAAATGCAAAATTTTTTTGTTATACAACTTTGTGCCAGATGTCAGCCATTAAACCGCAGACTTTTCTTTAATCCAACCAGAGGATTTAATTTAGCGGTCAGCACATATTTTCAACACAAAACCTGTTTACATTGATTTGTTTCGTAACGTGAACCGGCAGGAAAAGCTACGAAATGCCACTTGTACTTGATGGAGGAACAAGCCTTATCAGGTGTTGATGTAATGGAGCAAAGGTTGATAAATGTTAAGTTGTAATATGAATGTTCTCTTGGAAAAAACACGTGATTACAAGAGCATCCTCTGGAATATATGTGAATATGAGTATCATATATTTTTGTACTTTTTAAGATTTAAGATCCACATTTACGTTACTACATCTCTGTCAGCGGGATAAGATCGTTGATAATAACTAATTCGTGAAAAATATATCCTTTATTTTCTGAAACTTTGTAGGTAAACATTGTTTCTACCTCAAGTCGATCGGATAAGTATTTTTAAAAGTGATTGGAGAGAAATAACATAATTTCTAATGATGGTTTCACGTGATTACAAGAAAATCCGATGCAGTAATGCATCAAATTAAAATGTGACAGACAAGCAGAAGGACAGTCGTCCAACGTAACATACTGCTGATGTTTCGGCGAAAGCGTGTTGGTTGGTTTGTTGGTCGACTTATCATCCTAATAATAGCTAAGGTCAGTTCATGACGGTCTTCCATGTATGCAATATATTGTGTGTTTGAAGTGTATGAGCGTTTGAGAGACTGCGGTTTACTCGTGTTTTGACGTTTTGTGTTAGTGAAACTATTGCCCTTTTATATAGTTTTATCTCACTGAAGCATGTTGTCAGACACAGAACAATCACACTCCACCCCCGCAAAGCGGAACATAGTATGAACAGATTACGTTGCGAACAGGGATGTTTATAAAATAGTACCATGAAAGGCAATGTAGGGATATTGCAGATCACAGTTTCTAGTTATCATCAAAGTCACCGGGCTGTTAAACTCCCTTATCTTGGCAGTTTAAAGTTAAATTATTCACAGGCAATATTGAAACGAGTAAACCTGTTCGATCAAAAGCATTTCCGAATCAATATATTGACTATGCACCCTCTCATGTCCATATGATACACTGCTGATTTTCAGTGTTAAGGTACATTTTTATGATGCATTTAAATGAACTTATTTATATCGAATAGTTCTTGGGATAAAATGCTTTTCAAAGGCATGTTTAATTAAACCAAAATGGAATTTCCGTGCGGGTACATACTTATAAAATGAGGGAAAATCAACATTTACCATCTGTTTTTTATTTCTTACTTGCCTTTTTCTTATCCCGATCTTTTAGATGCCACCATTGTTTATATCCTGGTATTAATGCCTGACCTGTAGCTTGGCCCTAAATGACCTTAGTTGTCGATGGGCCGTAAAAATCAAACAAACAAACACATTATAGTATAGTGTACATTATACTTAAACAAATACTTTTTTACAAAATTAAGGGCATATTATGATAACATACCACATGATACTCGTGTATATTACATTATACTTAAACAAATATCAGATTCTGTGTCACCACAACACGAATATACCACAGCCTCCCAAAATAGTTATACTAACAACACATTACACACAGCAGACCCTAAATAACACTAGCTACTTATAAGACGCAAGACCTATATAAAAGCCAGTACACACGTGTGTACAGATAAAAAAAGGGCCGAGGTGGCCGAGTGGTTAGATGTCCCGACATATTACCACAAGCCCTCCACCTCTGGGATGCGGGTTCGAATCCTATGTGTGTCAAATGCAGGTACTGACCGTGGTCGGTGGTTTTTCTCCGGGTATTCCGGCTTTCCTCCACCAACAAACCTGGCACGTCCTTACATGACCCTAGCTGTTAATAGGACGTAAAAATAAACAAAAAAAGTACAGATAAAGAATATGATATCATTGTTGTTTGTTCAAGTGACATTACATAACACTAAGTCATTGACTTGGGAGGTATACACGAGCCAACCTATCCACCTTCTGTCTTATAAATATTTACGGGGATGTGAAGGTCAGCACGGTGGTGATGGGGAGATAGGATTCCGTGAGACGTCTACTGTACATCACAGCTACAGTGATTCCACGGATGAGTTGATGAATGGGGTAAATCGCACAAGAACACTACCCATCAGTGATGGTCAGGGATGTTAAGAAATCACATTTGAAATCCTACAACCTTTCTCAATATGTGTCGAGACATCGATAAACGCGCCGGCTTAGCTCATTATCTTTATTTAAAATGTACATAATGTGTACAGACAGTCCGTACATAATATGATACACAATCCAGTGTACAATACTGGACACTCTTTATACACATATATTATTATTATTTTTATTTACGTTTTGCGATTAGGTTTGCTATACATATGATAAGCTCGTTCTAACAGCGTTTACAAGTATATGATAATCATATGACAGATGAAAATGTGATGGATATATCAATACTAATATTAGTCCTATTTTGTTTAAAATGAACTTAATCATTTACTGTAATATAAGCTAGGGAGAGAACTTACATAGGCATTGCTTGTTTGATCAATACCTTTTCAATTTAAATGAACCAATTCTGTTGAAATGGAAATGTTATACAAACGCACAAAAGTTTAAAAGGCAGTTCATAGAAAAGGATAGGGAAATCACAGTCTAAGAGCGTTTTCTATGTATCACACAATTGTAAGCAATGAATTCAGTCAGTTCCAAACAGACCCTCAATGTAAGATAAAATCTCAAAGATAGCTAGTTATTGATCAGTCTGCAGCATTAAAGCAATACTCTGCATTGAAAACCAACACGCTCCATTTCTCGTTTATGCCTTTTCACCAAAGCATGCACATTTTACATTTGATGTCAGTATGGAAGATGATTCGTGCTGATAAATAGTGAAGAAACGTAATTCAATAATATGACAAAAAGTAAAAAAAGATGTCTGAGAGCAATTTGTATAGAAACATATGCTTATGCGAGTCCTTCAACAGAAATTAGCCGCATGATATATTGCATTCAACATTTTAAAAGCATCGCCTAAGTCCAGAGCTGAATAAACTGCATGAGGGTGTTCCAGTATCCTGATTGATTAAGTGATAGTCCTAACCCGTATGAAGTCTTCTTACAAGTTTATGTGATGACAATGAGAACTGAACGTGTCAAATTGGTTATAGCTGGCATAATGATTATTATGTTATGATGTCAACGGAACAAAACTGCCGTTTCGTGTAGTTTTTGGGTTTTTGGTGGTCTTAGTGATATGATGAGCAGTTTTTAAATGTGCTTTCGGAAAGGTGGTGCAAACAGTATATAACATTCTTGATCATCACATGTATCCATTCTGAATTTGGAATCAACTTCACATCGGCTCGTCTGGTTTGTTTCCGTTGAAAATGGATGATATCTGAAGATATAGCAAAATTCCTCCGCCCAGAGCGGTGCCCCGGACATACGTCACGGGGTGTTGTTAGCTACCGCTGTTGTGCCTATCGATATCACACTTTCTTCCACTTTAAACCCTGAAAAGTCCCTAACTAATAAACAAACAAATTCTTGTAATCACATTGATGACTTTTAGATAAAGACACATTAAGCAAATTCTGTCGTGTTTTCACATTGAATCCATGATATAAATAGTTATGTAACACTCGAGAGAAGTGTGCTGCTAGTTAGGCTCGAACCAACGACCCCGGACTTACTGGTCCACCGCTCTACCGACTGACCTAAAGGGAAATTCCCCCTAACGCGAAGCTAGAAGGTCGTATCATTATGTACAACAAAAGAATGTTACACTTTCAATATCCGAGTACTGTTAACGTTGAGACTTTCTGTTTATTACGCTCTAGCAATGACGAAAATTATGAATAAAGTTAAACACATTTATGATTTTGACATCAGCACATCAATGTTTCAACTGTGAGAATAACCATCATATTTACAAATCTAATGCCTAAATATAGAAAATAACGAACCTTTAAGTAATATTAAGATGTTATAATATAAATTACTTCAACTAGTAATTTTCCAAAGCGTCTTATTTTAAGAGTTTTAATATTTCTTTTGATATTAAACATGTTGATTTCCCATTTTAATCTCGCCTTACGAAAAACCATACAAACATCCAGTTATCAATAACAAAGTTCAATGAATGGCATTCTATAAATTGCCCGCAGCTAAAAGGAATTTCTAAAACGAAATTTTATAATGATTTGGAAGCACGTCGTGCTACGCACATAAAAGCCTTTAATTTGTTTTCCTTTTTCGATTTCGCTTGAAGGTTAGGTGTTTGATATATAATTTTACGTGAACATATATCAGTCTGTAGGGTTTCTGGGAATATGTGATGAAAACGATAAATTAATCGTAATGGTAGATGTACATGAGAAAAAATCATTGACTAGTATACTCATTCACCTGTATTGGGGATTAACACGCATAAGTGACAAAACCACACCTCCATCAATTTTGGTAGACTCTCGAGCTGTGATTATACTAGGGTAGATACATTGTTGTCTATAAAACAAAGTGGTCCCTATTGATTAGATATTACATTGTTTCAAAATAAGCTACAGTAATGTTTTAGTGAGGGGAAACAAATGCCTATTTCTTGAAAAATTACTTCAGGTTTGAAAAATATGTTTTATCTAATGGTATTGCTTGAAGGTGCTCCATCGCCGACAGAGCATAAACGATACTCATCATTTGAACAATAATTGTGATTTAAACGACTATATATATATATATGTCTTACACAAAAAAATTATATAAGATAATTTATTTTGCTTTTGGTTAATTAATTATTTTTAATATTTTTATCTTATGAGAAGCTCAAACTTTTAAATGGTGGTAATGGTGTAATGTAAGTAACTTTTGTAACTGATTAAAAATACTTAATCGTCTGCTCCTTTTTTGATAGAGAAAACATAAACATGTCATTTGTCAGTGGTGGAGTATCTTTAATGGTATAATATTGTAACCCATGTACAATCAGTGAAAATTTTATGCGACTTTTCGATGAGTAATACGGTGTGTACCCTGTGACCTTCATCTGATTATACAGTGTTGTGTACTCAGCAGTGCCGAAATCGACATTGACCATCGATCTTCTCTTCTGTCACTTCAAGCCAAGTCGTACACTTGTACACCTTTGTGTGCCGCCTGGTCATTTGTCTGGTGAAGTTGACGAGGTACACATCGTACTGCACATCAAAACGCCACACATAAATGGTTTCACTGGTTCATTGTATCATTAAAAGAACCATACTGTAAAGTTCATTTATTAGTTTCAATAGGCATACATTTCTCCTGCTTTTGTTAATATCAGTGAACCAGGTTGCCATATTGTTTTATAAATTCGCCGATTCGGGTTCGCCGTTTGCCTTTGACGGTGAGCTATAATGATATAGTAAAATAATAAGAATAGAAGGACACAATATAAATATCTGTAATAGTCTTCCACCATACACAGCCTATCACTATGCACCGTTTATAATAGTTTAAAACGACTTGAGAAAATATAGCGGTCAAATCGGTATTAGAACCCGGGACCTCCGAACACTAGCCGGGTGCTCTACCGATTGAGCTACCTGTTCATCGATATTCGACCAAATCCAATCCCGCCACTTTCCAACCTTTGTTTTCAAAGACACACAGGACTCTTTTACCGCTATTATTGGGATTTAGGTGGGTGCTAATATTTTCAGTCAAGTAGGAAGGAAATGTAGCGGACAGAGTGATATGGCATTGGCTGTTGATATTCCGAACGTCAATAAGCCTTACCTTAAAATATATTTGTGATATCATCCTTTGTGTAATAAGTCCAATATCTGAATAAACGTACTGTGGTAATAACTAACTGTTCATTAAGTGAATTGAACTGTCCAATAAGTAACAACTTACTGGATAGTTTTGGTCATATAATGGACATTTAGTGACTAGAGACAAAGCAGTGGATGGAATCAAAATACCCAGCACAAAAATGAATTCAACAATTTACTATGAAGGAACAACCCATGTTTGTATATATCATATCCTCAGTATAATCCATATACTTATACACAGAATCCCTTCAGAAGTTCAATGTTAGACACATATCCTGGGTTGTAATATTAAGTTCTCTGCTGTTTGTTTTACATACAACATCACTGATTTTTTTTCGGGTTCTGTAAGTCTTGGAACTTTGTGACAGCTGGAAGCTAATGGTATAGTTTGGTGTCCATGTAATATGTCACTCACGGCTATCATTCTCATATGTGCGTTTGTATGACCTGATATTATTAGAACGATGTCCCGTTTTTTCTTTAACTAATTGTTCTTCAAATCCATCATTATACATGTGTGAAGCTGCAGTGGCCCGTAGGGAGGGATATATACAATGTCCCTTAAATCCAGCCTTTTCACATAATATAGAAACTGTTTGTTGCAATTGATGAACACCTACTGGAGAATTGCAGTACCATACTTCTTGCGGCTCTTTCTTTGGTCGTAAGTAAAGTGCATCTATAATGTCACGAGGTCTCTTTCTGTTTGCCAAGTTGCTAAGACGTTTAGGGCCCATCTTGATTTATCTTCTGTTTTCTTTGAAAGTCCCTCTTTCATCAAGTTGTCCAAATCTGATTCCTTTAATAGCTTTTTCAACTTCTTGCGTAACTTTCAGCATTTCATCTTCATTACTAATATCGAAGAAAAAATCTTGATTTTACATTGAAATTAAGCATTGTGTTTTCCTTTTGTGTCAGCGAAGCTTCTTCTAAATCAAGAACATCATTTAAAACAGTGTCAGAATCCACCTGATTTGAAAATGTTGACTGAAACAGATTCTCTTCGTCTGATAACATTATTGAAACTGATATGCTTACCTGAACATGCTATGCATACCTGAACATGCTATGCATGAACGCACACAAAGTATAAAAAGCATGCGCAGTTATGTAATTAGTGGACAGTTCACAAACTGTACAATAAGTTATAAAAGAGTACTGAGGATACCTGTATTTGCTATGCATATCAAGATTATTGCATGACTTTCGAGTAATAAGTGATTAATGAAGCTTTTTCGATGTACATTTAAATAAATGTGATTTTCTAATTGCATTGCACTTTTAAAAATCTTGTCAGCATTGGTTAGTTGGTCTATTGATTAATTTAATCATTAGAACAAGGTGGGTAATGATTATCTCTCCTCTCTTACAGCATTTGGTACCATGGTCGACTGCACACATGTTCTGTCCCTTTCATGGTCATGCTATGATTAAGATTGGCCATGAATGGGGGATTCAGTCTCTTTCATGGTCAAGTAATCCTGATTGGCCATGAAAGGGGGTTATTGTGGAGTCAACTGTGGTAGCAAGACATTTATTGGCCACACTTTTCCTTTGTAAGAGTTTAGAAGTATGCAGTAAGAACATATACAAGGTATACAAAGTTCGCACCTTGGTCAATCCATTCATCCACATAGTGAACACCTTCTCTCCATAACTTAATGTAAAAGTAAATGTGGTGTAAAACAGAAATGACAGGCGTCCATTGACAACCAAAAACTTTATAAATATAATGTCAATCTGCTTGGATTGATGATACATGCTGCAAATCAAATCCATAGCTTATAGAAATTAAATTCAATGATTTATTTGTACAGCTAGCTGTTTGGTGTAAATGGAAATGAGAATTAATGAATATTTCGACTTATGCCTCTCATTTTTAGCGGTGAGCTTTAAACTATTTGCAGACTAGGACAATAGAAAGAGAATACTAGCTTGATTGTATTGTCGTCAAATCATTAATAATTACGTAAACAGTTCTGCCCTATACATTCCTGGATGTAATATATTTTTATTACCAAATATCGATTGTTCCTAATTTCTAATTCCAAATAGATATAAACAGTTGCATTACACAAACGTGTCATTCCAAGTCATTAATATCTAAATCAGCCATATGTCTTGTACTGGCATTCAGTAACGATTATCGGGATATTAGAGAAAGGTCACCTGCCTCACAGACCTGTTATCTCACGGAAATCTGATGGAGAATTTCCGCGAACTCAGGTCACGGCTCATAAACTCAATCATTTGTCACGTGACTCCATCATCAGATGTAGGTACGTGCCTTGTTAATCAATGACAGAGAGGTTTAAGTCGTTTGTCTTTCTGACACTGAAGTGGGGAAAATTGTCTTGGAAATACATCTCGTTGTATCCGAAGCAACGCTTACCAGATTTTTGGTGATTTTATTTTCGATAAATATACAAAGGGAAAGAAATCATGTTTCACGACAGATAGTATTAAATAATTCAATCCATATTTCAGTCCATCATCATTACTGTTAAATAAGCAGCATTATCTTATAAACTCTTTAAACATATACGAAAATGACACAAACTTCCTTCATTGGAAATAAATTTCATGACATGCAAAATAAAAATAGGATATATTCCGTTGTAAAATCGATAAAGATTGACAATTACTTTGGAATGAACACTGATGATAAATATAAAGTAGAATACATTTTTAAAAAACTTTTTATTGCTTTTATCAGTTTATATGTATTATAAAAACAGACCATGTCCGTTAATATTTACCTATTTTAGCAGATCTGTTCCTCTCGATTCCAGCTGTTCGTTCTAATTGTGAAATTTCAATGAATGATTGATGAGATACACCGATTCCTCGGGTTGTAGAAGGTCACAGGAAATTACGGCCTGGGTTGGTGTTTCAATACGAAGCTTCATTAGTACAGCAACAATATGTCAATCGGTGTAAATGTCATATGTGGTTAACATTAGACTGTCTATCACATCGCTTCGTTTGCTGCATAATTTTTTTTTTTTTGCGAATCCGATGAACGTTATTATTTTCTTTCATACCTACACGTGCAATACTGGCTGGTCCAGGGCAATACACTCATGTCGCCTGAGGCTGTATTGTATGGCTACCCATGCAATAAAGCCTCGTGACGTCACGACGTCAACAAAATCTCTCTTTCCTCGGCAAAATTTTAACTTTTTTTTCATAAATATGACGTGTTTTACTATAAAAGATGCAAACAACGGAATTTGTGTTGAAAGTATCACGTAATTTTTCTTGAATGGAAAATTGACTTCCAGTCATGGATTTCTTCGAATTTATTTCAAAATGGCGGGATATTATAGTTGTAAAATTGCAATAAAACGTCAAGGTATGAAAGAAAAATACTCTTTCATATATTCTACCCTCGGGATCACAAAATATTGCAAAAGCCTCGGGTTTAACTACATTTTGTGACCTTTTTTTTGTGAAAGAGTCTTATATTACTTCTAACCGATTTATTCCCACTAGAGAGCAAATACCATGCGAATAATTGTATATGAATGAACTAAATGTTCGTAACACCCCTTGCTCACGAATTTATGTATTCGCAAATATGTCAAAAATAACGCAAAAATAAAATAAAGTGGCTGAAAGTATGTTGAGTTGTATACAATGTATGGATCCAGTTTAATGAACATTCCTTAACGTTAAGGAATTCCTTAATTTAAATTTCCCCGTGGAAAAGCATTACAATAGTTAAGGAAAAAATCTTAAGTTAAAAAGCTTTCCTTAAAATCTAAAATGTTTTCCTATGGAGAATTTTAAGATAAGGAATTCCTTGAATTCGAGGAATGTTCATGAAACAGGGCCCTGTTTTGAGTTTATATTTATATAAAGAGTATTGACTTTTACGCATTTTCAAAGGGGAGTAACATAAATTGAAATGTGTATTCTATCCTTTGATTATTATTCAATAGTTTTCTCCAACGTCCTTTTATCAGTATTGAGGGATGTTTTGAGATTCATCATTAATCTGTGATTATTGGAGTATATTTGAAATATTTCATCTTTCTCGTCAATTTAAAGTCTGCAAGCCTGTCTATCACGTTATAAAAAAATGTTCATATGACAGGGCAAATGACTGAAGCAAAAATGTAATGTTTTAATTTTCCTTTTGGTTCTATAAATCCTACTATTTTTAATTTATACATACCTACATGCATTTCATAAAGATTTTGTAGGAAGTAATCGCAGTATTATCTATATTTTCTATGACTAAGCCTGGCCGAAGGATAAACCTGTTTCGCCAGGATATCGTTTTAATACCATACGACCAGCTGATTACTGGTTTATTGGTTGTCATTAGGACTGTATCCGTTCGCTCTGTTGTGATTTTCTTTCACCGCTTTCTCCAGGTATGCCGCTGCTCAGCTGGATGGCTGACAATACCACCAGCTCTCTATTGAACTTTATTACGAAGCCAAGACCATGGGGTCGACAAATCTAGTTAGCGTTGCCTTTATCAAATTGCAAGAAGGTAATGCGCTAACATTTGTCCGTATTTGATTATACCGCCTTTGACACTCTGTGCGTTGTATAAAGCAGTGTCTACAGTTCTGACCCATGACGTCTGTTTGGAAATGATGATCCTACGCCGTGTAAAAAGTCTTGACCATTTCCTATTTAACATTGGTCAAACTCCCCCGTTGTTGACATGTCGACTATGCAAACTTCACATCGTAATGGGTAAGTGCTGTCTCAGACCTCACCAAATAATGACCGACGGCTGAACTACAAACTCTATGCTGGAAGACTTGTATTTTGTTTACAAATCATGACCAAAGTTGTGTAAATTAGGTGTTCGGTTACCAGGCTCTATACTTATGTTGTCTTTCTACCGCGGAAGGCCGTTTTTACTCCGTCATTTTGTAAAGACTTTGCCATATAGGGTTTCTTTATCAGGACTCATTTCGTCCGAAAATTGGAATGCTTGAAGCAAAGAGAGGCGTCCTTAGACGGAATCGATATCAGTCAATCGTTCCACAGGAAGCAGCACATAGATTTAAGCCGACAGCAATAATTTATTACAACTACGTTTTCTTTCAGCAAATCGTGTGGACACATAAATACAGACGAGTATTTACCGTTTCTATTCAAACGATTCAATAAACAGTTCTTTGACCATATTCCCAAGTAGAGCTTCTATTCAAGCATTGAAGTAAGAAGATGGATTTTGATTCAGGTCCCAAGTGCGTATAGCGCTTAGAAACATTTATCTTTACTACTGTTAAATGTATTGACTGTCAGAAACATATTTCAATTGATACGTGCAAGGTTTTTTCCCAACAAAACACAGCTAGAACCTCAACGTGCCATTGCTGTGGTCGAGTGGTTAAGATGTCCCAACATGCTACCAATAGTCTTACACCTCTGGTTTGCGAGTCGACCTCAGACCTTCTTGCACGTAAACAAAGCCAAATTATTTCGTCGGCATGTATTGCTGCAATTGTAGAGTGCGAAGGTGATCTTGGGTTTGACTATTTTTACATGTTTTGAGTCATGCGTTAGGAAGTAGCATTTTATGCCTTGGTAAATGTGCTTGCTGTTTGAGGTCCGATAGTGCAGTTACTAACCATTGTGTCAAGCGAGGATACATTTATTTTTGATCCTAGAAGATTGTTTTATTGTAAGTTGCTAAAGCAATGAAACTTATTGGATCCTAGAAGAGTTTTTTTTTCATCGTAAATTACTAAACCAATGAAACATGTTTCACACTAGAACATTATAAGTTACTAAAACAATTAATCATATTTTATCCTAGAAGGGTTTACTTTTTATTGCAAGTTGCTAAAGCAATGACATACTTACATTTTATCTTAGAAGATTTTATTTTTTTTGTAAATTGCTAAAGCAATTATTATTACCATCCAATTAGTCATATACATCGCATGGATCGTTCTATATTCTGAAACATCATCTAATGAGTTTTGAAATGGTTCAAATTCCATACCAACAATGCATGTTTTATATCAAATCAGGTGTATATCTGTACTTTCATTACGAATCGCATATACAAAAACATTATTTTTATACAGAATCGGGAGACGCGTTTGAATATAATTGTATTAAAATGCTTTAATCTCGCAAATGCAATAAAATTGTAGCTCTGTTTTCCCATTGGGTTTCCATATAGGCATTGTTTCAATAATCAATTATGACGATTTGGATCAACATTGCTTCTGTCACTTTGTATGAATGCTTTAATTGACTAAATTGTTGATAAGGAAACGGGATGAAATAAAACATATAACCGCTGTTATCAGTATTGTAGCTTCAGACATTTCCAACGATAGTACATCACACACACCGCTAGGGTTTCTCAGACATTTTACTGAACGCGTTGTTAGGTTAACGGTAAAATATGGAACCTGTGCAGCATCGTCTCAAACAAAAAGAAAGCAACACTTACTAAAAATGTACAATACTAAACAAAATGAATACTGTTACAATTTGAAACCACTTAGTTTAATTTCCTTTATTAATCATTTAAATCAACAATATAATAATCTTTGCGTATACGTTTAACGTATTAGGAATCATCTTATCAAGCTTACTTGATCTTTTAAGAACAATAGTTATTTTTGTAATATTCTCTCATTCATAGATAATTTTGATATGCCCTTTTTGTGAACCAATTTTTCAGCAAAATATCCGTAGGGCATCAAAATTCCGGGCATTTTCAAAATCATCATAATTTATTTAATTTTACACGAGGCAGTTAGGAATAAACTGTTTTCTATGCTTAGCATTTCGTAACGGTCAATACAATTTGATTTGATTTTGCATGAGGCACAAAGACTAAGGCACAAATACATGGGAAGCAAATAAACAAACAAAGACTCTAAGGTCCTTTAAAAAGTCTGAACAATCGTATATCTTTTCTTGGACTTGCCAGTGAGACTAGAGAGCAGAGTATCGGTGATGTCAGCGGCTGAAACTGGAAATGATACATGGGATGATATACCATAAATATGCATTATGGGACGGCTAAATTTTAACATGTTCAGCGTCTTCAAGTGTAGAGCTATCACGTTAGCAATTGCCACTTCTCTCAAACTATTAATTAATTCATTATATCCATATATCGTTGATGGTATGTTTCGGTGAGATAGAACTCTGAGTAGACAACAGTTTCCAATATGTCAAGGAGACACAAAAATATATCCCAACCTCCCAAAACATACAGACAGTGACACACGCAACACATTTCATACATGGGTTGCCATCATTGAGTGACCCTAACTGTTAATTGGACGTTAAGTCTCCTCACCCAACCAACCAATCATCCATCCAATACGGAAGTCTGGTCTGAGACGAAGCAATATCTGTGGATTAAGAGACTATCAAACCACGCTCAATGTCATTTCTTCTTACCGTGGCGATCCCCCGCGACTTATAAAGCTAACAAAACCTTGCATATGTATCCGGTACCACAGCAATCTCTGAAAGCGGAGGACGCAGGTTGGTGATAAGGAAATCGCATTGTGGTCGGTGCAGCAAGCATTTAGGGAAAATGTCTAATGTTGGGATATCAGGTCTATACACTGAATTGGAAGGCTTAAAGTGCCTCGCAAATGGCTCACACAATCTATAATTCTCTGTAACGTTTCCATTACCACATTAGCATTTTGGCAAGTTATATGATGTGTACGAACTTATTTCAATTGCATTGGACAATGGATAGAATGTTTTTATGAACATAAAATGTAAATAAAAATGCATTTGTATTTGTTCATACTTGTTATAAAACGAAAATGAAGATACAAAAATGCCCCTGTCAAAGCGATATTATTGTGGTAATGGTTTACTTAAGTATTTATAGTCCGATTTCAATCAAATTTTGAATTAAGCTTTATATCAATGAGATGTTGAATGACTTTGATAATGGTCAAAATTGGTCAATATTTGCAGGAGTTACGGAACTTTAAAATCGTCAAAACAGATAAATTCATGGTTTCCGCTCGATAACTTTAGTATCTATTGTCCGATTTCAACTAAATTTGGTATGTTTATATGAATTTTTATATGAATGAGATCTTAGATCTTAGATCTTAGTATTTATTGTCCGATTTCAACCTGGTTATTAAATTAACAATATTTTCAACTGAAAGTAGCTAATTTTTGTGATGCTGTGCAGGCGAAACATCCACTTTAGTGGAATTCTTGTTCTATTGAAAATTAATATTGAATTCACAATAAAACGCTTTTAATGTCGATGATGCGATGTATTCTATTCTACTAAGCACCCTACAATCATAAATAGAAGACCAATGTAACACGATTACGATAGCCATACTTGTTATAATCCTACCACATGAAGTATCCCCATTTTCCTCGTGCGGTATGATAGTACACCTTACACATCCGATACCAATTACAGTGAACTCAAATGTTAAAAAAACAAATGGGAAAATGCGAGAAGGCAAAGGGATACTCTTTGCTTATGATGCATTGCACTCGTAATGTATGAAACGACCTTCGTCTGTCCTACTATCCTAATATCCTTTTAACTTGATCTTCCTTTTACAAAAGACCATCAAATTGATTTCAAAATGTTCTGTTACAACATAATTGAAAATATCTTAGAGGGTGTTTTTTGAAAGATCCCCACCTCAAATTCCATTCTGCTATACTGTACACACATTATAGCTAAGTGAGTATCAACGAGTGCAAGTTGAGGGCGTGTTCCAAAAACATGTACCATTCTAAGCAGGAAACCATCATATTTGTTTGTCGTGATAATTGCAAATCAAACGAATCGACATTCCTCATACGAGTACAATTTGTAGTCACCTCCGGTCGGATGTGCCATTGATTCGTCAAAGAATAGCCTGTCTAATATTTAGCACGGACGAAATTGCTGGTTTCATTTTTCCGGATAACGTAATTAAAGGCGTGCGAGGATTCAATGAATTCATGTCCCAATGTCCCCCGTATATTTGTCATTCACAAATCAGCAACGCTGTGGTCCAACAGCATATTGGATCAGTCGTCTGACTTTCGACTGTCACGGATGCTATCGCATCTAATACAAGCTTATTTAAAAGCGTATACGTAACGCGACATTTTTCGGGTTTCTATATTTATTATTTTGCATTTTCTTTCAACAGCTTGCTTAAAAAGCCCCTGTCCTTTTTTTAACACTATGATTTGACAATATATATGCATTTTAAAATAATGGTTTTATAATTTTGATAAATACACAACATACGTTATAATTTCATGAACTAAATAGAAAACTTTTAGTGGAAAGGGAGACGGAATTGAATTAAAAAAAACTACTGCTATTACAGTGCGTCATCTAGTTAGTAAAGTGAGTAAAAGAAACGATGATAAAAGAATGGTTGTAGCGTTAACTGATGATCCTAAATATTTCATATCTCTAGATCAAAGTACTATTATTATCTCTGTAATGCTTTATGTAATAAATGATGCGAAACATGCGATACAACAGTTAAATGTTCCGCGTCGTTTAGTGTGATGATGATAATGCATTTCCGTAGATTTATACGTTTTTGTTACATATAATTGCTTTTGATACCACTGTAATGGTGTTGTTTTGATACTGCCATTGAATCCCAACATTGTATTTTATGTTCCCCGTTATTACTTAAAAATGAAACTATTAAAATTATGTAATATATTTATTGTTGAAACATAAGCCAGTTAAGCAGGGTCACATAAAATTATAAAAAAAAACAGTTTTCGTGCTTATATCTTTAACTAACATGGTTAAGTAAAATAAACAATCAATAAAATATATCAAGAAGGACCGATATCCAAAAATATAATACTCTAACACTTTTGACGTGTTCGTACTCTGGCTAAGGTCGTTCACGTAGACATCAAATTCCATGGCGTCAGGAGTAAAAACAATTAGTTTTAACCCCAGCCATTGAATTCCTAATTAACTTCGCTAACCATTGATTACCGTTACAGGGATGTCAGCAAACACACAAAAGGAGAAAGTGAATGGTAAACCATAACTTTCTACCCACGTCTATGTACAACCTCTTAGATTGAATTCCTGTCGGTTTGTTAAGTGCGCTGGCACTTGGCTTTGAAGATATTTCTGCCTACGTAAGGGAAATTTTCTTTTTTGAACAAAAAGCAGAAAGTCGGTGAATCCACTTTTAGACTTAAGAATCCTGCCCGGCCATCTGAAGCCATATAGAGTTTGTCATAGGACAGTGTGTTTTGGAACATGTAATCTCATCAAATTATTGATCATTAAAACTTGACACAACATGTATGTTATTTAAAGAAAAGAACGCCTTGTAAGATGAGACATAGTTTCTGATGGCATAATAAACCAATAACGTACCTTACAATGTGCCATGACTGGCCAAAAATGATTAAATGTCAGGAAAATAGCATGGAAGGTACTTATGAACATCACTGCTACCATTACAGATTTAGCAGAGTGTTATAGTCTTTGTTTTTGACGTTCCGCATATGCTTCGATGGAATGTTTCCCTTAATTTGTCACTATGTCAAAACGTTGTAATTAAAGCACAAATTCTAACAGTATTCATTTGTGGAAATACGTTTGACGCGCATATAGTGAAGTTTAATCGCCGAAAAAACTATTACACTATTGTTTTGTTACATAAATTAAGTTTTTTCCCTTTATGGTCAAATCATCAAAGCGAACCTCCTCTAGAGAGAAGCCGAATTTCATATGCTTCTTAATAGTCCTTTTATTACGTATTCTAGCTGGCATATAGAATTTGAAATATGTTTTTGTTTATTTCTATTTTATTGTACAAGACGTAAATTGAGTACCTGCTGCCCCAAGGTGACTGTTTTTATGTGCTTTATTTCAATTTTTTTTTCTGAATTTCTTTTCTAATGTCCTCTCAATATCCCATGTCATCGTCTTTTAGCTGAGTTTTTGCTCTAATGGGAGAAAGTTTTGGATTTTTTTTTTATTTTGAGACAAATGAAATATAAATGGATGGTAGTTTCAACTGCTGTTAAACGTTTAGTTTGTTGACAGGAGTGGCTCAACTGGTTTGACGGGTTTCGTTTTAAACATTATACTGAAAATGACTAAAGCAAGGGATTTAAACAAATACTTCACGTGTTATATAAAAAAAACTTTCCAGACAAATCCGCAAATAATCGTCAACTGTACTCTGAACTTAGCTGATACTCAGTCATGCCTCTGGTGAATATCTAAAAACGATAAACTTAACGTAATGTTTGAATGGGTAAATTATTAGAAGAATATCAGACAGTTGAGGTAGTGCCAATACATTGAACAAAAAAGCTCCGTGTAGATCAGAAAAGTCACGGTATATGGAGTCAATATATGGTCATCAGGGAACGGTCTTTGTACAGAATTCGATTCTTCTACAATTAACTAGTTATATGTATAACAATCATCGGGAGAAAATTGCCTGTCACTTAACTTAGTTACCAATTCTCTTCGGTATCCATGTTTCTCGTATTAACGTTAATTGTTGCGGAAGGTTTGGTTGCTGCGAAGCATATTTGTTAAATGACTAAAACCTTCGTACGTCCCTGTTTGTCTATTGAGCGAGACTTCCGTTACCTATATGGATCTGTCTTTAAAATGATGACACCAAGAAGATATTTAACATATTAATATTTGTATCTGATTAATACACGTAAAACACAATCAACGTCACAAAGACAATGAATATCCAGCCAAATTTAAGGAATGTTTATTATATGTTATTACATGTACCACTCATTGCTGAATTTGTCGTTCAGTCCGTTTTTTTCATTTAAGCATTGGTAAAATCTATCACTATTTTTTAATTTCTTCGGAGTTTGAAAGAAATCATGTTTGAGTTCTCACAAAAGTTTGCAAACAAAATTTATTTCACAGTCCATTGAAATAAAAAAGAAATTGTGACATCGACGCAATACGTTTACACGTACGATTCCATTGACTTTTGAAGGATTATTTTTTTCCAAATCAATGCGCAACGTCAATGTTTATATTGTGACGTTACGATGACGTATAATTTTTGCGCCATTCTAGGATATTTTAATAGTAGTATGAAAAAAATGAATCGGCCAATCAGAAAGCCAGAGTTGATATGAATTTTTTTTATTAAATTCTTCGGATAATTTAATTGCTTTTGTCATCACTTTGTTTTAAACCAAATTGTGCAGCGCAGTAATTAGTCATGGGGTGATACAAGTAATACAATGAAATATCGGCTTTCATCACATCATTAACTTTTCTCTTTGTCCCCAAATCAGAGTCAATGTGTCAATTACTTGATTCATTAGATTGATTAACATGCTGTGGGCAACTCCCATGTCCATCTTCTTAGTCAACTTGATGGTCTTTATTTGAAGATTTTTTTTTCATTTTAAAAAATATACTCCTTGTTGCAATCGCAATATATTATCTTAGTTCATGGAATGTTCTATCCAATACTACGTACATCCATCGTTAGCTTAAATATTGTTAAGATACGTTAATTTATTTTATCAAATTACATGCAAACTATTGTGAATTTCGTAATTTCGATACCCAGAAAAACCAATATTAATGTATCAGAAGAAAATGTTAAGTTTCGTGATCGAATGCGATGACGTTACTTAACCGTATTTTCAATTGATCAACTACATCGCCAGTTTGATGAACAATAACAATGCAAATGTTGATTAAAATTTTCAAATTCGCTGATGGCGTTCATTTGGAAAATTATATCACGATTGAATTCCTAAACAGTATTATCTTCAAAATTGAAATGGAGAAAAAAGAGAGTAATTTATCGACAGTCATTGTACGGTGATGTGGCTTCCTCGTAGTTGAATCTCTAAAAATGCTCTTCTGAAATTACGGATTCTTTCGAGATTCTCTCAAGTCAATATTTAAAGGAATACAACGATGTTTTTACAATCTTAACTTGAATTTTATATCAGACAAACTATCGATTCACTTTCCGAAAACCTTCAACTTTACCACCAGAAGGCTTCATACGTTAGTGGAATGCTAGTCAACCCACAAATTTCTAGTGTAAAAACTAGATCGCGAAGGCAAAACAGAATACAAAAGAGTCTAAGCTTAGGTCAAAGGAAAAATTAACGTTGGAATAATATGAATATTTTTTTGATTACAAAAAGCTTAGATGAATATAATATATTTTTATATCCTACTAATATTATTTTGTCTAATTAACATATTGTATTAATGATATTGGATTTATGGACAATTTATTTAACGGTGCAAGCATTAACGAATATTACATTGCATCTTAATGAAGTATTGCTTTAACCTCATAAATTTCTGGTTTTTCACGTATTCATATATATCGTTAAAATTATGTTTGCCATATCAATAGTGTATTTAACCTTTGTTTATTTCAGATTCCACAAATCAGCTACGCGTCAACGAGTGTTGATCTAAGTGACAAATCAAGATTCGAGTACTTTTCGAGGGTTGTGCCACCTGACTCGTTTCAAGCTCAAGCAATGGTGGACATCGCTAAGTCGTTTGGCTGGACTTATGTCAGCACTCTCGCTGACGAGGGCAATTACGGCGCAAAGGGCATCGGCGCATTTGCCGAGATTTCTAAGCACCACGGTAGGGGTTAATTATTCATTTTTTATAGATTTGTTGTTTTCCTCTGTTAATTTATACATTTGTTAAATATTCTACATCGCTGACAAATGGTATTTTTTTCTTTATCAAAAATAGGAGAAAGCTAATTTGTAATTTTCTTCAATTACAAAAGTTACTAACTTTTCACTATTACTATCATTGAAAATTTGAGCTTCTAATTTTACTTCAAATTCAAAATGCTAAAAATAATTAATTACGTCCCGAAAACAATCAATGGGACCATATCCTATATGGAATAAAGTCATGAAAGCGCAGACACCAAAAGTAAACTAAATCGTTTTATATGTTTGTTGTTGTGTTAATTAGATATTTATAAATATACAATGAAATATCAATTATTGTTCAAATGATGAGTTTCGTTTATGCTCTGTCGGCGGTGGAGCATCTTAAACCACGATTTTATCTTAGGTATTTTAATAGTATCTCTAGTCAAGGACTGATATGTTATATTACAGATATGTTTTATCTATCGTTGCATCAGAATAAAACTGATGTTCCCTGTAAAACAAACCGCAAACTACAAGTGCATTTTGCATTGCGAATGCTACAATCGGTCAGTTGCACTCCTATTTTGACTTGATGTAAAAACGGTCGGACATATGCAACAATGAAACCTATTGCAAACCGAAATAAAAAGTAGAAACTGCAATGTTTTTGCAGTGCTTCCCTAAGCGAAACTGACGATTGCATGCATGCTGCATAGTGATGAAATCAGAAAGCAGTCGCATGTGTTATCGACACGTGCAGTTGACATATTTGTAATTTACATTCTATTCAATCGGCGAAAACAAATGGTGATAAACTTGATTGTATGTTTGCGTGTAAAACCAGTATTCGTATGTAAACGTATCTTTTCTCGTGAGTTTTATGCTCGAGGGAGTTCCACGCCTTTGAAATGTTCGTGACTTATACTGAATTTTGTCAGTGACCCCAGATTCCTCAGGGAAATTAGCTGCATAAATTTACTGTAGCTAACATGATTGAAAATAATAAAAATATACAACAAAAATATCGATTGCTGTTACTCAAGAAAGTGTTGGGAAACAGATGTTAATACTTTCACGTGCTCACACGTTTTTCACGACATCGGCATGTTTTGTCTGACCGAATTGACAGAAACGTTAAGTAAACCAGATCTGTGTCCATAACTCTTATCTCAATCCATCGACAAAGGTTCATTATATTTTACAAAGTGCATATCACGGATATCCAAATTGATACCTAAACAAGATCATAAAGACACAGAGGTAGCTTTTAATTTTTAATGCTATAATGTCTTCTTAGTAGGCGTAAAGTTCAACTACGTTTCAAAACTATAATTCGTAAATCTATATCAATGGCCAAAGATGAGGTTGCTAAAAAGGTTTTCTGTGTAATCTATGTTAACAACGAAGATTAATTTCGCTGTTTTGATGCCTGGCGTGGTGATAGGCAACCAACGCGTGATAATTAGGACGACGGCGGTAAACATATTAACATAAGACGACCCGCGTTATGAAAATTAACAGTTGGTTTGTTTTAATTTAATTCGTGAGAAGGCATCACTGTTTATAAGCAGTGCTACGTTTGTATTATAGAATGGAATATTGGAAACGGCATACACGCATGCTTATTTACATTTTATATTTCATATAATTCGCCGAAGACATATGCGACCCGAACTAATAGTATACATAAGGAACAACTCGACAAAGTAATAATACTGATGTTCCACTTTCGTAGAACATATATGCGATGTAAATGAAAATATTCTCCATGTAGTCGGGAGATCCTGAAAAGCCGCAAAGAAAGGTAGATAAAAACCCCATGCTAGCGCAAATGTAGCGATAATAAGGGAATATAATAAACCTCTGCAGACGTACATAAAAACAAATAAGAATTGATAATAGTACATTGTTATTGCGTACGTCACAATAAGTAAGGTGACAAAACTGCTCCCTGAAGTCGTAGTTAACTACATATTCTCCCGGATATTGTAATTTGTGAATTATACTATGCTATTATTTTTATGTATGTCAATAGATTTCTAAAGATTTCACTATTGTCTAAAAATTGCGGATTTCAGCTATAAAACGAGCATAGCAAAAACAAACCATCTTAAAATTGTGGTCGCTATACAGTAGCAGATGCCATTGTGTGACAACGATACAAAATTGATAATTCTATTCCAAGAGGTAATGATTTACAACCTTTAAAAGGGACATATAATTGAATTTACGAAATAATAGCATACAACTCAGTCAGCGCGTGTATGGTAGCTGTACAGTGGAGAAACAATAATCCAGTACAGTCGTTCGATACACGACAGATGAGATAATAATTACCTGCAGTAAATCAATCTGAGCAGCTGTTTCCATATTAATGGCGTGTAACCTTAAATAGTTTATCTTGTGTTTCCATTGAAGATGTATACTGTTTCCAATGTAACTTGTCAGCTGACGTAATGAGAAAAGTGCCCGTGATACCACCAACTGACAATTGTATAGATAAACCCAACACAGCCACATCCATCACAGAATTTTAATTGCTCAAGATAATAACCAATAAAGATTAAGATAGAATTTGATGTTCATTGCATAATTTGATAGTCACTAATAACGTCTGCTGATAGCTTTTTACTGCCTTTACGTAAATCTGTTATTTTTTTCTTTGATTTTACAGTTCAATACAAAGTGCTGGGAACTATATATCAGAAAGTTCTATCGAACCATTATCAGAGACGTTTAAAAATAAGATATCAAGACATCAAATAAGAATTATGATTTACTTTAATGATCCACTCCTACCGGTGAATAATTACCGTTGTGTGGCGACTGTCATGTGTAATATATCGAGCCATAAATAAATAACTACATGAAAAGCGTTCTAACTAGACTGTATTTTTTATAACTTCGATTGCGAAACAAGTAACATGTATATAACTTACACCACTGTCGATGACCCGTGAGTAAGAGGCGTGAAAGGCATTACATTGGGGTTTCTAGAGAAAACCCTAATGACCGGGCAGGGACCCTCGACCTTTTCACATATGTGCCAAAAATCGAACATTGGGCGGCAAGTTGAAAGGAGAGTGACATACATGTACCTTTGTTTGACTGGACTGTATCCTGTTTCAGTAATTATAGTGACATAATGCTATATTTGACTGTATTAGTCGTAAGTAATAACGATAAAAATATAACCGGTTTGTTAATGAAGCAGGTTTTAATTGTATATATATATATGATACGGTCGCCTTCTAGCTTCCCGCTAGTGGGGATTTCCCTTTAGCTCAGTCGGTTGAGCGGCGGACCAGTAAGTCCGGGGTCACGGATTCAAGCCCGACTGGCGGCACACTACTCTCGTCCTATTACATTTGGTACCGTAGACCACTCCAAGCGAATGCTATACGAGATTGAGAGGCTTCGTTTGAGACAGAACCTGGGTTATTCTGTGTTCAGGGGCGAACACGTTTGAAGAGGGGGGAGTAGTGTAGCAGGTTTTAATTGTAAATAGTGATACGGCCGCCTTCTAGCTTCCCGCTAAGGTGAATCTCCTTTTAGCTCAGTTGGTAGAGCTGTGGACCAGTAAGTCCGGGGTCGCGGGTTCGAGCTCGGCTGGCGGTACACTACTCTCGCCCTGTTACATTTATACGTTGTAAACTAGGAACGTAAACTCACTGAGATTCGTGAAGTTTCGGAATGAAATGCCAGACACCCTTTTTCAGTTATTTGGCATTTTGAAATCTCAGAAAACACTTTAAATGTCTTTTAAGTAGGAATTGACGTGCAATCATTGTGGGAAGGTGATAAAGAAGAGTGTATTATTTTCCTACAATACAATTACACAATACAAAACTATATACCAGCATGTCTTAAACACACATAAGTGTAACACTGTCACGGCTGAGACCAAGTTTGAAAATCAAATAAACTAGTAAAAGGATTATAAGAAAACAAGTCCATGACCATTTCGGGATACTGATAAAACCAAAGTGGAATGATAGTTCGCACCATATAGTTATTTCAGGAACAATCAAATAATGTTTCCTTTGCTTTGTCAAAATATTAGTTGCTAAGCTCTAGACAGTACGTATATAGCCCAATCGTGACCATTTTACCCTTGTATTGTTGAAGTCATGATCGTTGACGTCATTATTGTGGCTGTACAAACTGAAAATGTCGTCAACGAGGCTATGTCTTCTGGAGATGTAATCAGCGCCCTCTACAGTGGTAAATCGACGAGTGACACGTCTGTCGATGTATGATAAAGATCCAGTGAGCATTGGTTGATATACAGAGCTTTCTCATAAAGAGTGTGTAATAGTTTTGTTTTTGTAGAATTAATATCTTCCTATCATACCGTGTAATTTTGACTTTTTTTCTTTACGATCATGGTTAATGTTTGTCATTTCCGCACTTTCGTTGGTGATGGTGGTGTTCGCGCAACGGTGATCCGTAAAATATTAAGCAACAATTCAATTTAATTTTATAACATTTAAAGCCAAATCAAGAAATTTTGATTCGCTATAATTTGAGTTTCTAGTTTTAGTCTACACCTAGAAAAATTTGGCCTTAGAAAATAACCAGCAATACGGTAGGATTTTTGGCATACATGTATGTATTGAAACAACCTTCTGTGTTAAGAAAAAAAAGCGATGTATTACTACATGAAAATATTTATCTTTTATTGGTGGTCCTAAATAAACGAAATAACGTTTTCATTCTGATATATGATGGATATAAATATACATGTATTTGCGTATTGGTAATAAGCGGAAAACTTTCTACAGAAAATGTCAGCAATCAGGACAAGGCATTGTCCTCAGATAACAATACTTTACTTACGGTGGTATCGATTTACGCCTGCCCTAAACAATATATTAGAATTTAGCGATAACGAGAGTGGGAGAGCGAGCTCACTAGGCCTACCTTTCTAACGACTAGGATCATGATTTAATCTCTACAACAATACAAAGCGCTACGATTCAACTAGGACTGTGATGTTCAGTGTTCTCGAACGTCATTTATGTTTGACACGTTGAATGAAAGTTGTCATTCTGGTGATCAAAGAAACCTATATAGCTAATTATTACCTGATTTGCACTTTGTGTAATTATCGTAAATAATGTATACCTTTAAATAGTATGAATGTTACAGTAATGATCAAAGACATTCCTCTTGAAAGAAACATGAACCAGTTGTGCGAATCACTGAGGAGTCATATTTGTCTGCAATAATTACTAAATATACAATATAAATATACAATTAATGCTCAACATGCGATCGTAACAATTATTTTATGTTCTTTCCTTAAACAATATGTCGATGCTGTTTCGTACCAAATAACCAGTTCAAGAAAGTAGTTATTTGAACGTGTATTGAACAATGTTATATGGTGAAGATAGTAAACATATTACACTATACAAGAAGACACAACATGAATATACCGTAGTTTCCCAAAATACACCCCTCGCACAACATAAATGCAACACACCGCATACATGGGAGGCCGTCCTTACATAACCATAGCTGTTAATAGGACGTTAATTAATCAAACAAAAAATATTTCTGAGTGTGTTAACGGTTACTGATAGTATTACTCATTGCTTTGACTCGAGGGAATTTAAATATCGCTTCATTTAGGCTGATTTCAGGGAACTTAAATTTCTGCCCGGATGATAAGAAAAGATAATCGTTCGAGACTATTTTTGTTCGACATTAGCAATGCGTAAATAGTGATCGCAGCTGATTAGTATCAAATATGAAATTGCAAATCCATAACCAACCCCATATAAGATAAACTACTGGTATCAAGTTCTACCCTGATATTTGTCGTATTGCTCCATTGAATCGTATTAATTAAAGCTCTAAGATGATGTTCTTTAATCCATTCCGTGAAATTCCACAACATTTTCTTTGGTTTACAGTTGTGTAGATTATCAGGTTTTAACTTCTTAACAACAGCCAGGATCATTTTAAGGACGACCTCTAATGTTGCGGTGTGTGAATGCCTGTGTTCGAGAGGCTGTGGTACATACGTATTATGTCTCCTTTTTAGTTCCATCTCACTGAAGCACACCGTTGAAGACACCGGTCATACACTAATTATACTGACAACAGAAAAATTAGCCATTCCACTATTTTATGCAAAACGTTTTTGTAATTATCTATCATAGCGTTTAAAACCAAATAATATTCTCGATATAAAATATATCGTCCATGTTTTAAATTAATTAATAATGAATTTAAATATATTCCTCTTAGGAGAAACTATTTTAAGCCTCAGCTATAAACCGTAATACATTTGTATTTGTACAGAAGTTGATAAAATGACAACATCCTATAATGACCCATTTACGCTGTGTTAAGAATATATATTTTTTAATTATAGGAAGCATTTTGCTCCACATAAATAGTTCCTATGTTGGAAATAAACGCTAGGAATATGCCTCACAAAACATAGTTTCCTTTTCGTAATTTAATTTATGTGCAACTATCAATAACAGCTAGAAGAAATGCAAAAGGAAGCAATTTAGAAAACACAGACACGCAAGACACTGCATACCGGAAAGGCCGTCCTTGAAAGACGTTTAATCTAACGTAATGCTGAATCAACCGACAAATCAACCACATGTTAGATAACAAGTTGTTGCGTTAGATAATTTGCTGGTACATGTATGAGTTCGTATCTACTTGTCGTAGCTAAATTGTACACGGATAAATTGAACGACACAATGTCATTACCGAGACTGGTATCTGATTAACGTAGTTATAATACAGGCAGCCATAAAAGGGATTAAATATCCTATTAAACATCATGCAACATCGTAATATTATGGACTTATTTGTTGTTTCCTAATTACACCAAATACTTCTATAAGGCTATACACTGAAATTTTGAGTCGATCATTAAGGCTGGTTTGCCTATCAGTAAAAGCTATATGGTTATTTTTTCTCGTGTTAATCATATTGCCAACGTCAGATTCTAGATGAGATCAAAATATAACATAATAGATGCATGGGGAAATTTGATTTTAACGTAAAACCAATTAACCAATCAATATAATCCTCTACAATACGTACAGACGGTTTAATCTCTCTAGACTCATTGGATGCAGAGCTGGCCTGGCGTGTTATGTAATGAAGGCACCAGCATATACACGTACCACATGCTCCACGCATTTTAGTGCTAATGAAATATGTTGAACGACCGGTAAGACCTTTTTCAAATGGCAGGACCAATTTATAGATCCATTTAATGTGATAATCCTGCCATATTTGCTGTCAAAAGAATCGTATGAACAACTATAAATGTCAGTTAAAACCTGGGGCCGTTTTAGCATTTATGTAGTTTGTTAAATGTCACGTCACAAGAGGGGCTTAGTGCGGTAACGGCTGGTGGGCCACGGTGTGTCTTTTCGGGTATCGGATGACTTATGGTAATAATGCCTGACAATATCGTAGATTTTTTGTCGGAAGTTCAAAAAGGTATGAAAGAACATCTAGAAAAAATAAGTGTAGCATTTATAGAAACAATCAGTCTGTAGAATTCTGTTTCAGAGACGCACTGCGGTATATAAAGTGGTCAGTTAAAGTCGTTAGATTTCGTATTCTACATTTGTTTTTTTTTGTTTCCAGACACAATTCAGTACCAAAATATACATTTCAAAAGAGTATTATAAAGGAATGGTAGCTCAATTTCATAGAAGTAAAATACTAATTTACAAAAATCAGAGAAAACAAAACAAAGGATTAAGATATTTTGTTTTTATTTTGGAATACTTAATAATTTCACAATGACAATTTGGAACACATAGAAATCCTCTAACAACAGTAGACAAAATGGCGGCACATTTTCAACAAAAAACTTAAAACCAATGGTTATGATTCCTAGAAAATTATATTGAAATAGATAATACATAAGAAAAATAGCGATCGTGGGACACTGGCCATATGCACAGGAAGTCAAATAGCAAATTGAAAATTTATAGAAAAATGATTATACAAGACTCAAGTTCAATTTTATGATAATCTAAGCTTACAGGGAATTGTGACATATGGCAATCTAAATGTACACGAAATTTGGGAAATTAGGAACCTTTTGACGTATGAAAATGTTACGGCACACGGGAAACTAATGGTCAATGGAATAATAAGGACTATGGACAATGAAAGGAACATAAAACATATAATGCATGTTATGAGACATACTAGCCTTCAGATGGAAAGAAGATATTCCAAGAAATATGCCAATCTTGGGTCAAACGACATTCTGTGACACATTGTAATCTCATGACTCTCAACGTACGACTCACAGAAACCCTGGAGCACAAGACAATGGTCAGCCGAGGACAAGACAATCTAAGTCATCAATGCTTCAATGAAGCAATGATCGTCTGAAATGTCAAATCCCTTGCTTATTTGTTTAATCATAGGCGAATACGAAAAACAGGCAATTTCTCATTCCAGCTGTCACTTTCATGTCTATCATTTATATACTACAGACGTAGAATCTCATTACTGAGATAATGGTACTTTCCATTGGTGGCTTCCGTCTGTCTGTCCTCTACCAGATCGTTATACACTTGCATAATTATGTAACTGAAATTACGAACAATTCGGAAGGACTTGATCATTATATTGACGTCTGACCCGATCACGTAAAATGATTGCTTAATCACATTAAACAATACATGACGTTTAAAGATAAGTTGATGGTTGATAATGTTAAAAGTCCCACTAGCTGCTGTGATCATTTTCAGGACGGTCGCCGTTATCTAATCTTTGCCGTTATTTAGATTATAAAACTCGTCTTTGAGTCCAAGAATAAAATTGTTGGATTAAAAACTTTCAACATTTGCATTTCTTGACTTGCGCTTCAGTTCGAAGAAATTGTCCGCGTCGAGAAGTTAATTTTAGACACAGCTCTTTTAAAACATACGATAATACATTATCAACCATCACATGGCAGTTTAATTCAATGCATTTTGCTATTGAAATTGTAACAGATATATTGTATGTCATATGATAGATAGTATAACCTAATCCGTTTTACAAAGACAATTAAATATAATGTTTTGTAATATTTGTAAAACGCCCTATACTTACTATTATCATAGCATTAGGTAATGTTTATGATATGCTTCTTTTTTATTTTTAACGATTGTATTAAACAATCGAGAGCCGTCCCATTAACTGACGTCTGTTATATGCATAAAGGTTTGTTGGTTTGTTTGTTTGTTTGATTTATTAACGTCCTATTCACAGCTATGGTCATGATGGAATTTACGTAGTTCAAGATAAAAAAAACGTTTAGCAAAGAAATATTTCCATATTGTACAATGCAACCGCTAAGATGCTCAAAAGACAAAAAAAGACTTAATATGTCGTTTAATATGTTGTATAAAATGTCTAACTATTTGAAAAAGATCAGCTATATATCAATGTATCTTTGTTGTGTCGCCCTAAGATACAAAAGGAAACTAAAATGTTTACTAGAACCTAATACAAAGTCAATTAAAATAACGAGATCTGAAAACATTGAAAAATAAGTCACTCTCTATTTTCACCAAACCTAACAATGAACGATATACAACACTATCTGTCAGATATTAAACCTTTTCTAGAGTTCATATCTGACAATCCTGTCTTGTTTCGTCTATTGACGACATATTTGTCAGGTAATATGAACTTTGGGGTATTCTCTTAATACACTATGATACTATGATACTTACAGAAATGAACTTATTCAATGTGATTTTCTGTCTTTTCAGATATCTGTATAGCCCAGCGACTGTCCATTTCCCGTGATTCCACAGACGAAGACTTCGATACCACAGTGACAAAACTAATTGGGAATGACCGGGCCAAAGCCGTGGTAATGTTTGTCAACGAAGACAATTCTAAACGCCTCCTTCAGGCGCTCATGCGCTCAAATCGATCCGAAACTTTGTGGTTTCTGGCTAGTGATAGCTGGGGCGCAAAAGTACATCCGGTTTTTGGACAGGAAGTCGCCGCAGTGGATGCCGTTACTATACTTCCTAAACGACATGTAATTGAAGGTAAAATGTTTCTATAGAAATAAAAAAAAAACTGCATAGATCAGGAACCAGTACTGTAAACGTACATATTTTAACTGAAATTATATTTAAACGATAATCATATTTTAGTGGTAATTCCATTTTAGCGCCTTTCGCGACCGAGACTTTGCGCTTAATGTATTCCCTGTATAACGTTAATAGTAGTACAGTAGAGCACGATTCAAACAGCTCAGGGGACCAACAAATCCACTTCGTTGTAAGCATGGTTCGTTATACACATATTCCAGACATGGCAGAATCTAATCCTGGTTAAAAGTTCCACTATACAAGAAAACACAATACGAATATACCAAAACACCCACAATGCACTTCATACAGGCAATACATTAAATCCATGGAGGCCGTCCTTAAACATGACCCGGTTCTTATATGGCGTAAATTTAATATACCAAACCAAACAAAGCGCTAATCTGTTCAAAATAAGATTTGCGATAAACTTTGACTGCGCCGAAACAAATATGGTTAAAGTATTAGATTAATGATATCTATGATAATTTTCAATGCACATTTTAGAGTTGATTTGAATGCTTTGCTTGAGGTAACATTAATAGCAAAAGGTGATGTACTCGCAATACATTGTGGTAGTTGTCTTTGACTGACACTAGCACCTTAAATGACGGACTAGAACGCAAAGACATGGGTTCAGAACATGATGAACTCAAAACGGAAATCCAGCTGCATATTCATTGAAATTATAAAAATGATAAAAATTCACAATAAAAATGTTATGTTCTTTCCTTTTCGTAGAGTTTGACGATTACTTTCTCAACCTGTCGCCAGAACACAACACCAAAAATCCTTGGTTTGCCGAATATTGGGAAACAATATTTAACTGTAGCATCAGTCGACAGTCCAAAGGAAGGAAACGTTGCTCAGGTATATATCAACATAACCGACTTCATTAGTCCATCAATTGTTGTCCTTTACAGTAGAAATAATGAGGGTCTTGTTGTGATAGCGAGGTTTACCTTTCGAACAATACGAAAACGCATTACTAGCGATGACAAGTCTGTATCATTATATCTAGTTTTGAAATACGACAGAATGTTCGAGATTTTGATATATTTGCCCTGTGTAACCTTAACGGAGACAAACATAACTATATGAACGACTTTCTTGACCATGTACACTAAAGTCCAAATATTAAGTGTCTGCAGTTTAAAAAAAAATATTTTAGGATCAGCTACATTTAGCGGCTTCTTTCTCAAAGGAAAGAATAAAGCAAGTGAAATTCCTATAAATAAATATGTTTTAGAATGTAATTCGTGGAGATAATCTTTTGCAAAATTATTTGGATCGAGAAATTCGCGAAAGTAAATCGCACGCGAAAGGAAGTTGGTTAACAGAACTTAGGTGTAGATACCCATATCGACAAGTGGCTAGTGTCATTTTTGTGACCACACTCAACATATTGACATAAAAACTGATATTCGCCAGATAATTTATTCTTCCATTGCTGCAATAAACAGTGAAACAAGTTCACAGTCCTAGTAAATGCCATATTGCGTTTACATTTTACATGATTTGATGTAAAATGTTAGAAGAACAAGACATTATATCAGAGAAAGCCTTTCTACAATGAAAATTACTTTCGAA
The DNA here is from genome assembly GCF_041381155.1 of Argopecten irradians. Lineage (NCBI taxonomy): Eukaryota > Metazoa > Mollusca > Bivalvia > Pectinida > Pectinidae > Argopecten > Argopecten irradians. The sequence continues at coordinate 8,324,475 of NC_091145.1, read as the reverse complement.
CGAGATAAGATTTTACATTTTGCCAGACTAAGCTCACAGACGTTACCGTACAATGCATCGACTACACTAACAGTGCTGTGGGCCATAGGATGTCATCAAGATTAGAAATCATTTCGAGAATTGGAAGTGGTATCTTATTTAATCAACGTAGGAAAAAACATCTGCGAATGTTAGAATCAAATCGCGTTGACGAAAATAAATCATACGAAAAATCTGTTTGATAGAAAGATTTGAAAAAAAAAAAATTTTTATCAAATTTTCGTCGCATTAATACCATTAAATAACGGTATGTTGGAAAATCACATACGGATATGATCACTAAAAAGCTTTTGGAATATGAATAATCAAATTTAAATTTAAATTCCAAACGTCGGCGCATAATAGTATGCTATTTTGCACCACAAGTTTTTAGAACAGTATTATCGTTTCCATTTACACTTAAGTGATTTTCATTTCTATTTCAATCGTCATCGAACAATTTCGAAATGGATGAAAAGTATGATTTCTCATAGTTCTTGTTATCGTTTTGCTAAAACATTATTTCTTAATTAAATAATTATCTGGTTGCTAGCTGTGAAAGCTTGAATTACTATTATTATGCGTTGACACACCGAACGACGTCGTTTTGTTAGCAGAGAGTTAAGCTACTGGCCTAACATATAGACAATCATAACACTTTCATTGGTAAGCTTCTAATTCTGGATGATATTTAAGATATAGCGGACTGTATTGTATTTTAATTTACATACAGATTGCTATGTGGCAGTTGTAACTTATATTTCGTTTATCTTAGTAATGCGATTGTTGCACACCCCGAAGTTCACGCGTACGAATACAGACACTGTTCACGGTAAGAACGTTGATCAAAATGAAAATAAGAGGGGGAGAGACGCCGGGTGGATGATGTACCCCACAATGTACCATAAGTCCTCGCATCTTATCGCGTAACATACCTAGGGATGTTGCCCTCTGGTATACCGGTGGTTTTCATCGTATTCTAAAGCTTTTCTTCAACACAGAATAAACTTCAATTAGCATGGCTGTTGATTGTACGAGTTTAAATAAATAAATATTGAATAAAGCAACAATGAAAGAAAGAAAGAAATTTAACTTACGAAACATAATGCAGAATGTAGCCACTATGGAATTCAATTATGATATAAGGTTTTGTTGGCACAAGAAGTGTTTACAAATATGTTTAGCTCTGCTTCATTAAAGGCCATGGATGTGCTCTGTGTGTATAATGAAAAAAAAAACACAACAAAAACTCCATATTCTTGAAGTGAATGATGTCATTTATTAATGTAATAAATGACGGAAATACAATCAATAATCTTTAATTATTATAAAGACTTGTTTATTTTGTTAAATTTTGTAAAATGATATAATCTTTTTTGTGCCATTTTACAGGCAACGAGAACCTAAGGAGTCTGAGTGTTGGGTACGAGCAGGAAGGACTTGTTCAGTTCGTTATCGACTCCGTGTACGCTTTAGCACATGCTTTACACGATCTCCTGGCAGATAAATGTAAAGGGGAGTACAAAAACTGTAATTTGTCCGGAAAGGAGATTCTGGCTTACATAAGAAATGTTACTTTCTCAGGTGAGTTAAAAGCTAAAGTATAATAATTTCCTTGTTGAAATATATCAATTATGGACCTTTGTTGAGGTTCATATGGTGTTATATAGCCCAAGTAGAATAAATAATGACCGGTGTCGTAGCCCGAGGTCATTGTTATAAAACCATATGGACCGCAGCAAAGATCCTTAATTTGTATGGTAGATATGTCGTTTCATAAATGAAATAGCTTCGTAAGTGCCAAGATGCTATTTTTTAAATATTCGCATGGTAACAATAACTATATCCATCTCAATGATATATTACATATACATACATTTATATTTGCCTTTCCCAAAAGACCTTTCACATCATTCTCCTTATTCAATTACTTTACTTACACCATTCTCTCTTTATTACAACTCATTTATCAACGTTCATTCAAAATAAATAAGTAAAAATATTATAATAGATATTGAAAATTTATTAATTGTTTCAAATATTGATGTAGTTTAAAGCGTTAACGACATAACGAATTATATTCCGATAACTAAATTAATTTTATCTAAAAGCAGATGAATAGGGACTTTGAGCTGTAAGATAAATATACATCTGTTAAGAGTGGTACAGAATAAAAAAAAAACCACACTAGCTTAGCCTAATTACTTATTAATAATCTACCTGTCAGCGTTTTTTATAGGCATAGTGTTCCATTATGGTGATAGGCAATTATACGTCTTAATGGGCATGTTTACGGAAGCCCAGTCGACATTCACCATTAGCCGTTTATGCCAACGGTTTCTTTGATGGTTATTTGCTTTGTTACGTTAAGTTGTAAACAAATTAGTTTTCTAAATGTAGTGCTTGTTATGACAGATATGACGTACATGCATGAGATCCTATCAGGATCGGAGGACGATTTAAATTTAGAATCCATTTATAATTATTAGACTATATATTTTTGATCTACAGCTCACGAGCATCCATGAAAATCACGCCCATTAACGAATGTCCTAAAATTTTGCAATTGTGCAATTTTGAATATTGATCATTCAATGTTACGCGTTTATTGAAGTTGTTTATGATGTTCCAATGGGGATATGATGTTAATTCTGTTCCCCTCACCAAGTTCGGTAATGCCAGACATTGTATATGAATTTTGCCTTTCTATTTTCTATGCCTGGCCAAAAAAAATCAACGCAATCGTTTTTCTATTTACGCTTTCGCTAAATGAATAGGTTCAATAGGTGTCTATTTTAGTGAGAACTAAACAAGTTGAACTACTTAATTGGTGAATATGAAATGATATATGCTTCCTGTCTAAAGCTTTCATTCTTTCCACATCCCCTCTTTTATAGTGAAAACGAGATAATGAATCGATCCTGTGAGGATACTAATGTAATTGTGATCGACCACACATACTTTTATGCTCACGAGTTTATGTATTGTTTTCAATGTATATTAATTCTTCATCAGTCTCAATGACAACTAGTCATAACCTTCTTTTAAAAAGTACATATTTATATTTTTGCACTCACAATTATTGATCAAACAATTATAAAATGCAACGTTTAAGTCGTATACCTCAGTGTTCCAATGATTTATGTGTAAATGTTGAAGCTTAATAGACCGACTTTCACCGCTATAATTAAGCAATTAGCCTATTCCTGACAAGATAACCAACATTTCTATATATAAAATGGCTTAATTTGTAGTAATGAAACATTGAAACCAAATATTTATCTATATCTTTAATTCTTCTATAAAATGTGACTTTATTTATATTATTGAAATATTGAAAGCTAGTAGTCATCGATCTTTAATTCTTCTATATAAAGTGACTATATTTGTAATAATGAAATATTTAAATCTAATACAAAAGAACCGACTTATTTTGACATATGTAAATATTGAAGTAATGCTTATTTTGAAATTATTCGTAATCCATGTTAACGTTTTTTTCATTCCCCAAGGACTTCAATCTTATCTACCATAATGATTGATTTTATCGTTCATAATCAAGATAATTGTGTGATGTAATCGGGTATAGGATTGTATCACATAACAGCTTGTTGTCATTTAATATTTTACATATGATCTGATTTTCTACTTTCCCCATTAACCAATACACTGATAGATGGAAGCCGATATACAGCAAATCAGCTAGGTGTTTCCATTATCTGGTTATTAGGACATCGCATCGGAGATTCTATTCGACCAAACTTAGTTACCACAGTTTCCCTAAAACTGGTAGACCTATTATTTCGAATAAGACATGATAATATATAATAGTATGCATATGTGCACTGTTTTAGTGGTTTATTCAAGATAATGTCCATAACTCCTAATGGTGTCAAAATTAAAGCATAGTCTGATCATTTACAATCGCAATTGTTACACAAGCATTTTCGAGGTTTTAGCTTTAATGAGGTCTTGGAACTCAAAATGGCCAATGTAGTCCATTAAGGAAAGAGATTTATAAGATATTCAATACCATTGAAAATTGATATACTTTCGTGCCAGTTAATACCAAGATCATCGTTTTAAAGAGGTCAGGAAACAGCCAGAATTGTGTCAATATTGCGATTTTTGAGGTCGCGATAAGTTGTTCAATTCAAGGCGGTCCTGGTGTCATTGTTCTTCTGGTAATTTAACTGGTTGTCAAATATGACTTTCGATACATTTTTTCGATTTTTACTATTGCTTTAAAATGGTTACTTTATCAGTTCAGAAATCACTTCTGATTGACTGATATAACGAGTTAAGACTTCGTAGAAAAAAAAGAGTCCCAAATTGAGAGATTATCTATAGATTAAATCATAAGGATTAATTTGAATATATTGAATATACTCAATTTTGTGTTATGTATCCGTAACATAAAAATATATTCATGTTAATCATTAAACAATGTATGGTACATGAGTCATTAGTACAAAATATTAATTAGTCATCATTGTTTCTTTTATACCTAGGCATCAGTGGGGATACTGTCCGGTTTAACGAGAAGGGAGATGGTCTAGGAAAGTACGATATCTACCAGTACCAGGCACGAGACGATGGACGATACGAGTATGTCTTGATCGGAGACTGGACCGACAGGTACATGTAGACAACACAACCAATCAATATACTTCAAAACACTAAGTGGCTTCCGATGTAATGGGAAATCCATTTTACTTACATATTGATAGTCAGGACAATCGCTGTTGTTTACTTCTAAATTCTAAGAAAAAAAATGAACAAAACATTTCCGAAAAACATTGAATCCATTTGCGGTACTTAAATACATCGATAAACAAATGACTGTGCAAAAAAGCTGCATGTCAAACAAACGCAAAACTTAGAAAATAAATGGTAAAACCATGTTTATCTCGACGTAACATACATTTGTCAGCATGTCTAGTTACTTTCTGATTTTCTATTTGGTTCCCCTCCTTATTCTATTTAATACTATATGGTGACTAATAAATGTTCAATTATCCAGATATGTATGTTAAGCAAAGTAATGCATTTTGCACAATGCTTTACGAGTAAAAAGCACTAATTATAATAAGCTTGTATTTGGGATTGTAAAATATATAATAAAATGACAATGCTGACTTTACCTTCGATAAATTAACCAATATATTTGCAATAATTGACCTTTTTAAATCAACTTTAATTCGGCTACATTTCGTATTTCACCGACATACATGTACATATTATGTCAGTATTGTTAAATTATTAGACAGATACTGTCAGCGCAATGTTCATAAATGTGCTGATCTGTTTATGAAACGTTTGTTGTTTCTTTACGTGCATGGGTTACCTATTTACAGAAAACGGAAAACCTTAAAAATAAGTTTAACGACAGTTACTTTTTCCGGATTATGTATCTCGATTCGGTGTCGTTGAATTATGCATACGTCTGCATGGTATTCGTCCATCAATTTACAATAATTAATGACAAAGTGTTTAGTTATAAAATGAATGAATGTTATCAATATAATAAATAAAACAAAAAAGCGATGGGCTAGTCGTGGTTCTCCATGTCGACAATGCAATCTGCATAAAAACTAGGATGAGAAGGAAGGTAATTAGATAGCTACAGACTGCCTGGTTTGCCAACTACGACATATGCAATATAAATTCATTCATATTTACTTCGTCTGTATGTGCTAATATAATAGTGTCTGCTGGCACCGCCACCGTGTGCCACAATCGATATACGTATAAAGTCAATCTATATTTAATAATAATCTGGCCAGAATTTCGGATTATTAAGGTCTACTTATTTATTGCCTTCCCAGTTAATCAGACTCTCCACCATTCTTATAATAACGAAGGGATCAATTTATAGATGACCAAATGTTTTTCTACACTAAATAATTATTAGTTTTTGTCACCAGGATCGACTTTCAGTCGTGTAGAGGTCAGACACTGTGATTATAACGTACCTGGCTGAGCCATGACGCTAATTAATTTTCAGTACGTTAGTGATCATTTTAAGGCAAGTTTGTCGTTCTAGGGTCATTGTGTTTACACTTTTATTATTTGTAAACACTTAAGGAATAGCAGGAGCTGACATTATCACACGGCGGTCATTAGTGCGACAGTTCTAGCGTTTTTCATCGATATAATCGATGTATTACGCATAGCTTTCATGATTAAGAAAAAAGCTTAAACTCAGCTACTTTGTAAACAACCAATCAACCTTACACTGCGCTATTCGCGAATTTTTATTGTATTTCCACAACACATTTGATGTCAATGAACAAACAATTAAGAGGTTATAAAACTATTCATAAATATGACTTGTAATGATTCAATGAGTATGATTGAAAGTGTATCTAAGGCAACGTTGCATATAAAGCTCATTGTTTGAGAAATCTGTACCATTTATTTATTATTTTGCTTACGATTTGTTTCAATGTACGTCAGATTCAATGAGCTTACTATGAAAGCTTCTTCAATGATATTAAATGTTTTGAGTCTAAGAACTAAGTGAAATGACACCCGCATACAATAAGTATCTAATATGCCCTATGTCTGCCTCGAACTGACGAAATGAGTATGAAAGTAGAAAGAAAGAGACCTTGAACTCTTGGTGACCGATACTTTATTGTGTTACTCGTTGAATTTATTCAGTTATGAAAAGTTCATATCATTATCTGCACATGAGGGTTCAACGAAATGTTCCTATTGTGAATCGCATTAGTTTAACTGTTCCGGTAAAACTCTGAACTGTTGCACCAGGAGTTAATTGCTTACCGTCTGATATTGTAAATCAGACGGTCTGATATTTCAACACATATTAGAGTGTGGATTCGTTTTAGTTGAGATGAAGCCAGTGTATGGCCTGAAAGTTTTCTAGTAAATGAAATTTACATATAAAAACAACTTTTAAAAAAGAGCACTGATAATAAGGAACATATTCATCAGTAGAGGTTAAATCTTCAACATACAACGTTTAGTTTGTACCAAAATTACGGAAATATCTAATTTTAGAGAGAAAAAACCGCATTAAGCTGACTAATCCACAGGGATAGTTCCGATGCCTAATAATTAGGATGAGTAGTCGTAAACCACAAGATGAGTTCGGCCATCGATGTAGACAATATTGGTCGGACAAAAAAGAAAAGGTTCATTCATATGCTCTGCCCGCCAATTTTGACCTTTTGACAGATATAGATTCATGGAGATCGACAACTGTCATACTGTGTTTGGCTTCTGGTGTAGAGTCACAGAAGGGTTTGCCCTATAGTTAAGCGCAGTTCTAGGAAAGGAATCATACACAATGCGTGTATGTGGTGGCATGGGGGCAACCATCCATGCATGGCGAATGGAATTAACAGACATTTGCATGCATTTGAATGATAACTGAGTTTAGCGAAGAATCACCGCAGGTTTCTTATTGAATTGAATCTATGTATTGTGAAAGTCATATAAAACCTGTTGAGGCTGAATTGTGAACTCGTGGGTCGTTAAGGGTACATATCTAACAACGTTAAAGTGTCCCTCAACCAAGGCTTATTATATTATACAATTGACTCCTACACGGTTGGTGGTAATTCCAGGCAGAATAGGACACATATAAGACATAGTCCGTGATATTACAGAGTTAACAGATTTATATTAAAAAATAAATAATCGAAACGCAAGTACCGCGATTTTTTTAGCATTCAATGTATTAAATCTTGTAGACCGCGGACAATGTTTACAAGATTATTTAAAGATGCTGCACCACTGACTAATTGTATTTTTTCACTATCAAAGCATGAACAAAAGAAGTAGTAATTTTCTTCAGTTAACAAGAGCTGTTGGAGAACAGCAAAGCTCGCCTATTCAGATGTACACATCAATAAAAACCTCACTTGGGTAGAACAAGTTTTATCAAAACTAGCCACGGCAGTTGCTTTACTGCGTAGAATGTCTAGATATTTGAATGTTGATGCCAAAAAAGTTTATTACAATGCATATATTCTCCCAATAATGGACTATGCTGCTGTTGTATGTGGGAATGGCTTGACCTAAGAACAAAAAACTGCAATTACTAAAATTAAAAAACGAGCACTTAGAGTTATTTTGAGCAAATCAACTTTGACTCCAAGCAGAGAGCTGTTTAAAGATACTGATGCTCTTCCTTTCGAATATAGAATTATGTATCATACATGTGTACTAGTTTATAGGTCATTAAATGATCTGACACCTGAATATTTAAAAACTTGTTTTATTTCTTGCAATGAAATGTATCAATATGGGTTAAGATCAACGACACAAAATAAGTAAATCCTACCTAGAGCACACTCTGAATTGTTCAAAAATCCCTCCATTACAATGGAGTTAAGCTCTGGAATAACTTACCAGCGAGTTTAAAAACTGTGCCATCACTATTTGCCTTCAAAAAGAATGTTAAAACTTATTTTTTAACGATGTATTTATCAAACTGAAATTTCTTTGCATTCTCGTTTACATGTAATTTTTATCTATATACATGTATATCATTAACACCACATAGGCTGCTGTCTCCCTATATATAGCTAGTAGATACAATATCGTGTTTTAGTTTTTGTAAATGAATTATAAATCATTTTTATGTTTCAATGCAATGGAAATACCGGGTATGTTTGGTATTAATCAACAAAAGTTTATTTGTTTCAAAACAAAGTCCGTGTTTGAATAAATGTGAATTTGAGTGAAAAAAATTGACTGAAAGTTTACAATATAATAATGTTTATTCCTATCAATATGAATGTATTACATGTTTGTTCTTGTTTTCGTCGTATTGTTGTGAGGGCCATATGTAAGATTAGTACTGTACTAAATATGTAACCCTCATGAAATAAAGTTTTTATTATTTATTATTATTATTATAAGAAGTTGAGGTTCAAGTATTTACTATTTAAACATGGAAATATGACAAATTAACAGACTCAAAAACCGCCTAAAGGGCCCCAAATTAGTTGTATTATCACGTTCAGCATCCATACACATTAGGAAAATAAAATCATAAACATTTATGATGACTTAAGCTTAAACAATAGACAAAATAGAAACTAGCTCAAAAACTTTAACATGGAAATATGACAAATTAACAGACTCAAAAAAACTCTAAAGGGCCCCAAATTTTAACGTGAAATGGGACGCCAACGCTGACGCCGATGCCGACGCCGGGGTGACAACATTAGCTCCCCCTATTCTTCGAATAGGCGAGCTAAAATGAAAAGTTTGAGCTACTTACTTTACTACAAGATAAGAATATTAAAAATAATTGCGTCCCTAAAAATATCCACATGGCACTATGGTCTATATGAAATGGAGTACTGATTACACATGGACCAAAAGTAAAATCAATTATTCTACATTTCTATTGTGTTAATTGGACGTATATTTTCATGAGTAAAGGACAATTACTGCTAGAATGATGAGTATTGTCTATGCTCTGTCGGCGGTGGAGAACCCTTAGAAAATTTGAAAATTAATTATTTTACAATAATTTTTAACTTTTCAAACCCTTTTGACAATAGATATTTTTAATGTTTTTCTCAATAAATGAAAGCATAATGATAAACACAATCAGAAATATCCAAGTTATATGTAAAGATTACCTAATATCTAGTATCTGTAACAAAAACATAAAACTTAGTATCTGTAACAAAAATATAAAACTTAGTATCTGTAACAAAAATATAAAACTTAGTATCTGTAACAAAAACATAAAACTTAGTATCTGTAACAAAAATATAAAACTTAGTATCTGTAACAAAAACATAAAACTTAGTATCTGTAACAAAAATATAAAACTTAGTATCTGTAACAAAAATATAAAACTTAGTATCTGTAACAAAAATATTAAACTTAGTATCTGTAACAAAAATATAAAACTTATCTGTGATGACTGCCATAATATCCCGAATTTAAAAACCCTCCACACTATAATGCATGGCGTTTAAAACAAGATGATAACATTTGTTAATAATAATAATAATAATAATAGACTTTATTTAGAGTCGATAACACTTTGAGTCACAGACTCGTCTTCCAAGTGGTCGACATAAAAATATACAATATTTACAACATGGAATATATCATAGACCATACATATTACAGTGTTGCATGTATTATTATAATGGATATCACAGTCAGATTATCACAGAAAATAGTAAAAATTAAAAAGGCACTCATAAAGCTCATGGTGCATAAATATATGAAAAAATAAAAACACATCTTAATGAATTAGTGTCTAATATACATATATGCCAATATGACAAAAGAATAAAAATTGACAGAATATATGCTTTTATAGCATGTATTAAAATTGATTTTGTTTGATTAATTAACGATAGTTTATTAAGACAATAAAAGAACAAAAAGTGCTGAGTTTACTAAAAATTGGTATTAAGAAGCAAATGAAACAGTGATTATTGGGATACATGTAGGAAGTGTTTTTTGCATTCGTATTTGAATTTGGAAAGTTTTGTATTTTTAGAAACACTTTCTGGTAGATCATTCCATAGTGATGGTCCACTATACTTAAATGAGCTCTTAAATTTTTCTGTTTTAAATCTAGGTAATAAGTATTTCCCTGAAGTGGCTGATCTAGTCTTCTTTTCATGAATATTGGATACTAAATTGTTACAATCTAAATAATTAGGACATAATTTGTTAATAACTTTAAACATAAGAATACACTCATTATATTTTACTCTTTTGCTAAAAGGTAGCCATTTTAATTTACAAAGAAGTTCCTCACCTGATACGGTATAATCTTCGTCTAAAATAATACGAAGTATTCTCTTTTGCATTCGTTCAAGTTTGCTTATGTACAGCTGGCTACAATGGCCCCAAACATTTGAACAATAATCAAGGTAAGGTAAAATGAAACAATTAAAAAACGTAATTCTAGATGAAATTGGTAAAAATTTCTTTATACGACATAATTGATGAATTTTAAAATTGACCTTTTTTATAACATCTTGGGCATGTTTATCCCAAGTAAGGGTATCATCTATGCAAACACCAAGTAATTTTTCATGTTTGACATTTTCTAACTTACTGTTGTTGTCAGATACATCACATAATATATTAATCTCATTTGAAACCCTTTGTTTTTTCTGTTTACTTCCTATTAACATAACTTTTGTTTTTTCAGTGTTAATGACCATTTTGTTTGTTTCACACCAACTTTTAACATTTACGAAGTCAGATTGTAGACAAGACTCGATAACATCAGTTTTCTTGTCTGCTACTTGCATGGATGTGTCATCAGCATACATAAAAACTTCACATTGTTTACAATGGAGAGGCATATCGTTTACATATAATAAAAACATCAGGGGACCAATAATCGAACCCTGTGGTACGCCAGTTAAAATTTCACATGGGTCGCTAAGCGATGATTTAAAACATACAGTCTGAAAACGATTGGACAGGTACGATGTAAAAAACTTGGTAGTACTGTCTGAACAACCGTATATTTTCAATTTCTTTAGTAATATGCTGTGGTTAACAAGGTCGAAAGCCTTTCTAAAATCAATATACATAATACCAATGAGGTTTCCTTTATCAATTTCCTCATACCATCTATTGGATAATGCTGTAAGAGCAGTTTGACATGAATGTTTACTCCTAAATCCAGACTGGTTTTCAATAATAAGGTTGAATTTAGTTAAAAAAATCATAGAAGGTAGAGTGCACATGTTTTTCTAAAATCTTTGATAATAATGGCAGGATTGAAATAGGTCTATAGTTGGTAACACTACTTTTTTCACCCTTTTTGTAGATAGGATTGACTTTAGCATGTTTAAGTTGATCGGGAAATACATTTTGACTTATACACATGTTTAACAATGAGGTAATAGGTTCAGCAATGACAGTAGCTGATATTTTTAGATATTTGGCGGATATACCATCTAGTCCTGTAGCTTTAGTACAGTCAATACTGGACAGAAACTTGGAAACAAAAGATAATGAGATTTCTGGTATATCGTATACAGTGTCCACAGGTAGGTGTCTAGATACAAAAGCTTTTATAGTGCTTAGATTATCAGGTAAATGTGTTGATTCATTATCAGAGATATACTCTTTGACAATATTGGTAAAAAAATTGTTAAAGTTATTTGCAATTTCATTGTGTTCATCAATTTGCATGTCATTTGAGGTAATAAAATCAGGTTTAGTTTCCGGTTTATTTGGAACTAATTTTTTAAAATATTTCCAATATTTGTTAGGATCTTTTTTACAGGCATCTAGGACATTTCTGAAAAAATTACTTTTGGCTTTTTTTTTATTAAAGAAGTAACTTTGTTTCTCCATTTACGATACAAATCAAGATTGTTCATGTTCTTATGATTGTCTCTGATTTTCATGGCTGTGCTTATGTCCTCATTCCACCATTCTGGAATGGATTTGTATTTTACTCTCTTCTCTTTGAGAGGAGCATGTTTGTCAAGCACTTTAGTAAAAGTCGTAGTCCAGGAATCAAATGCAAGGTTAACATCATCATTTGTATCCTGGGGGGAGGCTTGAAAGGCAGACTCCAAGTCGGAACAGAAATTTTCTTCATTAAAAGTTTTAGTACATCTGTACTTAATGGTGTTTATACCTGTTTGTTTCACATTTCCATGATACTTTTTGACGGCAAATACAGGTTTATGGTCGCTTATGTTAACGTTAGAAGTATCACAACAGGTAAAATCGCTGGGAGTATTGGTCCATATATGGTCTATACATGTAGAAGTATTGTTAGTTACTCTCGCAACGTCATGTGGCGATACATTGCATATTCAAATATTATTCATTCGAAGAGAAACCTTTATACATCAGCGTTTTGGAACGTTTTAGTATGTTAGTGTTGTGTTGTCTTGGTAGGGTAGAAACTACTATACATTTGACAGTATTATTTCAGTATAGATTACTTCCAAATACACCAAACAATAACGCACCTGGTCACATTAAAACAAGCGGAAGCATAAACACGTTTAAATTATATTCAATTTTCTTACAAAATGCTTCAAGCGATCTTCGTCATTTAAAAGTTTTTGAATAAAGTCCAAAATTCTGTATTATCGGTTACCTGTCTTCGAAGCCATTAAATTTGCAATGGCATAGGCATTTGTAGCTGGTCCATTAGAATATTGAAAAAATATGCTTCACGAATATGCCTGTGTTAGAAATATTCTAACAAGATTACGTCTATGATGGATGAAACGAAAAATACATGAAGCAGACCTAAACTTCAAATAAAAAAATTCGTTTGATTTATTCGGCATAACGTCATTCTTTTCTATGAAAACAATTATCTGTCAAAAACAGGTCACGTCTTTAATTAATTTGTGTTTTTCGTTGACTTTGGCAATAATTTGATTATTAAATTCTATCTTTTAGTTTGCGGCTCAACACCAGCCTTATCAAGTGGAGTAAAGAGACGGGCGAACTTCCGACCTCTGTTTGTAGTGATCCGTGTCCATTCGGCTCTACCAAGCTGGAAAAGGGAGAAAGTTGTTGTTGGGCATGCATTCAATGTGCGGACAACGAATATCTCGAAGACGAATTCACGTGTACAGAATGTTCGGAAGGATTTCACCCCAATACCAATAAAACCACATGTGTTCGACTACCGATATTGCACCTTGAGTGGGACAGTCTTTGGGTTATATTGCCAATTGTGTTTTCGAGTTTTGGAATCGTTTGCACCATTTTGGTGGTTGCTGTGTTTATTCGCTACAACTCCACGCCTGTAATAATGGCGTCCGGTCGGGAGCTTTGTTATGTTCTTCTCATAGGAATCTCAATGGCCTATGGAACCTCCTTGATAATGTTGATACGACCTTCTGTCGTATTGTGCACGCTTCGTAGACTTGGATTAGGGGTGTCTCTTTGTCTTATATATGCCGCGATGTTGACGAAAACGAATCGGATATATAGGATTTTTAATAATGGAATTAAAGCTATGGTCAAACGGCCATCATACACTAGTCCGAGATCACAGATTTTTATATGTATGAGTATGGTATCTGTACAAATTGTGGGAGGCTTAACGTGGCTCGGCTTTGAAAAACCAGCCACGACTTACGAATTTCAGCAAAGTACTTTCCTAGTGCTCAAGTGTCGAGCGAGCCAAATTGCCATCATTGTATCCCTGATGTACAATATACTTTTAATAATTATCTGTACTGTGTATGGGATTAAAACAAGGAAGATCCCTCAGAATTATAACGAGGCAAAGTGTATCGCATTCACTATGTACAGTACGTGTATCGTCTGGCTTGCCTTCATTCCTATCTACTTTGGAGCGAGTAGTGACTTCAAGGTAAGCATAACGCATATATATCACCTAACGTTCAAATGAATTTTTGAACTATCAAGACAGATCATCAATGTTTATACCTTTATTGCACGATATAGACATATGGCAAAATGTGCTTTCAATAAGTTTCTGTAGCGAGTGTTGTCGGGATTGGACTGGGTCGATCATCGATGACCAGGTAGCTCAGCGATAGATCATTCGGCTAGTTTTCGAAGGTCCCCGGTTCGAATCCCGCTCTGGCCGCTTAATTTTCTCCTCTACTGTTACAAGTTCCTTTTTGTTTGAAACACTAACAAAACCATGAAATTCGAACACTTGACTGTGATGAACGCAAGGTATCACAAAATGAGATTTTTGTTCGTATGTGCGAATATCCACATACGAAGAATATTTTTTAAGACACATCGTTTCATAATGTGTTTTATTAAGTCAAATTATCTCCTATTGATCGATCATTGAAACAGATAGACTAGTCATTGTCGATCTTAGCGTGTATATCATGGTGTATTTTAGCAATTATGAGTAGTGATGCGAAATAAGAAATTTGTTCATTTCCGTTGTCAAGAGTGACGGATAGAAATATCAATCAGTATGGTTACTCACAATGTTTGATTTATAACATAAATTTATAGCACATTTTAGCAGAAGATTTGAGAGCTAATCAATCAATTCCACAGTTTACATCATAATTATCTTAGCGGTGTAAACATTATTGCAATTTTTAATATCAGATAGCAATAGTTGTAACAGCTCGTGATATTTTCCAAAATGTCAGCTATAATCATTTTCGAAAAAGAATTAAATGGCATCCGATTATGCAAGTCCCCAATGACGTCTTGCTGTCAAATGATATTGAAAACCGCAACTATTCAATTTGGTGTTCATAATGTCCTGAATCAGCAGTATCCCTAATGTTTTGTCACATTTCTAGTTTGTACAATCACACATACCAGTCCAATTCCGACTAAATAACGCCTGCAATCAATCTGCACACGCGGAAATGACATAATACAGAACTGAAATTATACATACATCCAAGGCTAAATATATATGTGGCTCCTGATGGTTAACGACGTTATTTATGGTCAGAATCATATGATAATTTAAACGATAGAGTGACTTTAAAGGTCTGGTCATATTTCACGATTAAGTACTGTTACTTATTTTAAAATTTATGGATTTCAATGTCAATTTCAACAAAAGTTTATTTCAAATAAATGAAATTGAAAAGGATGTAAACAACAGGCAATTCATATATATAAGGTCTCTCCCTGAATTACCAAATGTATGGATTAAGTTACTTTTCATTATCATCTAAGCTATCAACTTCCGTCGGGTGCGATTTTTTTTTTTCAAATGAAGAGTTTCACTTAATCAAATTCAAAGGCAAGACAAATTTCCAAGATAAATCAATTGAAGCTGAAAAATAAAACGAATTACGTTGGTAGATCGGGGCTAAGGCTAATGAACCCTTACCAAAGATTACGAATGGTGTCACATCCCAAAGGTACTATCCCTTATCCTGTAAACCGTTTAAGGCTTGGTAATTTAGTTAAAAAGCTGAGAAATAGTTGGCGTTTGACTTGTAAATTTCGTCACATTTCAAACTAAACTGCCACTTTCGTATGGAATAGTGAAGATTAACTTTTCATTGATTCAGTTGTTACCGTTTGCACAAAGGGGGAGGTAACTATAATTTCTTTAACAAGTCCCCAGGGCCTTAACGGTCATCTGACTACCTTGGCAATAGCCGTATAGGAAATCAATTAGATATGATGTCATGGTTAAAAAAATAAAATTACTTGGTCGGGACCATGTAAGGATCATTTCATGCAAATTTCAGCCAATCTGAATGGGTAGAACTTTAGAAGAAGTACAAAATGTGTTTTTTAAGATGGCGGCTATGGTGGCCATCTTGGTTTTTGGATCAACCCGACAAATAACAACACTTTGATAGGACAATGACAGTATCATTTCCGGCAAGTTCCAGCAAAATCACACTAGTAGAACTTTTTAACAACTTCAAAGTATACTGTAAAGATGGCGGGTGTGGTGGCCATCTTGGAGATTGGATCAACATAAAATATAACAACACTTGGTTGGGACCATGTCAGGATCATTTCATGCAAGTGTCAGCTAAATCACACTGGCAGAACTTGAGAAGAAGTTCAAAATTCAAGATTTTAGAATATTTGACCCCCATGACCTTGACAGTTTTCACAACTTATCTCAGCATGCTACTGGCTAAAGATGAATACCTTGAGCCTTTCGGCTAGTTTGAAGAAGTCTATTTGACCCCCTGTGACATTGAAATTAAGTCAATGTCATTCATTTTCATACCTTTATAAGGCTTTCATCCAGCATGCTACATGCTAAAATGAGTACTCTGGGCCTTGTGGTTAATGAGAAGAAGTTGTTCAAAGATTTTAGCCTATTTGACCCTGTGACCTTAACAGTAGGTCAAGGTTAATCATTTTCACAACTTTGGTAGCCTTCATCCTAGCATGCCACAGGCTAAATATTGGTATTTGGGTCTTACGGTTATTGAGAAGAAGTCGTTTGAATGAGAAAAAATTTATGACGGCGGACGACGACAGTCGGTGCATGATGACTATAGCTCTTTGAATGTAAATATTGGTTTTGTGAATTTTTTTTGAGAAAGCTAATGATTTTTTTTCATTATGTAAAATGAAATGCGCACGAGTGAAGTTATTTGGTGTCGAATGTATTCGCCATTTTAAAAACAAGTTTTAAAATGTTCCCGTTGCACATTTGTTTTTTAAAACTAGGAAAAACTATTCCCGTTTCAGAGTTAGTGCCAGGGAAAAAATTAATCTAGAACTGAAAGTGACACCCAATAAACTATCTTGCTTGTGGGCTTTAATTAGAAAGTTTTGATAGTTGTCAATCAAGATTAACTTTATATAAGACAGGAACAAAAGAGATTTACATGTTTAGGGCGGAAAATATATTGATATTACATGTTTGCATCAAACATCACTTTTAATCCCGTTTTACATTATCAAAACATTAGAACTTCTCATTACTTCCCATAATAGCGAGATCTGCCGACTGAAAAATCCGCTGATTTTCAATCTACCATGAATTAGATAGCATATCGTACCTTAACAGACCTATGTTATGTGACTGTCACAGAGGAAGTTTTTTAATATAGGATTATGTTTTCGCTTCTGTCCATCTCTGATAATACCAGCGACAAACGAGGTGTATTGATCCGCGGGTAGACATTTACGCTTGGGTAGCCACCATGTAAAATGGTCACAAGTTAATTACCACATATATTCATAGAATCTCAGAATGTCGACGGGTTTTCTCAAGGGTCTATTAACTTTAACAAATAGCAACTTGATTTCCAATATTGGCAATGTTTCTAGATATTGTAATTAAACTAATGACTCAATCAGACCTGAAGCGAACATTCGGTAGCGTGTTACTGGAATGATAAAGTCTTGTTCGGTTTAGACTTTACGTCAGTGGATATCACCAAAAATACGATTTATCTATGAGCTTGAACACCAATAAAATTGATGTTTGAATGTTGCAAACATGTTTCAATTCTGTAACATGCAACACACCTCAACAAAATTAAAGATGCTTCACTGCCGACGAATTTTCATTCAATAAAAACAGGAACAGATGAATTAATTTTTATTCAGTTACAAAATTTACTTATTTTACACTATAATCATCATTGAAAAATTTGCGCTTCATTTTTATTTAAGAATAAAAAGTATTTAAAATAATTAATTTAATCCCGAAAAATCCCATGGCACTCTACCCTATATAGAATGAGATACTGATTACGCAAGCAACAAAAGAAATACCAAATTCTTTTTTATATAAATTTGTGTTTATTAAATACCTAGATACATGATTAAACATTGATTATTGTCCACATGATAAGTATTGTTAATGCTCTGTCGGCGGTGGAGCATATTTAATGATTTATTGCTTCAAATATTTTAACTTCATACTAATATGGCTTCATTTATAAAACTGTAAACGTATAATACGTCAGTGATAGCCTTTTTAATAATGGGGGTATCAATGCTGTCCATCCTAGTCTCTCGCTGCTTTACATGTTTCATAAAGATAATTTAGGATGAGCTGCATTTTGTTTCCTTTTCATATTTTTTCTGTACATTTTTGCAAATTAACTATTCAAATTGTAATTTCTTTTAATGCAGCTTGCACAATTTTAGTATTGAAACATTCATTAAGTAATTTGAATTTTCTGCTTAACAGAAATGTTGTATTTTCGTTATAATTTTTCTAATGATACATTTGTTTTCAGGAAAGGTAGTGGGCTTTTACGTGGCATTACCAATTATGTGCTTCAGGGATTGCCCCCATTAATTTGCTTGATCAATACATTTTTGACATACTGCCTCTTTTTTTCATTTCAGATTGAAGTTACCTCCCTTTGTATGTGTGTCAGTATCAGTGCTACAGTCGCATTAGTGTGCTTGTTTGCACCAAAAATGTACATAGTGCTTCTACAGCCCCACAAGAATGTCCGCAAGGGGGCGTCTTGTGCCAGCAACAAACCCTCACTTTCATCTCGCCCTTGCTATGATCGCCAAAATTCATTCGGAAGCTTTCCACTTCCACTTCCGAACGGCGGTATGTTTACCAACCCAGTTCCGGTTGCTCCTCCAAACACTCAAATGACGCAGACAACATTTAATGATGTATTCAACGACAGCTTCGATGATTTATCATGTGACGAAATTACAGCAATGAATAACAATGAAGAACAGCAAATGGAGGCTGATATATAATTATCTTTGTCTACTATAACGTGTTCATGTATCATCAAATATCGCTCTTATTCCCTTTGTCTCTTATCCTTCATCGAAGGGGGTATTATTTTATCAATAATTGAATTATTGATTATATGAGAAAAACAGAAATATCTTTACAAGTCCGGTGTATATAATGACGAACTTTTCTATCTCCTTCAAGATTGTATACCTAAATATTTATTTGTGTTCCCCATATTTTATATATTAACGATTAAATGATGTGTCCTATACGTGGAAATGATCTTTTGGGATTATTTGAGATATTAAACGTTAACGTAGCTTTATAAGGCTGAGCAAACCTACGTTGACGTTTTTTCTCGACATCATCTCGACATGTCATTACATGTATTATCGTTGACTAGATATCAAACATTTACATACCATGACAATGTTTTTGCACACATCAATTAATTTTTACAAGTGATTTTTTACTTAGTCGTGCGAACATTTTTGAATTTGTCAAGAATTGCTATTTAATCATAAATGTAATTTTTAAACATTTTATTTACATGTATTAAGGTTATATTGATGATTATCTAAGCGATATTTTATCTTTTGCCAAAAAACGTTCTGTTTCTGTCTCAAAGGAAATAAATAAATTTGTTTATTCTATTATCGACACCCGTATACATTGCATATCAAGTGTTTTTATCATTCCTTACTACACGTGTTGTCGAACACGTTATACACATATGTATAGTACATTGGAACAACTAAGGTAAAACCTGAATACTTGGTGAATAATGTAGAGTGAGAGATACGAGACCCATGACTGACAGTGAATATATTTTCTAGACACTATATATAATTATATGACGTCATGTAAGTGTATCGCAAGTCGTGTATACTAGTATTGCTTTTGAATCCACGCAGAATGTCATTTTGTGGTATGCTTTATATGTGTAAGCATTTATGTTAAATGAGTACGCTCATACATATGTGTGCGTGTGAAATTGGAAAATTTTGTTGGTAGTTTTATGTACGTACTATCAACAGCTAAGGTCAGTTTAGATTGAAGTTTTAAGATTATTTTAAAATTGTATGTTCGCCGTGAAAAAATGATATGCATATATATACCTATAACCTATGATCTTGGATGTGTATGTTTTAAAAGTATGAGTTCGTATGAACAATTTGTTTTTTTATTTCATGTGATAAAACCATGTGGATAATTAGCTGCCATTGTTTCCGATAATTGTATGAAGTTGATATACTTGAAAACTTAATTGACCGAATATTGTGAGCGAGATCTTCTTTGAACGCAGCGGTATTTTAAAAAGATTGAAATGTTAAGAAACGTAGAATGTGTGTATATTTCGGTGTTACAGTAATAGATGTACGTGTTTCTATCTTAAACGAAAAGATGATCTTGTTTGTCATGTTTTCCAAAAGTCATTACCATTAATTCAGTGTTGTGATGTATTATTTATATATAACACAATAATGTGTCATATTTTACATAAAATGCACATGACATCATATTTGTCGTTAATGGCCTAAGTAATTAATTCACTCGCCATCATTTTCAATATACGAATTAGTATGTAAATATTATTGTTAGTACTAGACCGATTCCTATTTCACACTAATATCTTTCAATGTTTTCTTGGAATGACATTGCTTTATGAATGAGTTTTCAAATATTTATAGAGTAAATTCAAAGTGTATGTCAAACGAAGAATGCCTTCAGTTATTTGCACTTCCGATTGAAAAGAATGTGTATCAGAGAATGAATGACATTCAAATGAATTATAGTATGTCTTTTGTACGAATTAGCCTTTAAAATAGATGAATATGATATTATTATCTATTACCCATTTAAGAATGAAATATAAAGTTACCGTCAATGTGTGTCCAGCAAAGAGGTTGTAAATGTCAGGTATGTTACAATGGAAAATAGTTTTTAAGGTAAAGCTCATTCAACAGAAGAATATCTGCAATGGTTGGCATAGAGGTAGAAACTGATTGAAATGTTTGTTCAATAATATTGATTGATTCATAACATACGTGTGTATTCCGAAATGGTATCTAAATAATATATTCCACTTCCATTTATGTATTTGATATACTCGTGTTACCCCCGTTGACACGACAGTAATACCCATGTTCTAATCGGTACGCTCACTCCTGAGTTGTCTATACGAACCCTTGTGATATTTGGTTATCTTACCAAACTAAAAGTCAAACGCATTTCTCCATCGCGCTTTTACAAACAAAATTCTTCATACCGTCGATGCCAATAACCTTTTATTCTTTTCATGTTCAACTTTAGAATTTTAATCTAGATTCAATACAATCACGTTTTATTTGATAATATGCTTCTGACATCGATGACTGTATTCATGAATATTAGAGACCCATGGAATTTCAGTTTTTTTTTTTCTTTCTTTCCTATTCGCGCTTCTGCGAAAAAATAAATGTGTTTATCCGTATATTAAAATTTGTGTATAATTTATATTTTGTACCTTGATAAATGTTATGATAATAGGATAAAGGAATACTAGAATGCTAAATCTGAGAACGGTTTGTAACTTTCCGAACACAAGTGTTTACTTCAAATAAATCTTCTAAAGTGGAATATCAGCACTTATTGTCGCTTATTGTATATATCATTTTATCATATTGACTTTACAATCCTATAAACGCCCCGTTTATCTCATAATTTCCATCAACGAAATTGCTTTAAAATGTAAAGTAAATAAGCGTTCACCACAATGTGATTACCTGCACATTCACTAAGTTTTAAACGATGCGTTGGGGATTTTATTCGCTTAAATTAAAGCGGAATCTGTATAAATACCGCTAAATTAAAAATGTTTTTCGCTAATGAAAACAGGAAAATGTGAAGTGTCGTATTTCAATCTGTAGTCTACCTAGTCTCTTGATGACAAAAACCATGTTAACACACATGTCGTAGATCGATATTACACCGATAAGGTCACATCCGTTCCCCGTTGTCAGAAGTTAAAGAGCACTTTAGGTTTCATGACAAAAGAATACACTTCACCGTAACGATGTCTTTTTTTGTGGGTTGTTTTCGTTTTGTTGAAGTTTTTTTCTGTCGGTTAAATCTATCTAGCATCCTGTAGAACTCTCGAAGTAGCTAAGTGAACTCTCGAGGATCCCTAGCAAGGAAGCCGATTTCCGGTTTGGTCGCTTGTATCATTATAAACTAAGTGCACGATATACTCCTGCCGTTCATTAACCAAATGTATATAGAGTTTTTAATGTCTGAAATAGCAGTATTTCACGACACACCAATCTCAATCTTTCTATACGAACTACTAGTTATATTTAGATTTTACATTGTCAATGCCTAATGTACTTCAGCCTTTCACCACCTCTAATGTCAATGTGTTATAGCTCTTTTTAGTACAATAACGGGAAGACGGTCAACTCCACCTAAAAAGGTTGGTGTGATGGAACATGTAGATTTTTATGTTCTCAACAGTTGACAATATACTTGATGGTGTTGCTTTAAATCTCCTTTCATACCCATATGCAAACAAAAACCCCAATGAAGAGCAACTGAAATTTTAAATGATTGATTTTGCTAGTTGTTTTAAACAATTGGTCCGCGACGTAATAGCGTCCGAACTGCAAATAAAAGTCATAATTCCTTCTAATCAAAGGTACACTCTCCTATCCCTTTTTTTCACGTAAATGATTTGGGTTCCTATAATTTATATAATATAGCACAGACATGAACTAACGATAGAGCACTGCTCAAGTACCAATTGACTAATATTCTATTTCAAGACAAACCTCTTCATTCAAGACTACCAATGAACTTGCATAGTCGGGTGTTATATGAGTTAAAGTCTCTGTCGTCTGCATCCATCGCACTTCTTTCGCAAATATTGAAGTTTTATATGTCAAATGTAATGATGTTTTAATTGACTTGTAGACAGGTTGTACTGAACTCTTTTTTATGGAATATTTGTGTTCACTCTTCGATGTTAATAGGTCAGTGCTACTGGATGTTATCATGACGCAAGAATACTCGAACATTTGATATTATTTATTTGCAATGACTAAAGTTGTTCGTGGTTAATGACGATATGATTTTAATTCAATAATCCAAAAACTTTGTAAACATTCCAAAAATACTCATCAATTACGTCACAAGACTTTACATTTCTTTAAACATCATCCTTATGTTCATCCGCATTTATATTAAGACTCCGTTTGAGTAAAACGCCATATCTGGAAATCGAGGAAATGTGAAGAAATGAAATTAGGATATACGTTTACAAAACATTAAAGGAATATTCCAAACTGTTAACCCATTTGTCTTTATGTATATTATGTGTATATTGAAGTAAATAAACCATTAAGAAAATACTTGTGTTGTTTTTTCAATGATTTGATTATGCAAGTACGAAATACATTTTCAAACAAATCTCAGCGAAAATAGGAGAACCGGAATAGGTTTGGACTGGGTAAGATGATTATTTCAGCTCGTAAAACTAAAATATAAATAGGTTTTGCGTAGACACTTTTCGCAAACAGTATTGATTTTGACATAGAAGACCAAAAGTGAGGTGGTGTGATTGGAAACATTAGGAAGAACAAAGTTAGTAATTTTAGGTTTACACTATGTTCCCGGCGACCATGGTAGCCCCGTTTGTCCGAAACATGGTGCGTCGTGGAAGTTTGGCTATTTTTGTGTTTGTATTCGTTTGTTTGTTTGTTTGTTTGATTTGTCCTATTAACAGCTATGGTCATGTAAGGACGGCCTCCCATGTATGTGTAGTGTTGCGTGTATGTTGTGCGAGGTGCGTGTTTTGGGAGACTGCGGTATATTCGTGTTGTGTCTTCTTGTATAGTGGAACTATTGCCCTTTTTATAGGGCTATATCACTGAAGCATGCCGCCGAAGACACCAAGCAACACACCCCACCCGGTCACATTATACTGACAACGGGCGAACCAGTCGTCCCACTCCCTGTATGCTGAGCGCTAAGCAGGAGCAAAAACTACCACTTTTATAGACTTTGGTGTGTCTCGGCCAGGGGACAGAACCCAGAGCCTTCCTCACAGGGGCGAACGCTCAACTCAAGGCCAAAAGTGAGGCGATGCCAAGGGAGGCATTAGGAAAGATAAAGTCAGTTAGGAAGAAGAGAAAAGATAAGATCCTAAATTTAGTCGGCTTTTACGATCATGCAATAGGGGCAGCAGGTACAATTCTAACGCCCTACCTGCAGGGCCAGTTTGTATTCGAGTTGAGCTAAGTCTTGTGCAGTTTTGCCCGTCTTTTACGGATTACGTGGTGGACCGTGGATATAGGGGAAAGTGCTGTTCCCGGAGTTTAAAGGTACACTATGGCTTTAGCACAGTCTATCAAGGATACCATTACGTTTTTCTCTAGACATGTCTCTGATGAGGTCTGCTACGTTTTACACGTTTTGATCAAGCTCTGATACGTTTTTCACGGTCCGCGAAGGCTTACTAGGGATGAAAATCTGATGCCGAGGTTTTTTTAGAGCAAATAAAACAAATAGAGATTGAACAGTGTTTTGATTGCGTTAAAGGTGGTATGAACGCATTGGGATACAGACATATTCAATGTAGCGCGTTAGCGCTACATGTTGAATATGTCTGCATCCCATTGCGTTCATACCACCTTTAACCTAATCAAAACACTGTTCAATCTTTATATTTACATAAATAAGTCTACTTTTACGTCTAATTTAAAACGGTGATGGTTGCTAAGTTGGGTAACTACGGTAGTCAGGATGACCGAAGATATAGTTCCGATTGCTGAATGTAATAGCTGCAGTTTGAATTGAAATATAACATTGACACCTATAAACTATTTTTAAATTATGCTTTTTTTAAATTTGATAATATATGAATAATGTCCATTTCTAATAAAAATTGAGATAACCGAAGCGGAACGACTACCGGTATGTATCGTTGTCAGGGTAGTGATGCGGTCCGAAGTTGAGCGAGCCGCCATATTTGATTTTCAACCGAGGAAAGTAACTGTGATATAGACTATTGATGGTATGTCCATTGAACTGCTGAATGTTTGTCATGTATGTGTCTATCGAAACGCAACACCCCTCCCATTGACTATATAGGAGCATATGTAAATATTATTTATTGCCGACAATTTATTAAAACACATCTTAATTACAAAGTGTGTTAACCGAAAAGAAAATCTAAACTACATTTGGTATATATTATTTATATATTATATAACAGCTAAATAACACAAGAGGCAGCAGATACGTTGAGATCATTGAAATTATTACCCCAGACATCGAGATATATGAAACAATATACCGTTCTTCAATCTGACCTAGACCTAAGCTACCATTGTTTGGGAAAAAACAACCACTGGCATGTTTTCAGATATATTTCTATCTGAATTCTGCTAATAATGCACCAAATTATCGCCATTTTGATTCTGCTGTTGGATATGAGTAGTTAACAATAGTGTTTTATTGTTGAATGCTCAACATTAACATCAAGATCGAGTATTGCATTTAAATCGTCACGAAAAAAATCCAAAATTTTAATATAGCCAAATCTTTCTACGCAAATAGTTTTGTTCTGTAATGGTTCTAACTTAATCTGCCTTTTGCAATAATAGCTTTGGTATACTTTGATGGTTAAAATGTGTTTGATAATGACTATTTCTATTTATTAAAACAAATAATTCCAAGAAGTATCAAATATGTACCAGGCCAGCCAATGATACTCCATCATAAATTGCTTGCAGCGTAAGACCGTGATAGGACGCAACACGTCGGGCTTTCGACCGCTACTAGCCGTGATGTGCTTTGACAGAACGCATGGAAACGGCTATCATTCACCTTGACTTGCATGAATACCTTGACTAACCTGGACAAACCGGTACAAAACGTGAATCCAATCTACATCAACCGTGATAAAACGTGGCAAAACGCAACAAAAAGTCACAAAACTTGAAATCATCGTTAGAATCCGGGAACGTGCTTGCTGTCCGTTCCACCACCGACGTCTGGAAGTTTTGCTATGGTCTGGTACGCTTTTACGTTTTGTTACGTCAATCCGATTTGTCACGTCCTGTGACGTTCACCATCTGTACCGTGACTGCCGTGGCAAATATTTTGACGGTTTAAAAATCTGGCACGGCACCCAAGGTAACCACGGCCGCTCACGTTTGTCTATCACGTCCTTCTACGTTGTCTCACGTTGTGTCGCGGTCACCACGATTTGTCCACGGTGGCCTGAAACAGGGCTGCCGTGGCCGCCGGGAACATAGTGTAAACCTAGTATTAGGAAAGAAAAGAAACGATAATATCCTACATTTAGTCGCCTTTTACGAGCATGCAATAGGGGCTGCAGGTACAATCCTAACGCCCTATCTATCTACAGGGCAGATTTTCTCATCTAAACAGTATATAGGGCATAAAAAGAACAATTTTACAGTACACAATTTCGGTACTGACCAACATTTATAGGGTGCCTGAGCCATTTGAATGATTTCACGGCGTAATGAATCACACCCTACGATATTCAATAGGTTAATAAGACAAGAGCTGTTGGAGAACAGCAAAGCTCGCCTATTCAGAAGAAGTTGATGTTCAAGTATTTACTATTTAAACATGGAAATATGACAAATTAACAGACTCAAAAAAACCCAAATTGGTTGTATTATCACGTTCAGCATCCATACACATTAGGAAAATAAAATCATAAACATTTATGATGACTTAAGCTTAAACAATTGACAAAATAGAAACTTGCTCAAAAACTTTAACATGGAAATATGACAAATTAACAGACTCAAAAACCCCTTAAAGGGCCCCAAATTGGTTGTATTATAACGTTCAGCATCCATACACATTAGGAAAATAAAATCATAAACATTTATGATGACTTAAGCTTAAACAATTGACAAAATAGAAACTTGCTCAAAAACTTTAACGTGAAATGGACGCCGACGCCGACGCCGGGGTGACAACATTAGCTCTTCCTATTCTTCGAATAGGCGAGCTAAAAATGACATGCGAATTTTTTCGTCAGGTTACGCCATATAAAGATAGATTTTTACACTACTTGACTTTTGCCATTTTAAAAGAAATCAATTCATTTCAACAAATTGGGTAGTCTTTTATTTAAGCATATTATCGACCCAATAGTAATTAGATGCATATCAGGGTTATCAAAAATAGTACAAATGGATAACTGTAGTCAAACGATTACGACATTGTAAGTCAGGTTTACGACATCGAACGTCGTAAACCGTTTACGTTGTCTTTGTCAAAAGTGATTAGGTTTATAGACTGTGTATTTTATGTATTATGTATGTTGTATTTAGGTATGATTATGTGGAATGGCATTTGATGAAGATAAGGCATTATTTTTGTTTGTTTGTTTGATTAATTAACGTCCTATTAACAGCTATGGTCATGTAAGGACGGCCTCCCATGTATGCGGTGTGTTGCGTGTATGTTGTGTGGGGTGCGTGTTTTGGGAGACTGCGGTATATTCATGTTAATAAACAATTAAAATATAAGAAGTGTGACGTAAGTGTGTTTTTCTAAGAAACGAAAATACTCAACATCTATCCATTTTCCTAGAACATTTTTAACTTTTCTATACGAATTAAATACTATTTCGCGTGAAAATAATAGAAATCAAATACTAATGAAGTCATATTTCCAAATTCCATAGGTGTACAGGAATGTTACCATGTAATCCAACCTAGCTTAAACTTGTGATTGAGACACAAACACATTTGTTGGCTCCGTCTATGGTTTCGTCCTTTCTCAGACAGGATCATTGACTAGTGCAGACCTATTCCATTGCTCATTGTGAAAACGATGCATCACTTGACGGAGACGATGTAAACGCTGATAAAATGACTACTAAAATCAGAATACAACCGAGTTCTAGCATGTAAAAACCTTGGCCATTTGCCAGACGACACGGTACCAGCTGCAGATGTGTCCTAAAGAATTTGATTCCATATTCAATCCCAGACGATGCTGGTTTGACATATTGCGTCTGGACATGGCTACCTCTCTTAATACATTTAATACAATGTAGTTAGCGTCTGTCTTCATTTCTCTTGGATTACATGTATTTCCGTGGGACGCCATCAAGATGAAACACGCTCCCAAGTAAAAAGACCTGACATCAGAGGTCGCCACAAATGAAATATATGAACATGTAACACGATTCTGGTAGGGATAACAATACATATTTAGCAAAATATTGGCGTCTCTTATCACGAAACACATTTTCAAATTTCATATTACAGAAATAAACTGGATGAACCAAAGTGCATGGCTCTATATATTGACTTTGAGATAACAGATACAGGACTAACCATTACCTACTACCGGTTATTTGAGACCATGTCAACAAAATGAATTGTCGCTTTATGCCCTTGGCTGTTAAAATTAACCAACCAACCAAAATAGATCTAATAATGTTCACAATTTATACCAGGCAATGGCACATACACCAATTTCACAATGTTCATTGTGATATAGCACTATAAAAAGGGCAACATTTCCACTATACAAGACACCACACGGATATACTGCAGTCTCCAAAAATACCTTGCACTTCACACACGCTTAACACTGCATACATGGGAGGCAGTCCTTACATGACCCTGACTAGACGTTATATAATAGGACGTTAAAATAATCAAACAAACAAACCTAAACATTTTAGGTATGTGGTCCATTTTTCACATTAAAACTTAAGAAAATCTTATGTATCCCATGGTCTTATAGAAATATGTTTGTTTGATGAATTAACGTCCTATTTACAGTCAGGGTCAAGTAAGGACGGTCTCCCATGTATGCGGTGTGTAGCATGTAATTATGGTGGAACTGGTGCCCTTTTTATTGTTTGTTTGATTAATTAACGTCCTATTAACAGCTATGGTCATGTAAGGACGGCCTCCCATGTATGCGGTGTGTTGCGTGTATGTTGTGCGAGGTGCATGTTTTGGGAGACTGCGGTATATTCATGTTGTGTCTTCTTGTATAGTGGAACTGTTGCCCTTTTTATAGTGCTATATCACTGAAGACACCAAGAAACATACCTCACCCGGTCACATTATACTGACAACAGGCGAACTAGTATAAAAATACCAAATCATTGTTATATCCGTTCCTTTACCTTAAATATGCTCCACCGCCGACAGAGCATATATGAGATTCATCACTTGAACAATGATTGTTTAATCGTGTATATATATGACTAATTAACACAACAAATAATAATTTATTTTGCCTTTGGTGCATGCGCAATGATTACTTCATTCCATATTGGATAGAGTGCCACGGATTTTTTTTGGGATGCAGTAAATTTTTTTTTTTTTTTTTTTTTTTGGAATTTTAACTTGAAGTAAAATTAGAAGCTCAAACTTTTCAATGGCGGTAATGGTGTAAAGTAAGTAACTTTTGTAACTGAAGAAAAATACTAAATCGTCTGTTCCTGTTTTTGATAGTGAAAAAAACCATTTGTCAGTGGTGGAGCAACTTTAAGTAACCGCTAAAATTGAAGAAAGAATCGGAGAATGCTGATTTCAAGTAATCAATACAGTGACATGATTTTTAAGTGTTTCAATTTTACTAATAGAAGTCTAATCAACCCTTAATTCTCAGAAATGTTCTGCAGACTTCCGACATCAATCATCAATAATTGCTATAATGAAGGCTGCAATAACAGCGAGTGCTGTTTAGTTGTAATGATGTTGTAACATTGACTTTATGTCGGCTTTATACAGAAACTGTTCTACTGGAACTTATTTTATGTTTGAGGGTGACATCCTCCGTAGGATTGATGATTCTTTTACTACCTTCAGTGCTACCACGATTAGTTAGGAAGTTAATTGTAGAGTTACGTCTATCCCCAGAAGGCAAACGGGGCCACAGCGATAACACTGATTACCCGGTTTCATTATTATTGGTTGCAAAATAACTATGAATGCAATCTGGTTCCTAAAGCTACCTTTAGTCGTTAAGTGAACAGTGCACGGGACAGAACTTGGACTTGGCTAACAATTTTGTACATTTTCATTGAATTGTTGATTTTGTTCTAAACTCTCTGAATAAAAAATCCGATATTATAGCAGTTTATATATTTCGATTTTTTACCTCTACTTTTGTGGCTTTCCTGCAAATAGGGTATTAGAATTGCACCAGCTACCTCCATTCTTCGTTGATTTAATTTGGGATTTTATCTTGTCTATACCTAATAACTTGTCTTCCTAATGTCTGCCTCCCTTGGCTTTGAGTTGAGGGCTCGTCCCTTTGAGGAAGGCTGTGAAGGACTTAAGTAAGCCAAATTCAACATAAAAAACGAGCTAGAAACAAGATTCATTTTAAAGAGGAATTCCGTCCTGATCCTAATGTACATCACTCCTTTGAAGTTACATGAAATCGCATCCAAATTTTAATTACCTGAGTTGTCATACATGTCACATGATGTGCTACCACCTTTTGACCCCTTGCAACCACATGCCAGTTTATTAGTCTATTAGTTTCAGGTCCTTGACAGCATTTAAGCCCTATAAATAGCGTGTAAAAATTGTTCATGATATCCCTATTGTACATGATGGAAAAGGCGACTAAATTTCGGATATCTTTCCTTCTCTTCTTCACTTCCTTATCTTATCCATTGCCCTTCAGTTTAGCACTCGCCCCTGTGAGATGGGCTCTGGGTTCTATCCCCTGGTCGATAGTCGAGACACAACATATACTATAAAAGGGATTATATCTGCTCCTGCTTAACGCTCAGCATAAAGAAAGAAAGTGAACGACTGTTTGCCCGTTTTCAGTGTAATGAGTGGTGTGTGCGGGCTAGCGATATGCTTGTTAGAGAGTTAGTTTTATATAAACAGCCAGGGTCATGTAAGGACTGCCTCCCACGGGTGTGTTTGGATTGTGTGTTGTGTCTTTGGAGACTGTGGTATGTTCGTGTTGTCTTATTCTATAATGGAACTATTGCCTTTTTATAATGCTATATCACTTACGTATACAGCCAAAGACACCAAGCAAAACACCCCGCCCAGTCTAACGCCCTTGACTGTATGCTTCATTGAGATAGGAATATAGAATTGGCATAAGTTTTCACTATTGCATAGCGATCCAACACGATTATACAGCAGAATTCCAAAATTGAACATTGAATGTAGGGGACGCCGTCTCAATTTGTTCGGATTCTCGAGTTATCATCTGGAAACCCTGTCTGTTAGAATTGTGCCTACCGCACCTTTTGCATGATCGTAAAAGGCGACTAAATTTTGGATTTTACACTTCGCACTTCACACACGCTACACACTGCATGCATGGGAGGTCGTCCTTACATGACCCTGAAATCCGGACGGACAGACTAGGACAAACACTATTCACCGGCAGGATACTTGTATTATATGCATCGACCACAAGGTTTGCAAACATTGTCTGGCCCTTGCAGGTAGGGCGTTAGAATTGTACCTATTTCATGATCGTAAAAGGCGACTAAATTAAGGATCTTCTTTATAACTGACTTTATGTTTCCTAATGCCTCCCTTGGCCTTGAGTTGAGGGTTCGCCTCTGTGAGGAAGTCTCTGGGTTCTGTCCCTTAGCCGAGACACACCAAAGTCTATAAATAGTAGTTTCTGCTCCTGCTTAGTGCTTAGCATACAGGACACCGGTCGAACCAGTCGTCCCACTTCCTGGAAGTGGGACGACTGGTTCGACCGTTGTCAGTATTATGTGACCGGGTGGGGTGAGTTACTTGTTGTCTTCGGCAGCATGCTTCAGTGAAATAGCACTATAAAAAGGACAACAGTTCAACTGTACACAACACAAACATAACGCAGTCTCCCAAAACACGCATCTCGCACTCCACACACGCTTCACACTGCATACATTGGAGACCGTCCTTACAAAACCCTTGCTGTTATTAGGACGTTAAAATAATCATTCAAACAAACAAAAGCATGGGAGGCCGTCCTTACATGACCCTGGCTGTTAATAGGACGTTAAAATAATCAAACAAACTTGACTTTGTCTCTAATGGTATGAATTATTTTATAGCAACTAATTACATAAACAGGATTACAGACATCTACTCAGTCACCAAGTATCCTATTCCAATATGAGCATCTGTGTATGTCACGACATCTTCCTCATTCAAGCCTTTTCGAATCGAGTCATCAAGACCTCTATGAAATGCCTCTTTATCAAAAGTGGTTGACTAGGCTTATTACTTTTTTTATTCTATATCCATCAATGTATAGCTGCAATATTGAGGGCTGTGTCCTGAGATATCCAATCTTACATCACCTTGTAGTAGTAGACTCTATCATCATCCGTGTAGGCAAATGGTTTGATAATTGATACATCCCCACTTTTTGTAAAATGTAAACTTGTAAACATTAGCAATCATAAGAAGTGTCATATTTTGAAATAGGAATGCGGTATTTGCCATCTTTTAAAGACACATTTTTTCATCTTAGTCGGAAGACGTCTACCTACTGTAGTAATCAGTATAGCTATGATTATGCTACCACGGACACCATTAATGTAACATCATGATTGGTATCGATGTATCCTTTCCAGCAAATCTTTGAAGAAGATCTGCCCAATCTGATCAAATGTTGGTACAAGACAAAAATTTTGTATTGAGACCGCAGAACCAAATGATTTTTCCATAGACGATAACGTTAACGTTTGCCAATGTCCAGGTTAAATGTTTTCAAGTCTGGTCACACATCACTAATTTTGAAGATCATCTCGCATACCTGTGAATATTTTTTTTTTTTAAATCTACCATCTTGCTAAACTTTTAAGTAGGGGGTGCCATCTTGTGTTGAATTCCGCACCAAAAAATGATCGAAATTTTCATAAGATTCCAATCTTTATTAACTCCCCCTGTCAGAAACAGACTTGACAGAATTTTAAAATTTCTTTACATATTTTACATCTACATGTATTGCCCAAACAACAAATTGAAAGTTGAAACTGATCCACCCTGAATACCCAATCAGCAGCCTCCGAAACATTCACCCCTCTATGAAATCTTGTGCCTAAAAGGGGATTTCCAGGATTCTATTTTTGGTTTGATTCTGCGGTCCCTATTCGGGTAAATACTTCTGCATGAGGGAAATGTAATTTTAGCATCTTGGCCCAAGGGCCAGTTTTCCGTAGTTGTTTACTGAGATAATGCACTTAGCAGAAATATGGAAATCTCGACCTTAAAGGTGTATATTTAAAATAGGCTGAGAGCACAAAGTGTGGTCAGTATGTCCGAATGTACAACCCTGCAATGAAATAATCACAATTAATCAAATACAGTAATTACCTGGTAACTGACTGTTTCGTTATTACACACAAGAAGTTGGTAGATTGTCATATTCAGACAGCATCCTGAACTAATGTTCATAATAAAAATCATCGCCTCGTTTTAAATATATATTCAGTACTGAAAAACTTCAACTGATGTGTATTAACTATAGCAATTGTGATGCAATTTCTGTTGACTTGCCGACTTTAAATAAACAGTTGATCCCAAGAAATATACTTCAACCGTCAATTTCAATGTACACACTGAACACTGCTCCTTTGAAGTATGCGCCAAGGTGATCAGCTGACTAGCAAATACCAGACAAGCATCCACTTACATCATGACTCTTCACTCTTTTCAAACCAGGAGCAGCCTTTTCTTCTCTCATCTGAATACGGTTATCCCTATCTTTAACTATCGCCATATTGTGATTCCTCAAATGCCAGCTTTTCTATATTACCATTCATTCCTTTTGGTCTATTTTGCATACGAACGAGTGTGGAAGCAAAAGTTTGTCAACATCCCAAACAATACAAAACAAATTTTAACATTGACGTGTCGCTATCACTAAAAATGGACTAATAACCCAAAGTGAATTTATTTATAAGTGGCAATAATTGACATCCAAAATGTGTCCCTTATGATGTCGCTAAATGTTGCTAGGGACAGGCCAACTAATCGCTATCAAAACGGCTGTTCCAGCTAGTCCCAATATCCGTTTCTGCCGCACTATATTCATGAGAAGAAGAATTTTTAAAAAATCCTCTTGTAAATCATGCAGATATAGGACTAAATCGAAGTCAAGATGGGCGATAATGACCTCCCCTGTGCATAACTTTTTTCTATACTGTCCCAATTTATCATAAAAGGCGACTAAGGTTAAGATCTCTCATTTTCTTTCTCACATTCTTCCTATCCTCTCCCTTGACACCGCCTCTTTTTTGGTCTTATGTAGACAATTTGTCTCTGTGAGTTTTCTCCTGGCCGGGACACACCCAATTCTAGTAAAATAGTACTTTATTCTCCTGTTTAGTTCCCAACATAAGATGATTGAGGAATGACTGGTTTGTCCATTGTATGTTTGATTAATTAGCGTCCTATAGACAGCCAGCACCATGTAAGTATGACTTTCCATGTATGCGATGTGTAACGCGTATGTAGTGTGCAGTGCGTGTTTTGGGGTGATGTTGGGTCTTCTTGAATAGTTGAATTATTGCCTGTTTTATAGTGTTATTTCACTGAAGCATGCTGCCGCTTTGGCCGAGTGGTTAAAATATTCCGAAATATTACACAAGCCCTCCACCTGGGTCGAGTTCGAATCCCATGTGAGGCAGTGGCCGGGTACTGACCTCTGGTCGGTGGTTTTTCTCCCGGTATTCCGGCTTTCCTCCACCAACCTGAGGAAGGCTCTTAGCTCTGTCCCCTGGCCGAGACACACCAAAGTCTATAAAAATGGTAGTTTCTGTTTCTGCTTAGCGCTCAGCATACAGGGAGTGGGACGACTGGTCCGCCCGTTGTCAGTATAATGTGACAGGGTGGGGTGTGTTGCTTGGTGTCTTCGGCGGCATGCTTCAGTGATATAGCACTATAAAAAGGGCAACAGTTTCACTATACAAGAAGACAATACATGAATATACCGTAGACTCCCAAAACATGTACCTCGCACAACATACACGCAACACATAGCATACATGGGAGGCCGTCCTTACATGATCCTGGCTGTTAATAGGACGTTAATTAATCAAACAAACAAAATGTCCTTAAATGACCCTGACTGTTAATGTAGGACGTTAAACTATTAAAGCCAAAAAAAGAACTACACTTTTACACGGTCATTTGATACAGTTTTCTTGTATAGTGGTTTGTTTTTGTTTGATTAATTAACGTCCTTTTAACAGCTATGGTCATGTAAGGGCGACCTCCAATGCATGCGATGTGATGCGTGTATGTGGGTTTAATTCTGCATGACCTTTGACATTCAGCTTTTGATAAAAGATACGTTATTAAGCTATTTTTAAAGTAGAGAAATCATATCTTATAATGAAAGACAATTACGGTTGTGTTGATAAGTGTCTTTGGTGGCATGTTTCAGTGGCACATTACTATAAGAAGGGCAACAGTTCCACTATACAAGACTATACCGCACTCTCCCAAAAGACGTATCTCGTACACATTCACGCAACACACTGCATACCTGTTAGAGATCCTGGCTGTTAATAGAACGTTAATTAATCAAACAAACACTAAAGCAGTTACGCATGACCACGTTTATCTAGGTATGAATGTAATTGGACACCATGTTCACCTGTATTGAATACTGTGTTCACACGATCCTGGCAGTAGGACGTTAAAATAATCAATCAAACCAACGAACAAACCTATAGTCTAATTATTGTGCACCCCGATCCGTGTCTACATGTAGTCTAAACGTAGTGCACAAGGGTGTAACCTTTAGTCTACTACCAACTATATGAAGTGCTTGGTGGGTGTTTTGGGAGACTGCGGTATAATCGTGTGATGTGTCCTTGTATTGTGGAATTCCGTAATTCCCGGGTACGTAAACAACAAAATAATGTTGATACATCATGGCCGTCAGAGGGTCCAAATTGACACTACTTTGTACAGTCATATAATGCAATAGTGACTGTATGTAAAATTCTAACGCTTTATATGCAAGGCCACAATTAAAGACAGAGTGGTTTTTTAACATAATTTATTAATGGCTTGTGAGAACTAGTGTAATCTTGCGATTTTTAAAACATATTTTGTTGTATAAAAAAGTATTAACGATGGCCATACAGATCTATTTATCAGGAGCTTTCAAAATGTAAACCAGAGAGCAGGTTAAGAAAGACAACTGCTACTAGGAGGTAGAATTTGTATATGACTTGCTGTATAAGCATCTATATTGTTCCCAATTTTTATGTTGCTACGGCAAAATAACTACTTCGATAAAATTGATGATTTCTTCAAGGAGTTTTGAGAACAAGTTACCATTACTGAGCATGGTGTTAGATGTAATTAAATATTGTAGAAATGTTTCATTTGATATTACATGCATCATGATACTGATTTTACATGTATCTGTATTGCATCAACAAAACAGTCTTTTATCAGGACAGCTTTTTTTGTTTTGTTTTTTTCGTGTCTCAATAACTATTCCTTGGCCCTGCAGGTAGGGCGTTAGAATTGTACCTGCTGCCCCTATTGCATGATCGGAAAAGGCGACAAAATTTAGGATCTTATCTTTTCTCTTCTTCCTAACTGACTTTATCCTTCCTAATGCCTCCCTTGGCACCGCCTCACTTTTGGCCTTGAGTTGAGCGTTCGCCCCTGTGAGGAAGGCTCCGGGTTCTGTCCACTGGCCGAGACACACCAAAGTCTATAAAAGTGGTAGTTTCTGCTCCTGTTTAGCGCTCTACGTACAGGGAGTGGGACGACTGGTTCGCCCGTTGTCAGTATAATGTGACCGGGTGGGGTGTGTTGCTTGGTGTCTTCGGCGGCATGCTTCAGTGATATAGCACTATAAAAAGGGCAACAGTTCCACTATACAAGAAGACACAACATGAATATACCGCAGTTTCCCGAAACACACACCTCGCACAACATGCACGCAACGCACCTCATACATGGGAGGCCGTCCTTACATGACCATAGCTGTTAATAGGAAGTTAATTAAACAAACAAACAAACTGAACCGGTCGCCATCTTGAAGTGTTCACTCCAGATCGGGTACACCACAGTGAAGTCACATTCAAGATTCTGGCAGCAGCAATTTCCAAATTCATCTGGACATGAACCCTAATTGGGTGTTGTCAGATCCTTTTATCCAACGCAGTGATAATAAGGATATGTATTTTAATCAGATTCCGCTTTAGAAATACGAACCAATTTTGCTTAGGATGTTCCTTCTCCGTTTCCATGTAAAGAATGTTATATAGCACAGATAAGATACAATTATTTGATTTTAATCATTTAAACCAATATGAGAGGTAATTCAGTCTTTGTCAAATTCGGGGTACCTGCAGATTTTTAGTATTGTGAATTTATTTGAAATAAATCAATATTATGGCTGCATAAATTTGTTCTGTTATTGTTAGAAGAGATAAAAGAATATAAAACAATTGGTGTTATTAAAACGTTTTTAAGAAAAAAAAACTTTTTTCTTTGAAAAATGATCGGAATTGACAGCCTGTTTTGTGACATCAGGAAACGACATGAAATGAAGTTGAAAATTTTGAAAGATAGAACACTTTATCTGGGTTATTTGATGGTGTTTTATGTAGAAAAATGGTTTGATTTCCTAATCCAATTGATTCATTACGTCGGATGTGCCTTCAAACGAAATAATCGAAGTTCATAAACAGTCGTTGTGTTCGTAACACGTGGTGTCCATTTACGATTGAATAAAACATCAAATATTTTTATTTTAAATAGTTTACAATACCTGATCAACAACTGACATTTATCACTCTTTATATAAAGTCATCACGTCAGTGACATGAATGGGACGAACAATGGCAGCGTATTCTAGAAAGTAACTCATAAATATGGCTTTTGAATTTGGCGTCCGGTTTGTTACGAACGTAACCCGAACACTTGGGGAAGCCCCTTGTGTAAAAATAGACTATATAGGTGGCGCTGTCGAGTGGAAAATTACCAACGTTTCTGACAAAACTTTGTCACGGTTCAACAGGCGTGTATGACAGTTTTGATGGTCGATGTTTACGTCGCGTCCACGTGGTTTGGTGTCGGTTACGAACGAAACGGGTAAGTACAACATAACTTGAACGTCTTATTTTAGCAAATCAAGGGATTATTGAACACAAAGAGATGCACACAGGTATAGGAAATTATCTTATAACCTATCTGTGAAGGTATTGCGAGATGACGATGGTGAATGAATACGTAGATCGACTTTTGCTACTGGGTCTCTTCAAACGAACGTAGTCCGTTTTACGAACGGAACACGGGGATGTCGTAAGGTGAACTACTGTGGAAATATTGTTTTGTCTCTTGAATAATTTAGTAAAAAAAATATATTTTTTTTTTCGTTTGTACATCCGTGTTGTGAAGTATTCCGTCGGGTTGTAGTTTTTAGAAAAAAACGTGTTGTTCATCACGACGGACACAATGATTTCGGCGTCTCGTTATTACGAACGGAACAAATCATGAAAATATGTTAATTTACTTGCCCAATGACAAATATTAATATTAACGGAAATCTCATAATCAAATTATGTACTGAAATTCACAAATCCAATCCAAAACAAGGTCTTACCGAGTCAAAACGATCGTATTATATCCAGTCATGTTCGTAACAACGGACACCTGTATTTCCAAAACTTGTGTGTCTTCTGTGTGAACAACACAGACACGTGTTTTTTTGTTGCAGCAGGTTTTGAAAGAGATGTTTGACCATATTAAATGATCTAAAAGTAGTTTGTACATACTTCAATTATCAGTTTCTAGTTCTAATTATTTTCGACTAAAATCCGTGATCTGTGTTCTGTTCGTTACAAGAGACGTCGTCTGGAACTGCATATTGTACGTCTTTGGTAACGAACAGCACACGTTACTCATTTTGGTACAGCTTTTAGATTGTCTTCTTGACAGGAGATTGGGTTTCCATTCATTCAATCACGAAGGCTAATTCTGCTGATATTAGAGAAGAATTTGTAGTTAGTTATCTCAATTTTTGGTGAAAGAAAATTATACTGTTCCGTTCGTAACAAAAGAATACATGTTTTCAGATAAAATGTATGTATGTGTGCGTCTTGTGTTATGAACAAAACTAAATATTTTGATATCGTCCCCAGGATATTTTTTCATGAATTCTGGAATAATTTATAATTAAACCCCTTGTTATGTTTCTGTATAATTGTATAGGGGTAATGGAATGCTATTTTACAGTTGTTTTGTTTTGTTCGTAACAAGGAACACTATATTAGGTGTCTTATGTTACAAACATAACATAATAGAGTAAATGACTACCTGGTTTTCCAAATGTGTTCATCTTCCATGCGATTGCATTTTGTGTATAATCACAAATAAACAAGCATGATAAATTTACATATTTTACCTGGTATTTTGTATATCTTCAACATTTGTTCTGTTCGTAACAGCAGATAACATTCCCAGGTATTTTACGTGTGTCTTGTGTTACGGACAGAACATAATTGAAGTTTTGAGATGTTCCTGTGATATTTATTTAACCATTTTGAAACAATTTAGAATACAACCTACTATCAGATTATTGAAATAAAATTAGGAATATTACAATGCTTTTATTTGCATTTTGTTCTGTTCATAACAAGAAGGAAATGCTTGCGCGTCTGTTGTTACGAACATAACATAGAGAGCACATTACTTCCTGGATATGCCGAATATTTTCATTTTTTGTTGGAATTCAAACTCTTATATAATCCGATAATTCCTGTGCTTAACCCATGCTATATTTTGTATATATTTTTGTTGTTGGTTGCCAACTTGTTCTGTTCGTAACTACACATGCCATTGCGCATAGAAATCTAAAAGTTTGGAGTGAATATTATTTGTAGACCTTTCTAGGTTTTTTGGGGTAAAAAACATAGAATTTTGGTGGATTTTGAGAATTTGCGTTAATGTCTACTTTTGACAGTTAAACACACATGTAGACTAGTTATCCCCTCGCCAAGGGGATATAGCAACGCGAATTTGTTCTAATTAGATTTCAATTTCATGTAAACGAATTATATTTGTAACATAATTTAGTATGCAACAGAACTGTAGATCTACAGTAATATCATCCTCTATATCGTATGTTTCAGGATGGATCCGCAGGAAAACACCACTCGCTGTTTGCGTAAACGGAAAGCTGTAGGCCTACCACCATTCGAATTGAAGATTTCTGAGAAACGACCGAAAATGACTGGTGCAGAGCGAAGTAGGAACTTTAGGGAACGCCTAAAAAAGAATCCAGAGCTATACAAAGCTCATCGCGCGTATGAAACGGCACGTACAAAAAACATAAGGGCAGAACTAAAAGAAGACCAACGTTTGGCATACAATGCGAAAAGTAGAGAAAGAATGAGGAAATACAGAGAGAGGCAGAAAGCGGAGGGAGTTGTAGTCAGAAAGGTACGCAGGGTTATGACGAGGACGGAGGCGGAAGTTCTGCGGAGGAAGTGGCGAGATGAGAAGAGAAGATTGAGAGAAAACATGACGAGCCAGAAAAGACGAAGGGTGAACGAACTGAGACGTATACGATATAAACAGAAGACCCAGCTAAAGTCTGTGAAGGTAGCCCAAACTACTCTCACTGGTGAACATGATGTCATTGATGAACCATGCACCAGCAGAACCAGCGCGTTTCCTTCAGAAATGGCGAAACGCAAAGCCATCTCCAGAGCCAAGAAGACCCTACCAAACAGCCCCAAACAGTTCTCTAGTGTTGTAGCTTCCATAATCTCGTCAGCAACTCCAAGAAAAAAAACTGAACTCCACAAAGAGATTATATGCAGCCCGAAAGCAAGGAAGAGGCTTGACATACTCGAGTCTATGAATATTAATTTGAGAAATAACTTGAAGAACATGGGCAAAACGAAAAAGGCAATTGTTCAGAAACGATACATGGCATACTCATTGATAAAAAATGCGAAGAAAACTTGCAATCCGTCTCGTGAAGTAGTGAACGGACTTGGGTTCTCACAGAAATTTATCAACAAAGTACAAAACCTTGATAACAATAACCTTGACAGCAGAAAGAGGCGTAATGATGCAATGCCCACGAAAACAACAGAAACTGTTGAGAACTTCTATGACAGAACAGACTTGGTAAGGACACTTCCTCAGAACGCGACCAAGAAGGGGGTTAAGAAGATTCTTGAATGTTCCTTGCTGACCATGTATGAGGAATTCAAAAAAGACCACCCGCATGTTAAAATCAGCTACAGCAAGTTTGTCGCTATGAAGCCCCAGAATGTGATGCCCATGTCCAAAAATAAATTGATGGCTTGTTTGTGCGAGTATTGT
This sequence comes from Argopecten irradians, assembly GCF_041381155.1. Taxonomy (NCBI): domain Eukaryota; kingdom Metazoa; phylum Mollusca; class Bivalvia; order Pectinida; family Pectinidae; genus Argopecten; species Argopecten irradians. The sequence goes on along the minus strand of NC_091145.1, from coordinate 8,283,003 downwards.
GTAAATGTGGAGCTTAAGATTGAAGCGATGAACACTTTGAAGAAACAAAAAGCTGCTAGAACAGGAGACCAAGAGGAAGAGGTGCCGTTTCCATCAAACAAGTTTGATTTGTCTAAGTTAACAACCTGCGACATCGAAACTAAAGCATGCATTGACAGGACATGCCAGGACTGCGGCACAGACAAGATCAACAATCTTTTAGTCAACTTGACGAGCGAGGTAGATACTACAGTAACGTGGTTTGAGTGGGAACGTACTAAGTACACAAATTCTTCTGGGAAGGAATCATTGAGAATGATGAAAATAAGAAAAGAACAAAATGCGAGTGATTTTCGAGAGAAGATAAAGACAGATTTGCTACCATTTCCCAAACATATATTTGATGCTAAATGGCAAAGTAAGCAGTTCGCTACACTATCCAAAGAAGTTCCAGAAAACACTGCTCTCTTCTGCTGTGATTTTGCAGAGAACTTTGCCTGCAGTTACCAGGATGAGGCACAGGGTGCGCATTGGTCATACGATCAAGTGACAATCCACCCTGTAGTCTGCTACTACAGATGCCCCGAAGAGTCCTGCAACTTGGTTGTGGAGGAGTCATTTTTAGTGATCAGTGATGACCATCTTCATGATTCCCATGCTGTCCATCACTATACGAAGCTAGCAGTGGAACACCTGAAGACAAAAGGGATAAGGATTGACAAACTCATCCAATTTTCAGATGGTGCCTCGTCGCAATATAAAGGAAGGACAAATTTTGCAGATCTCGCATATGGTCCAGAGGATTTTTGTTCGTTCGAGAAACATTTCTTCGGATCACAGCACGGCAAGGGACCATGTGACAGGGAAATAGGAACTGTTAAGCGCAGTGTCGTCTTAGCAGTGAAAGCACGTCGCGCAGAGATAACAGATGCCAGAACATTTTTCGAGTACTGCAATTCCTCGCTGGCAAGACCAAAGAATGCAACAGAGCACGCCCATTTCAAGAGGACTAGTACATTCGTCACTGTCGGAGATATTGACCGTAAAAGACCAGAGAGAACAAGTTTGAAACCAGTGAAAGCAACTCGAAAATTCCACAGTTTTAGATCTACCGAAAACAGTCAAGTAACAAACATTGTCGAGAGCCGGGAGAGATCATGTTTTTGTATGGCCTGCCTTGGAGAAACAACAGAAGACGGATGTCCCAACAAACACATGATTGGTGAATGGATATCACATGACTTGAAAAAAAGGACTCGAGGCAATATGACGAATCAAGTTGGACGTGCAAGAGCTGGAGATGGAGGAATGAGGGCTGTTGGTGGAGTAAGAGTTCGAGGTGGAGGAGTGAGAGTAAGAGGCGGAGGTGCAAGGGTTAGAGGCGGAGGTGCAAGGGTTAGAGGCGGAAGAGGTAGAGGGACCAGAAGAGGAGGTAGAGGGTATGACGGATTGATCACAACAGAAGGTCTTTCATCAGTAACGGATGAAGACCTGGACGAGCGGCGGTCAGATGTAGAGGATGCAGATGTCGAGGTTAGAAGAGGGAGAGGGCAAGGTAGAGGCGGCAGAGGACCACGTAGAGGCGGCCGAGGGCGAGGCAGAGGCGGCCGAGGGCGAGGCAGAGGACGAGGTAGATTGGAGGATACGGATGAAGAGGATACGGATGAAGAGTATTCTGCATCAATGTCAGATGGTGCGGATCATATATCAATGACAGATGGAGAGGATCCTATGTCAATGACAGATGAAGAGGAACTTTCACCAATTATCCCAAGGTATGTTCTTTAATAAATATATTCAGTATAATATTTTGAAACCATGCGTTAAAGTGGTGTCTAGAGTATAAGCAACAATTAAAACGTTCAGATGTCACTTTCCTTATACTGAAATTGATTTTGATACATGTACAAGCCTTGATAACAAACTACTAAGTATAACAGACAAAACATATAATTGCTGCCTCATACTAAACATTCTTTGGTAATAACAGACATCGATTTATGTAGTAATAGAGACATTGATGTATTTTCTTCATTGCAGCCAGGCGCCCTGTTCGCAGTTTCTTGCTGAGGTCCTAGACTCTCCCAGTCTTGACCAGTCGACTTCGTCGTTGGATCTCTCTTTCATAATCCAGAACATATGGTAATTATTACAGTCACATTTTTGTGCATATATTTGTTCCGTGTATACATTACATACATTAATTGTCATTATCATCGTACTATTTTAACCCAATACTTTTAAAATTCCATATCATGACCCTGGTAAAACCGTTTGGCTCGAAATGACCATAGCTGTTGACGAGCCGTTAAACACATCAATCAATGTCATTGTACATGTATATGTTTATAAATCTGGTTTCATCGATTACATGATAATATATATTACTCTTAGCACCATTATTATAAAATGTGACAGAAGACTTATTTTGATGAGTCAAACTAACAGTTAGATTGGACAGAAACATTTAGTTTTTACTGATTATGCAAATTATAGCTTTTAAAGTGCAACTAATCTCTTAATGAATGATTATTCTCTTTTAGCCAAGATGATTCCATTAACTTGTCCGACACACCAATCAAATGGGATGATGCAACTTTTGCAATGCTGTAAGTTTTCTTGAGTAATTACAATAGGTATTTTGTAAAGATAAATACTTGTCAATGGTAATAATTGGTTCTGAGGTATGGAAACTTGACAACACTTTTGTACGCTCGTCTTTGACTTTCTGCCCTTACAAATAATCTACGGCCTTCGAATCCATCTGATCTACAAGTGTTCTATGCTATCACTGTCATGCTAAGGTTGGTTGTTTGTGATCATATTAAATACATCCTTTTTCAGCGACAACGGTGGATCCGGAGCTTTCCTTGGCTTTCCAGTCACCAAGGATCCAGTTGAGACCACCACTCATGCGCAGTGTACAACGAATCCGACATCTGCTGTCAGTGTTGATATGTAAGCACGGAATGCTATCTAACAATGCAATATGAAAGAGTGATTAACTTATTCATTATTTTTCTGAAAACTGATAGATAGTGTACATGTATTAAGAAATTATGTCAGTATTGTCATCAGTGAATTCCATTCATTATGATAGTGTTATATCCACACCTTCAATGCATATTATTTTTCAATAGGCACACTGTTGGTAGACCTGTATATGTGATGGATGAGGCCCCACCAGTCGAGGACATCGGAGACCCACCCGTCGAGGACACCGGAGCCCCACCTGTCGAGGACATCGGAGACCCACCAGTCGAGGACATCGGAGACCCACCAGTCGAGGACAACGGAGACCCACCAGTCGAGGACATCGGAGACCCACCCGTCGAGGACACCAGAGCCCCACCAGTTGAGGACATTGGAGACCCACCAGTCAAGGACATCGGAGACCCACCAGTCGAGGACATCGGAGACCCACCAGTCGAGGACATTGGAGACCCACCTGTCGAGGACATCAGAGCCCCACCTGTCGAGGACATCGGAGACCCACCAGTCGAGGACATCGGAGACCCACCAGTCGAGGACATCGGAGCCCCACCTGTCGAGGACATCGGAGACCCACCAGTCGAGGACATCGGAGCCCCACCAGTCGAGGACATCAGAGACCCACCCGTCGAGGACACCGGAGCCCCACCAGTTGAGGACATCGGAGACCCACCAGTCGAGGACATCGGAGCCCCACCTGTCGAGGACATCGGAGCCCCACCAGTCGAGGACATCGGAGACCCACCTGTCGAGGACACCGGAGCCCCACCAGTCGAGGACATCGGAGACCCACCAGTCGAGGACATCGAAGACCCACCTGTCGAGGACACCGGAGACCCATCGGACGGGGGTCCATCCGTCGGGGACAGTGGCTTTCCAGTCGTCAATAATCATGTTAAGACCACAACTCATAAGAAGGAGTGCACAAAAAATTCACCATCTGCTGATATACAGTAAGTAAACAATGATATAACAATGCAATTTGAAAGAGTGATTCATCTATTTCATTTTTACTATCGATAGCCAACAATCGTTTCTGGTGGAATACTTTCTGGGTCTTTGTCTTTGAAAAGCCTGCTACAGACAATAACACTTCCTGAAAAAGTAGTATATATATTGAAAAATTATGTGAAAGTATTAATAATTTTTATTCACAAATTGCATGCATATTATCTTTCAATAGGTACAATGTTGGTACACATGTATCTGTGAATCATGGTATTGAGTTTTTACCTGCTGTGGTGAGCATGTTGTATTAGAGTTTGTTCTGTATTTGTTTGGTTTATTTAATTTGTTTTCGGACAATTGTTTTTTATGAAGCATGTTGTTTACTTTCTGATTGTTCAATTTGCTTTTGGACCTTTGTTTCCTAAATGTGCATATATACTTCAATAATATTTGATAACACAATACAATGGGCTGAACCCACTAATAATGTAACAAAAACCCATCTCGCTGGTTTAATTAGACATGATCACATTGGCCATATGATATCGGATACAAGTTATAAAGTTGCATTTGTTCAGCATTTGCTCTTTTGATAATTTCATTCAATGGGCCATTTTTTAAATAAATGGATAATAATTATATTCTCCTTGTTCAACTCCTCTGACAGTTAGTAAAACTCAATGCTCTATTATCTCGTTACAGATTACAGACGTTGAAGAGAGATACTACTGGATACAATATTTCAAGCAGGTCAAGGGGGGCAGGTGGTCGCTACAGCCAAAGATCTTCGCAGCGTTACGTACAGACTTTGTGGAAAAACTTGACCCACCAGATTTGGTGCAGATGGGACATCGATTTTTGTACCAGTTTAAAAAAGTTAATTAATTTACTGTGGCATATTGAAAGTCTGATTTTATGATTATTTTTACATGTGCTACTTACATTTGTGATTATTTTTAGTTGATACCGTAAACGTTCTAATAAGCACCAGTTTTCTAATAAACGCCCATCCCCAATTTTAGAGGCAAACATTGGCCTACATGTATTTTACCCAATGCCCATAGTTTATAGAAGACTCTAATAAATGTCCCACCCCCTTCTGACGATGTTGTCAGTGACATTCATTTTATCAACAGACTAAACTCAATTTCATTTTTTCCATCCCACATTTTGCTTCCAAGTTTTACTATTGTCTCTAATAATTGCCCATCCCTTTCTTTCACTTTTGGACATGTTCTATTAAACGCCATGGCGCTTATTAGAATGTTAACTTTACAGTACTTTAGTTCATGTGTATATATGATAAACAAAAGACACAATTAAATAACTTTACCACATATTACTAGTTCATCCTTCTAGGACTAATTAGTGATGCAAAATCAAGGTATATAAATCCAGAAGGATGTCGAACAGAACCTTATTATACCCAAATACATGTAAGTGATAAAATCCCAGAGGAAGTTTCAGTTACCCTCTAAATTGACGGATTTCAACAATTTGGATATTTGAAATTTCGATAAAACGTATTTTAGTGTATATATTTTGAACCTTGCCACAAGAAGCGTAACCATGTTATCTGATGTATGTATCCATGGCAAATTATTTTGAAAATGTTTGTTTCTGTTAATAAAAAATTATATTCGTTTTATATCGGGAGTTTTGTTGGCTGCTTATGAAGGACGTAGTACTAGTTAGAAACTACAGTTTCCACAGTGCTTGATGTGACTGGCTTACTTGAGCAAACTCATGTTGTTTCATGTTTTTGTCAATGTCCGGATATTGAGTATGTTTGTGGTTTTTATGTTGATGCACGGGGGACGCCCTGATGCGTGGGGAATGCTCTACCTCAGGCAGATATTGTATGACGTTGAATTGGGTGGGGTTATTTGAATGTTGGTACAATTCTTGTCCTTTTCGTTCAAAACCTTGCGGCCATATCTCACCATCAGTTTTACTGTTTAACGATCTGTATTTCTGCGCATTTCCCCTTGGAATTGATTGCATCTTGGATATTTACGTGGAGGAATAGATAAGCCAGGCTGAACTATTTTCAGCAACTAGATTGCTTGACCTTGAATATCTGGACTGCTAGTCCACCTTCCTAACTAGAAATAGGTCGATTTTCCCATGATTTTTACCCATCCCAGCTGTTTGTATACAGGTGACAAGTTTGTCTCTTTGTTTGTTACAGGTTCTCATTGAACAACCATGTAGATTCTTCACTATTAAATTATTGCAATAAGACCTATTTTGACATTATATCAGTCACATGATGCACAAAGAGTGCAACAGAAAGAATTAATTGATGTTGCATTTGAATTTGGTGTCCATGTTACACACACAACGAAAAACAAAAAAGTCACTTTATCACCCTGGACTGGTCATGCATTTTTACAGCATTCCTTTTCCTTGTTAATTGTATATTATTCAAGTAATTAATCACATATATGCTTCAAGTGACTGTCTTAGATGTGGAGAAAAAAACATTTACGATCCATGTGTTGCGGTCGTAACGGTGTCCATTTTTAACTTCACACAAAAAAAATATAAAACTTGCTGGAGCTGCCAATTCTGAGTGAACTTGATACAAAACTAATTGATAAAAACAACCAAGCATTTTTTTATTGTTTAAAAGCTATTGATTATCCAATATATAGCTTCAATGGACACCATGTTACGAACACAACAAAATGCAAAAAGTATTTTCGACACCATTTTTTCTGCAAACTCATTGAGCAACTATGTTCTTGCTATCATGACCAGAAAATTCAAAGTTTATTCTCTGGAAAACAAATGCAGAAATGTAAATATGACCAATTTTAAAAATCCATATTCATGTCACACATCTGGAACCAATACTGAATTATGCCTCATATATGTTAACATTCTATACATTTATGCATTAGCTAGTGTTTGACGGCAAAGTTCAATAGATACCAAAGTGTTACATGTAGACTTCTTTACACCAAGTAATTTTTTTTTTTTTTTTTTTTTTTGCAAAATTTTCTACTTGAACCGATTTATTAATTCCCCTTGTTTCAAAGGCATAGAAAATTGGAGCGAAGAGCAAATAGATTTCTTCGTTCCTGTTCAGTCTCATGTTCAGACATAAAACTGAGTTTATTGTTGAATCGGAAGATGGCGCCTAAATAACAAAATTGTTCAACTAAGAAGTTTTATTTTTGCGAGCCTTGGCGAGCAAAAAGTAAAACTTCGAGACGAGCTTCATAAAATCTCAAGTTAAATGAACACAAATTTAAGATACTTTTTATCACATTTCTAGAAAAACCTACATGACAAAGAATTTCACGTCAAAATGTATTCCGAAAATCCAGCAGAGGCCGCCATTTTGTCCCACTGACCTCGTAAACCTGACGTCATTTTATTGTTTCTGTCTGACGTCACAATAAATTTCCAGCCAATGAAAATCGCTCCAGGTCATATTAAACTAGTGACATATACAAAAATAATACACGGGCGAAATCACTGGATATCAGGCGGATTATGTGATACATATAAACAGAAAAAAACTTTACGAAAATATACGAAACTACTATAAAAACGTTTTTTATTAGAAGTTTTCGCAATTATAGTTTGTAAAGCAAAAAATAGCACCAATTGTACTAACCTTAGGTCTGAATCCGAATTGTGCGTCCGTTAAAATATCAGGTCTACTAGTTGTTAGGGTCAATTCGACTCCTTTGCTTATGAACACAGTAACTCCAGTAGAACTTTCAGATGGAAAACAACTTTAGTTTAAAATAGTAGTAATAAATGCAGCATAGACAATAAAAACAAGTTAACATGTGACCGGGTGGAGTGTGTTGCTTGGTGTCTTCGGTGGCATGCTTCAGTAATATAGCACAATAAAAAGGACAATAGTTCCACTATACAAGAAGACACAACACGAATATATCGCAGTCTCCCAAAGCACGCACCTCGTACTACATACACGCAATACACTGCATACATGGGAGGCCGTCCTCACATGACCCTAGCTGTTAATAGGACGTTAATTTAATTAAACAAACAAACAATAAAAACACTTTACCTAAAACATCAATTTAACAAATGAACCAGACCGTGAGATTTACCACGTTTAAGGTTACTTGTTATACCAAAGTCTATATAAGTGATAGTTACTGCTAACTCTTTCCGCTCAACATAAAGGGAGTGAGATGACTGACGTTGCCCGTATAATTTGACCAGGTATGTCGCGTGGTGTCTTCGATGGCATGCTTCTTTGATACGGCACTATAAAAAGACGACACAACACGATTATATGTACACAGTGTACAAAGATACAGGTAGACTACATTCGGAAGAATATAACTAATTTATTAATAAAGGTCGTTCTGCGTTCGCAGCTTTCAGGTATTTTGCTAAGTTCTGTAAATCTTTTACATTTGTTACATTAAAATGTTGTTAAATAAGCTAAAGAAATAAAATTCTATTTTGTATTTGTCAAATGAAATTTGTGATAAGTACCTGCAATATAAATATAATATTAAAGTAACCTCACAGAGAGAAATGTTAACAGAACAGCATACATGTGTTCTATTAACTGTACATGTATCTATGCGATTAGCTAACTGAGATCACTGTTTTACACAAGTATGTCCTCTTTGCAATATCGTCAACTATCGAATGCAGTGTGTACGACTTCTACTTCGGCGTCCAACCCTTCCTGCAAGACGTCTTGAGAATACTGTACAGTCTTTTTCTTTACCATCTTTTACAAGTTGTATAGATACATACTCGTCTACGACACCTTGCAATGTCCCTTGCTTCATTTTCATTTCCAGCTAGGGACTCTATAACTAACTGTATGAGTCTTAATCAGGATTCCATTGGCATGTCTTACGTGTTTGGTATAGATACAATATAATGTGTAATAAGATTTTTTCCGGACTCTTAACGACTTGCGTTCCCCCGAATAAATGTCTACCATTGAATCAGACCATGAAGCAATTTTACTCGGTAACGATGCGTGGCTTGTCGTTTTGTACAGAATCGGGTAACAAGGCGCTTAAGAATCGTAGTTTTTTTTTTTTTTTTTTTTTTTTTTACTTTTCAGTTCTGTGAGATACACAAAGTAAATTTCCTGATCCAATAAAAAATACTCGTCCCAGGATATGGGTTTGATCACTGGTTGTTTTTCGGCATTGGCCTATTTTTCCTGTCAAATATGTTAAACGTTAGTAAAAGTTTAGCTAGAGAAATTTATGCAAAAAAAAAAAAACTCACAAAATACGTTAATCCCTTTGGTTTATAGTTTACATGCACGCAATATATACATCACGACATTTGTCCTTTGATGTTCACCTTGGCCCTGGATGTAGGGCGTTAGATTTGTACCTGCTGCTCCTATTGCATGATCGTAAAAGGCGACTAAATTTAGGATCTTATCTTTTCTCTTCTTCCTAACTGACTTGATCTTTCCTAATGCCTCCCTTGGCACCGCCTCACTTTTGGCATTCAGTTGAGCGTTCGCCCCTGTGAGGAGAGCTCTGGTTTCTGTCCCCTGGCCGAGACACATCAGAGTCTGTAAAAGTGGTAGTTTCCGCTCCTGCATAGCGCTCAGCATACATGGAGTGGGACAACTGGTTCGTGTCAGTATAATAAGACCGGAAGGGGTGTGTTGCTTGGTGTCTTCGACGGCATGCTTCAGTGATATAGCACTATAAAATGGTGCCAGTATACAAGAGGACACAACATGAATCCCAAAACATGCACCTCGCACAACATACACGCAACACACGGATACATGGGAGGCCGTCCTTACATGACCATTGGGCCTGCAGGTAGGGCGTAAGAATGATACCTGTTGTCCCTATTGCAGATGGTAAGAGGCGACTAAATTTAGGATCTTATCTTTTCTCTTCTTCCTAATTGACTTTATATTTCCTAATGCCTCCCTTGGCAACGACTCGCTTTTGGCCTTCGCGTTCGCTCCTGTGAGGAAGGCTCTGGGTTCTGTGGTGTCTTCTGTGGCATACTTCAGTGATATAGCACTATAAAAAGGGCAATAGTTCCACTTAACACAACATACACGCAACAAATCGCATACATGGGAGGTCGTCCTTATATGACAATGGCTGTTAATAGGACGTTAAAATAATCAAACAAACAAGCAAATACATGACCATAGTTGTTAATAGGACGTTAATTAATCAAACAAACAAACAAAAAAGTGTCGGGTCGTACATGTACGTCTTACCAAGATGAGGTGTGTTGCCGGTACTTGTCTTGGGTAGCATGCTTCACTGATATAGCTCTATAAAAAGGACAAGAGTTTCACTATATACTGTACAAGAAGACACAACACGAACATACCGCAAATACACGCATTACACACTGCATACAAGCAGCACATGTACAACGCATACACTGTACATGAGCGTCCATATGCTTAATTACATGACCATGAGGTTTATTAATAGGGCGTGAATTTAATCAAACAAAAGTGTAAAAGCACGAAAATGTATACCTTATTAGTTAGTACATGTACTTCACCGAGTATTCTAGATTTACATTGTACCTACATTTGTACATTTTAAGTATTCATGAGCATTATTTACATCAGTGTAAGTCACACAGTGTACAGAAAACAATGGACGCTCATTCTTGTTCGTTAATTAATTTTATATTTTTTTTTCAATCACAATCGAATTAAATGCTTATGCATTTACAAATGTAACAAGTCAACACAAAAAACAACAACATATAAACATTTATAATATTGAATTAATTATAAAAACCATTGAATTTTGTCCATGCACAAACCAATGCAATTTAACAATAACCAGGTGCATTTTATAGTACTATGACAGAGAAACTGTAAAGAACCTTTTAAAAATTCAAAATACCCCAATATGATATCGTTTTACGAAATTGAACATTCATTTGATGTAATTTTGGACCAAGAAGGGAACCCTGATATACACCATGGGAAGGCAATGCAACATGCATATTGTAAATCATCCCTAGCACCTGCTCCTGTGACCGTTTTTAATTTTTAAATGTGTCTTACAAGTTCTCTGTGATATTACTACAAAATCCACATGGCTTTTGTTTATTGGTTGATGTGCAACTTTCTACGAACGCTAACGCTAAAATTAGATCAAAATATCGCGCTTTACATTGTACTTCGAAAAAGTGAAAGTAGAATTTGTTTATATGACCTTTGACCCCAATACGTACAGAAATATATCGCTACGCGGACGTAGAGGATACATAATATATAATAGAAAATAATCAAACTTGCCTTGTTTGTTTGAAACGAAATGTTAAATAAACTGAAGATTTATAGTCTGTTAATTAAGAAAAAAGTATTATATGTCGATTAAAGATTATTGTGAACAGAACTATTTTTCGTCTCGGAGTTACAAACAGGTGTTTAAATGGGTCATGATCATGTGGTTGATAGAGTCATCGGGTCAAGTTATCTCAACCTATTGTTGTCTTGCTACCTTATTTGGCAACGGTAGTGTTTAAGAGCCTATGTATACAGTAAGACTGTCCGATCTGAAATGTGTCATTTTGTAAAGATGTCTCCCGGCGTTTTGTCTGTCATTTTATCACTCGTGGTGGCCGTGAGTTGTGATATTTATCTACACAATCCAAGGTAAGTTATATATATAATTACAGTTCTACCTTTGTATGGGTAAACAGCGTTTAGTCATGTATTTGTAAAGTTAACATTTGTACATGTTAAGATCACATGAGCTTGAAGTCCTGTCAATTAAATACCCAATATAAAGAGGTTATTTATCTTTTATAATATATTTGTGCTGTATATTATTGACAGAACGACAATTAGCCCATGCAGGCCAGCTCCTGTGGTTTAATACACTGTAATATGAAGGTTTGTGTAACACGTTACATTCACATTGATAATGAGCACATATTGTTGTTGAATAATCTAAATCACGGATACACAGTCTTGTCAACATGTTATAATACCTTATTATGAGTCATACGGTACGTGCACCGATGTCTGTTTACCTGGTCAGGTGTACAGTAGCATCACAATGAAGGTGTATATACGCTGTATATTATTGATCATTGACCTGGCCATGGATGATACAGCTACAAATAATTGTACTATAACACGTCAATTAGCTGATAGCCGGACAGTATTATAAATAGCTGATCATCAGTGGACATGCCCTCTACCATTGATATCAAATGTACAAACTTATCACATTCACATTGATAATGAGCACATATTGTTGTTGAATAATCTAAATCACGGATACACAGTCTTGTCAACATGTTATAATACCTTATTATGAGTCATACGGTACGTGCACCGATGTCTGTTTACCTGGTCAGGTGTACAGTAGCATCACAATGAAGGTGTATATACGCTGTATATTATTGATCATTGACCTGGCCATGGATGATACAGCTACAAATAATTGTACTATAACACGTCAATTAGCTGATAGCCGGACAGTATTATAAATAGCTGATCATCAGTGGACATGCCCTCTACCATTGATATCAAATGTACAAACTTATCCCGAAATACATTTATTGTATTAAATTGATGTTTATAAATATGCAATACTTATAATTATATACTGAATGATTTGTACATTGTAAGGGGTCATCTACATGTACATCATATAATATGTATAGTATGCCATTGCTTTACTTGATGAAAATTCATTCAAGTAAATTTGAGAAATCATTTTTCAATTATATTGAGTCAGAAGTAAGTAATTGTTTTGAGAGCCATGATTGTTAGTAAGTTTAATTGATGTTTTTTAAACTGGCAATAAACAGTACATGTATATTAAATAATATAAACTGTATATATAATTGTGTAAAGTTTCAATGTTAACATTTTTGAGGGAATTAAATTAATTATTGTTTCATCATTGTATTTACATTGCATGCCTCCTATATCAAATGATTATATTAGATTCATATATATGTAGAAACTCAATTTAACTCTGTTATTGATTTTAAATGTTGATTTGATCCAGTTTATGGACCATGCACCAGCCTGGACAATTCTCCTGATATCTTGGTGGTTTTATGCCACAAAACCACACAACATATATATTTTTTATCTGGTGCACATGCACTTAATATTAAATAAGTATAGTTTGATTGGGAAAGATTCAAACTAACCCAGTTACCGTAGTTTTTCTTTAATTTGAGGTGTGAAAAAAAGTTTATTTTCAATCCTAAATCAGTGGAATAATAATTGAGAAGAACACGTCTAAGATTCATATAAACTTATAACATGTTGTGTGTATGATCATGCACTGATATGTGAGCAGGAAATGACCACTTTGTATAAAGGTCATGTTGCAGACAATAAGGAAGTGATGTCCTAAATTCCTTAGCAAATGCAAATGTATTATAAATTGATACTGAGTGACAAAGGTACAAAACATAGCATAAGCCAGTTAAAAATACCAACCAGATATATATGTATTTACTTTTAAGAAGAGCTCTACACATGCACACATTGATAGTGATTCATATACATGTACAGTATAATATGTCACCCTTTTTATCTTGCAAATTTAAATTAATTAAGGCTAACTCTGACCTGTTACCTGTAAAGAATGTAGCAGGCAATAATAAATAATGTGTTAATTAGTCTTGTTTAAAGTGAATAGTCGGGCAAAGAAAACCAGTCTAAATGCGTACATTGGCCTTCCAAAAGTTCTCACATATTAATACGACGGCCAAGTTCTGCTTACGTTTCCCATTTCTGAACATTGAAATAAAGAAAAGTTGAAAGCGTGTAACCACGGACATAGTCAGCCGGGAGGATGTTTTAGAATTCCCATACTTTAAATTAATTTCTGCGTACGCAGACAGATTTTGGCGAGATATTTTATTTTCCTATTTCATAAGAAATTATACTGGATACATTCACACCATTTTTACCGACTTTAGCCATCCTTGCCCGACTGTTCACTTTAACTCAAAAGACCATACATGTGCTTTGTTCATGAAGTATTTGTTTTTGTACTGACCAAACTTTTCACTGTTTATTTTTTCATTCAAGTACACTGAATTATCTCAAAAAAGATTTGGTGGGTTTTCTTTTTCCCAGTCTATAATTTTTTTTCCCTTTCAAATTAAAAAAGAAAAAAAAAAGAAAAAAACAAGTGGTACTGAAATGACTAAAGAATACTGATAAGTGGTATAATAGTGATTAAGGTATTGGAAACTAACTCTCTTTTACTTTATGACTTGTTCTCTACCTGTGCATTTTCTTATTTGAATTCTACATGAAGTACACTCTAGTTATCAGATACACATGTACACTTTATTTGATGCAGATATATATAGGTCAATGGTTTTTTTCTGGGTACTCTGATGTAGAATCCTTAATTATAAATTACCGAGCTGTACGGTTTGATCTAAAACTAAAACAAGCAAACAAACAAGCTACAGGGTTCTGTAAGACAAATAAAACCAAACATTTTATGTGTATATCAATATTTTCTTTATTTTTCGTCATGGTTATGATTTTAAAATTTTAAAGAATGTCTTTGATTTCTATTTTTAAAATGTATCATGTAACTTCATACGTGGCTCAGATGTCTTCGTTACAGGTAATTTAAGCTACAACTGTATAATATACTTCTACGTCATTGAAGGGTTTATTGTCGTGATGTAGCACGATTTGTATTGTATCTGAGGAACATGATAGGATTAGTGACGTTGATCTCAATTCATTTTTTTCTGATTCTCTCATTGTTCGCATGATTTAGAACATGTTATTCATGGATGAACAAAAATTCTCATTTTAAAATATTCAGAGCAACCCATGAAACACTTCACACACACTTAAATATTTGCTGACATCATTCTTGTATACAGTAATAATTAAATTTTCTTTGTTCCTAAATTTCTGTTAGGTCTATTCTTTTTTTCCATTCCACAATGAAAAAAAAATCTGAGAATTGCGCGAAAAAGCGACGTTATCATGACGTCACAATAGAAACATTGACGTTGCGTATTGATTTGGAAAAATAATCCCTTGGGAAAAAATCAATGGAATCGTACGTGTCAACGTATTTCATTTTATAAAGTAGCCTGGAAAATTAATAATAAGCATTGAAGTCACTATTTTTTAATTTCATCGGGGTATGAAATATATTTTGTTTGCATACTTTTGTGAGAATCACACAGTTTGCAAACAAATTTATTTCATACCCTGATGAAATTCAAAAATAGTGACTTCAATGATTAATTAAAATTATACCACTTTGTATAAATTTATTCAAAATTAAGCTTTAAACATGAAGTAATATAGTGTTTAAAGGTGTATACTGTTTCAATTCAACCCAATTTTTTACCTAGTACATGTAAGTACAAAATTATCCTTGTTAATTTTGTAATCACTTAATGATTTTATGTTACTTATGTGTATGTTCAAGTATTAATAACCTCATCAATTTCTTATTGTTAAATCTTTGTAACAAATGAAATGAATTCTAGCTAATACCAATACATTTGTCTCAGTCATATATTACAATCATAATGTATCATCCTAGCAGGAGATCCAAGTTCTTTATTATAACTGTAGATGGATATAGTGAAAAAATATAAATATATTGCTGACTTTATTATATTTCCAGATCTTTGTTGGAAGACTGTTAAAAAACATAATTGTCTAACCTGCATTTGCAATATATAACAGATTTATCTGCTCTTGCGGGTAGGTATGGAAGGTGAGAGTTATGTCACATTTATTGTTGAAAAAGTTAAATCTGTGTGTTCATCTACGAAATGATGGAGTCACAATTGATACAGCCACTAGTCCACATGGGTAAATAACTGCAAATTTCAATTTGACATTTATTTATTTTTATTGTACTTTTCAGAGGAAGTAACAACCGACTTGATGAAGAAACTAGGAACAGAGCAAACAATGACAGGTAATTTCAGGTCTATTTGTATAAGTAAGGTCAAGGTTATACCCCCAATTAAAGTGTTGATATCTATTGCAATCACTGTAAACTTTAGCCATAGGTACATATTCTGTTTTTGCATATCACAGAGTTATCTACCCTTGCGGGTAGGTATGGATTGTGACGTCATTTGTTTGCGAGCGTAACATCATACTTTTTGGAGAAAATGATGTGAATTATGCTCCCATATTATGACGTTACAATCGATACCTACCCGCAAGGGAGCTGACTCTGTAATATATGCAAAGACGTAATACAAATGTAGTAGTACTACTATATACTCAAAATCAAAGTGAAGGTATCAATAGCTGGTGAGAGTAATAAATGTTTGTATATATGAGAACTGAATACATTGTACGTTCATTTTACTATCCTATAATATTGAAGATGCATATACAGTGTACCGGTATATATGCTGTAGTGTATAGACCAATTGGACATATAATGTACGATTCATTTTTGTTGAATGAAAGCTTAAATATTCTAATTCAACCTGAGGCTACAGGTAAACATAATTAGTCATCATGATACACGAGGTAATATAATTTACATCTTTAAGTCTATTACTTTGTGGTTTGATTTTTTTGTCAAGATTTGCAATTGTTTTTCTAGAAATAAGTTCTCTTTATCATGTCCTGTTGCAAACATTAATTCTGAAATTGGGAATAGAAATATTAGAACCAAGGAAAATTAATACTCTTTTTATATTAACAATTAAAATTTTCAATTTTAGCTCAGAAATTTAGAAAATAAAACCAACATTTCTTAAGTCAACAATTAGTCAAAAACAAAACATCCATTCCTTACAAAAAGCTTAAGCAAAAAACTATGCACCTGATAATTAATGTCCCTGTCTTAAGTGTTAATGTTTAATATGTAGATGCACATGAGTGAGTTTTACTAGATTGAGGAAATCATCTGTTTTAATATGTCATTTTGGTGATTCTGCGTCATAGTAGAAAGTACACAAAATAATTATGTAGAGGACAATTCAAATGTTCTTTAATTTTTGTCACAAAAAATACAAACAAAACCGATCCCATTATTGTGGTTGCTTTTCTAATTGGCATGTATATATATGTCCTAGCTATTTACCCTGTTAATGTTTCCTCAGGTTGTAAACAACATAAATTAGACTATTATTTTCTTCCTTGATCAGCCATACATAATCATCATCAAAATAAAACCATTTTATTAATTTGGCTTCGAAATATTTGGCTCAGGTTACAAATCTATATTTTTCACTAATTAGTTAGAAAAGAAATAATAACTATCTGAGGTACATGATTATTTATTAGTCTAAAAGCTTAAGTCAGACCCTGAATTCAATTGCTATCAAATGAATAGATCTGACACTTTTATGTGTATGTAGTATACTTCATATGAAATTAAATGAATTAAATATACGCACAATATCATGAACTGCCTTTGAATCAGCTAGATGTGAAAACAAAAAAGTTGTAAATATAAATTAAAGTTGTCATTGATATTCTAAGTTTTCAACCCATTACCTTTACTTTTAATTTGACTATATATATATATATAAGCTCTGATCCTAGATTTTCCTTCAAATCATAGTGCCACATGTAGGTCTGTATTAATTAAAATATTACATGTACTAATTAACTGTCAACAGTACATGCATGATGATGAAAAAAGTTAGATATTTGGCAAATTGACGGGAGGGACACATATAAAAGTGACACCTGATACATTTAAAGGACCAATATGATTTTGATGTTTTTGTTTTAGAATGTTTGACTCTCAGAACAACAACCGGGGAGGTTACAATGTTGGCTCCCTGTATTACTACGCTGGGTCTACACTACAGATCGAGTGGTGAGTTTACAGTGTCATTTATTGTATTCAACCTATATATAGCTAATAAACACCATCGTCCCTGTAATTATAAGTGCCCATTTCATTTTTTCGGCATCAATTTCAGTTGTCTCGACTTAAAAACAGATTGACTGTATGAATACGTACTGTAAGGAAAATGAATTAAAATACGTGCTTTATAGATTCATTTTGTAAATGGACAATTACATGTAATACTGGATAACTAGCTTTTCATGAAATCTGTGGAAACTAATGAAAACTTGCATACATTGTAACAGAAAAAATATCATTTTAAAAACTTATTTATAAAAATACATTTTATAAGTGGACATTTTACTGAATAATCTGTGAAAAATATAACAAAAGCTTTGATATAAGCTTATATAGATGACTTATTTGATAATATAAGTGCTGACATATGGTGTATTATCTCAAAATCAATGGAAAGCAACTTTTAAAAATTTGCTCATATTTATTACCCAACAGGACGAACCAGCATTCCTGTGCCAGCCCTCACTCTCACTGTGAATTAGTGATACAGTACATGTGTGATGGCCTTGTCAGAGACGGAGCCACCACAAAGTGAGTATATATAGGGAGTCCAAATACACATTTCCGTTAATTATTAAATTTTAGGTTTAGAATTATGTGATGTCCTATTAACAGCTAGAGATGTTTATACCCTAAATATTAACAAGGACTAGGAGGTAGTGAAAAGTGGTGAAGTATCCTGGAAGGGAACGACCACTAACCTGTGTGACCAGTTCCTTGTAACTGCCCCATATGATTTTGGATTTTGATCCCACACCCAAGAGATGGGTTGGGAGGGGGATATAGTGGTAAGATATCATGAAGATTCTCCTCTCCCCCCCCCCCAACCCCACCACCACACACATACCCTTCCCCATTCCTTTTCATCCTCCTGACCTATTAACCAATTAAATGGGGCAGAAGTAATGAGTGACTACATTGTAGGACTGCAGTGATGCTAACAATTCAGTATAATATATGATGTGTATAGAAGTCAAACTGGGGACTACACACTGAGTAAAATGACTCCATACTTTTATATCTGTTATTCAAAATTATTTTGAGAAAGTCATTTATACAAGGGATTGACATTCACCACTCTAAAAGAGTTAAGAACTCATTAACTGGGAAATTCTCCACAGAAAATTGTATGTAATTGATACATGTAAGAACTAGGTCTAGATACTATCTTCAAGGATACTTTATCACTACAGTGTGTAAAGAACTGTAAGTTACTCATACCTGTAGCTAATTTGATTATAGGGATAACGTTGGAAGGTTGTATTTATAGCATCAATTAACACTAATTATGAATCAATGTCTTTGAAATGTAGTTAGATTACAGAAAACATGATCTGTTTGTTGTTTGAAGGACCATTCCTGAGGCCAACAACCAAAACCAATGTGAGAACTTTGACTGTAATACAGACAAGAATTACGGTATGAACGAGGATATTCATCACTATAGCAACTGTCGCATGAGAAAGCGTAACCAAGGACTCTTCTATGCTGACCAGGTAAAAGAAAAAGAGATAATTTAATACTGTTTAAGTAATAACAGTATTCATGTATGCATGCCTTTGTCTTGATCGTAACAAGATATATATTAAAGTTGTATAAATGCCCCCTTTCCATGTATTTAACAATGTTTTACAACATGTGATACTTCTAATATCAGCATTGTATCCCATATTGCCACGTGCACTCAGGCACTTAATCAATTTATAAACAAAAAGGAATTACAGTCAAACCTGTCTGTAAAGATCACTCATGGGACAAAGAAAAGATGTCTGTTATACACAATTATCAACATCACAGTATGTCATTAAAGGTGATGATACTGAATGATACTAGAATTGAAAATATTAATAAGCCATAAAAAATCTTGCACCAGTTTCTTTTATGTTTCAGAACTTGAGAAATCGTAATAGACAGTACGCTGTGAACACACGTCAGAATCCTAACGGTAATCGTCGAGGTTACGAGTGTCCCGAGGAACGTGATTATTACCCCTACTGGCATCCATCACCATGGAAGGTATAAACTCGATCTCAATAAGATTTCTAATTATAGAAATTAACCAGCCATTATGACGGTTTAATCAGAAAATACCAAACCAATACAAAATTTCATTAACATAACTAATGAATGATGTTCTTAATACTATGAATTACCCAATCACTCAATCAATGAAATACTTAAATGGGTCATGTTCTCTTTACACTGCTTAAATGATTGTTCGTCAATTTTCAAAAACTATTTAGAAAATCAATATTTCTTACGATGTATAGTGGATGCAGATCTAGTCTTTTCTTTTAATTACAGGAAGTTATTGTGAAATACTACATATGTACTTCCTTTTGTAACTTAAATACAGGAAGTTATTGTGAAATACTACACATGTACTTCCTTTTGTAACATCATTGTGATATACTGTATGAAGTGTATGTTCTGTTTTATGAATACTATTGTGGTAGAGGTATTTTATTTATGTAAGGGTGGTCTATTTTAAGGATATCGCTGTGATGACCAATGACGTCAGTCGGTGCGTGTACTACCAGCGTGAAAGTGAGAACGTGAAGTCACGTTGGGCGTGCTACCTCCCCAAGGAACTGATCATAGAAAACTATAAATCATTTGTCATCCCTAACAATAAGGAAGACTGCGAGGTCGGTATAAAAATGTCATTTTGTTGTAAATATATTATTTATAATTTTATCATGAAATATACTCAGATTAATGCTTTTAATAATTTAAATCTAGCTTTCAAATAAGTGGAGTCTCCTAAAGAAATAAGAAGGTTAATGAGAATCTAATTTTTAATATACATTTTATTGGTTTCTTACCATGTTTATAAAGATTAATCTGTACGTATTACATTTACGTTTATTCTGTTATTTCAGGCCTTTACCTATCCTAACAGTGACCCTGATGCGGTGAGAGGTGTTTGGAAAGAATACCGTTCTCATGGATTATCTCCCCCTGACTGTCGTGAAACAGAGTTCTCACGTGACAATCACCTTGGTAACGGCCTGGGAGGACAACCCAATGTTTACAACTGGACCATTCCTGATATCAGTCATGAGAATTGTGTATTACGAATGAGGTAAAATTGCATTATGGAGTAATTATGAAAAAAAAGAAAGATTTACCAAATGGTGTCAGATAAGCTATACTAATTCAGATATATGTATGTTTCAACACTGAAGACAAAAAATATTTGGTGTTTTTAAAGTTTGATGAAAACAAATTAAGATCAAAGAAGATATCTTATTAAGAGATCTTACATAGATTAGAATTGATTAATTTTAATAACAGTAAAGTAATCTACCAGTAATTCTAACTAAAAAGATACTATGTAGAGTTTTCTATTTTCAGTGTGTTTGCAGGTATACAAAAATTAAGATTAATCATATGAATTAAAATCATGTTTCATTTATAAATGATGCTAAAATAAACTTTGTAGAAGTTTATATCAATCAAAAAATTGAAATATTTAATAGATTTTCAGATAATAAGGGTAGAATTGCCATTTATAGCCTGCCTGAATGGTCCATGATATACATGTATGATATTAACGTATTCAGTAAATCTTTATCTATGTCCTTTGAACCACAGGTACAACATCTCCACCAATGATTATGATCCATGGAACACAACCTCGGCCAACAATTCCCCGAATCTTGCCCCAAAGTATGGCTTCGGTAGTCGACAAGCAGCTGAAGAGAGAGGGTACGAGTTTGAGGGAAATCCTGATGTGAAGGTGTTTGATGATGCCGACTTCACTTTAGAACTGGCCATCAATACAGCACAGTATGGAAGGACATTCCAGGATAGGTACGTTTAAGGTCAAAGAGTCAGGGAGAATTCTGACCTGTCTACATGTATATAAATCAGACATCGCGAAAGTTGAAAAAAAATGGCCGGACTTTCGGACCGGCAATGACTGTTAGTAAGCCGGACCAAACAAGATTTTGCCGGACCGAACATTAATGTGAATTTTTGAAGTAAACATTACTTCCTGGTGTTCCTGCTATAAATATCCAGGCAGTTGTTTTCATGATTATCTAATTTATCTTATGCAGTATAGGTTTGTGTCAGGTTCAACACCTGCGTAATACTTCAGAGACGCCATTTCGACCGACTTTCAGTACTCAATAATTGCTGAGTCAAATTTTGCCGGACATGTCCGTCGGACCGGCATATTTCGCGATGTCTGATAAATTCATTCATACGCTTGATACAAGAAAAAATTTTAAAATGCTTAAATGCAAAAAAAAATATGTTATGCACATGATTGAACTCATAAACAGGTTATTACTAAAAGCATTTCAATTAATTAATACAAATTGTGATTACCTGGTAATTAGTTATTTAATTTTATAGTTTAAATGGATGCAGAATGTCAATATCAAAGATATACAAGTATATATTTGCTAAGGGGAGATAATCTGTTTTGTTTCAGATCCCATTCTTTTGCTATTCGGAAGCGGCCAGCTGGATATGAAAGCACACAGATTCACAACCTGAATGTGAGAGGCAAAAGGGGAAATATTGTACAAGTGTATCCTTCTGTGGAATATGACTTTGTACCAAATAATCTTCAGGTTTCGACAGGGGATGCAGTACACATACAGTAAGTACCTGGTACATATATATATAAACTAAATGGTGACCTTCCCACACAGCTATTCAATATCACGATGGTCTTGGTTGAGTTTAGTGACACAATCTTTCAATAGACCGACTTTTGTGGAGAGCAGTGCCATGTATATGTATTTATTTCAGTCATAGATAAATGAATACTACAAGCATTGTAGTGGTAATGATCTAGGTCTTCTGGTACTCTGAATTCCGTCGACCCTTAAAATCAGCCATGTTGTCATATTACTGTATATGTTTTAAAAGAAAATTGAAGAAACTGAAGTCAGCCAAATTAAAACATGGGATAGGCTACAATTGTATTATAATAATTCAGAAGTAAAGAAATATGCTTATATGCCTAGTAATACTTTCATATATTCAAATCACCATAAACACTTATAGTACACATTTTTCTCAGGTGGACAGGTTCAAACACCAACAACCCTAACAACGAAGGAAATGGTCTGGCACGTACAGACAGGAACAACATTCTTCAGCTGAAGCCAAGAAATTTCCCAGAGGGCAATGGGGTACAGTTCGGTCCTGGTAGGGTGTATGGTCACTTCGGCAACAACTATCCCGACCATCTCACTAACTCCAGCTTCCTTGGATTGTCTAGAACAGATGTTGGACATCTTGCTATGAACTCACCAGGTTGGAAATTTCTTGAATTTTATTGAAAAATATTTAAATGTTTTTTTAAAGAATCCGAATATATTTTGATTCTTTGGATAATTGTAATGCTTCAAATTGAAGAATTTATTGTAAGCATGATATCATTCAACCAGGGGAGGAAGGGGACAATTCATGGTTTTGATATGTCAGTTTTTCACATGCGAGCTATATTTTATATACTATACTTATAAACTTTGCACAATATTGCTTGCAGTACAATTCAATTCAACGATATCAAGTAGCATTAAATGTTAATTAAAATTCAATTTTCTTTAAAGGTCAGTTTGGTGGAGAATTATCACAGTTGGACGATGCTGGACCCTACTTTGATATGGGCCTGAGGAAAGTCAGTCAAACAGGGACATATCACTACATGTGTACTAGAAATAACGACTTCTCCAACCGTGACCAGAAGGGTCGGGTCACTGTCTACCCCTACCCACAGCAGTTCACCTCTATAGGCTGGACCGGGGGCCAGATCACACTCCCCACAGGGTGAGTGCTAGTGAAGGGACTGGGAGGAGAAACTTAGTAGTAGATAGGGTTAAATTATAATCACATAATCATAATAAAGATAATAGAAATATTTTAATTACATGCATTTATCAAAATCAAATAGAGTTTTGATATACATGTACATACTTACAAGCATGTAACTTACAAAGATAAACTAAACATATCATTTTGTTAGTGGTATTTTGTGTAATTTAAAAGAAATGACATTTTGAAGAAGAAAAAAATATAACAAACAATTTACCAATATACATTTAACCTGCATTTAACTTCAGACATTCTTACTACCCCTAGTGTAAGATTATTATTGTGAAAATATAGTTATACGTTTTTTTTTTATATAATTATCTTTAACAGACAAGCTTCAGTTAACGTCCAGCAAGGAGCATTTACAGGACTGCAGAAGTTGACCCTGGCCGAGTGGACGAGGGACCCAGGGAGATAATCGCCTAAACAGCATGGGACGTAGTATGCAGGTCAGTGATGTGTGTATAATTATGTGATCTGTGTCTAAAATAACAATCTTGGGGGCATATTATACAGGATGTCATTAAACTCTGGTCAGATAAAAGGGACAATTCAATCTAAGAAAACATTAAAATGTGTACGTATTTCGGAAGAAAACAGTTCTAATGGAAATTAGATCAGTCAGTTTTACTGTGATATGCCAGAAAAGCTAAGGCCAAACAAAATTAATTCTTAGTTTCTCAGGCCCCGCCGCATCGACATTTACCCCCCGCACCAACGTTTTTTATGCGCCATAAATCGAGACCGCCGCATCGAACGCACCCCAAATTTTCATTCGAACTCGCTCGAAATTTCCATTCGAAAACGCACCTGGAAATTGGCTCCAATTTTAGTATGCACCTTTCATTTCCGGTAAAAAATGGCTGCTAATGTCAGTATTTGCTCAAAACGGAATTGTTTCCTCCAGGATTATGTATTTTCAACTGGTTTTCTTTAGATATAGTGACGATTGAGATATTTAAAAGCTGTTCTTAAAGACTGAGTAAGAATTTACATTTTTTACACGTGTTTTCATTGATTTTCATGTCCTTCAAGTGAGAAAAAATAAAATGTTATCTGCCGCATTTGTTTTCAGAGAAATAAAAAATAAAAAAAATATTCCCGCCGCCCGCACTGACTTTTTAAAAAAGTGGCCTGAGAAACTAACAATTAATTTTTTTTGGCCTAATGGTGGTGAAATACGTGTGAAATGTTCAAACTCACTCGCTGTCTGCCATTACACATTGTGGTCTAAGATATGGTATGCCGAACCCTGTCCCTTGCTCGTAGAGTAATGCAACTTTAGTCTAGAACTGCTCAAATTACTCTGGCAGTAGTATGTTTACCTTATTAGGTGAATTATCTTGCCTAAAAATCATTGTATTACCTCCTCAGTGGTTTTGCAGTTCATTTGTTTAATGTGCGTGACTTTGACTCGGATATGGGTTCAGAGTGCATGTTGTACCTGCTTTATCGTATCAATCAACAATTTGTAATTACAACGGTCTCGATTAAAATACTAAACAATGACGTGGAATTAGTCAATATTTTATGTTATATGTTTCATAAGAAATGTAGAACAATACATTGTGATGCCATATTTTGCTCCTTGGTTATGTAAAAAAAATTAGCCTCAAGTGAATTGTCTCTTTAAATAGAATAAGTATAACACAGGGACATACACATTAAAAACTGGAAAACTCAATACTCAGGAGTCAGATAAGAAAGGGAGACAGATATTCTTGAATCAGATTACACAGGGTGAGTCAGATTACACAGAGTAAGTGATTCTCATTAAGATTAGGCAGGGTTACAAATTGGGACGCATGGTTTTAATAAAAAGGGTTTTTTTTGTAAGGAAAATCCTTGAATATCATTTGT
The DNA here is from genome assembly GCF_041381155.1 of Argopecten irradians. NCBI lineage: Eukaryota > Metazoa > Mollusca > Bivalvia > Pectinida > Pectinidae > Argopecten > Argopecten irradians. The sequence goes on along the minus strand of NC_091145.1, from coordinate 8,257,546 downwards.
AAAGAAATTTTATTGACATTATATTATTTTACAGTATGGTGATGAATATGCCAGCAACTTCTATGTGTTGTCTCCTGAATCTCAGCTGACAGATGATCCTCAAAAAGTGACCATCACCATAGCGATTGACGATGATGCCTACAGTCCAGAGGCATATCGGTCGACTCAGGATTCTCTTGGTACATGGGTCAAGGTTGATGCCAGTGTTGAGGGTACAAACCTGATGCTGAGATCAGACCGAGGGGGTGTGTTTGTGGTTCGTTCCCATAGTAACTATGGACCGATCATTGGTATTGTCGTGGCCTGTGTAGCTCTCGTCATCATTGTCGTAGGCGCAGTAGTATATTTCAAACGTAACCCAGACAGGTGGATAAAGCTGAAAAAGTCTACAAAATACTTTGAACGCTCCATGCAAGAAAAGGTTTAAAGTCTGTAACTGGTTATGATACTCAAACTATAACGTCTAATTTATAACAGAGTAATTATCTTAAGTCCCATATGATCACACTGAATGTCTGTTTGAGAATGTGCCATTTATTTACAGGAATAACTTATTCTGAAAAGTAACTCAATTCAGGATAGATATTATACTCTCAGTCAAAAAATTTCTATATTAGTTAGTTCCATTTTGTTTCTGAAAATGAAATTGGTTTTTTTTGGATGACCCCTACAAGTGTACCTAATGATGTGGTGTTTTTAGCTCCCTATTCGAAGAATATGGGGAGCTAATGTTGTCACCCCGGCGTCGGCGTCAGCGTTGGCGTCCCATTTCACGTTAAAGTTTTTGAGCAAGTTTCTGTTTCGTCAATTGTTTAAGCTTAAGTCATCATAAATGTTTATGATTTTATTTTCCTAATGTGTATGGATGCTGAACGTGATAATACAACCAATTTGGGGCCCTTTAGGGGTTTTCGAGTCTGTTAATTTGTCATATTTCCATGTTTAAATAGTAAATACTTGAACATCAACTTCTTCTGAATAGGCGAGCTTTGCTGTTCTCCAACAGCTCTTGTTTTAAATTAGATTTCAAAAAGAGTATATTTGATGAATTTTTATATAGATTTAAACCATTTGGGAATCACACATCATATGTTTAACTCATATTTGTTGTATGATGTTATCACAAATTGTTGATGTTATTGTCATTCATAATTATTATAAAGTACATATCAAAATGAATATGTGATAAATCATTCCATGCAAGAGTTTGAGTAGCATAGCAAATCTGAATATCAAAATTGTGAGTAAAAATTGTTTGAATTAATACTGTTATACACTACTTTTCACAGACGCTGTTAATAACACATACATGTAGTTTTATAAGTTGTATTGTAGCTTATAGACACAGTGACTTAGTACTTCAGGTGAACTCTCATTTAGTTTAGCACTTCACCTATGAGTTACAAGATTGAGACCCATACACTACAGGGCATTTGCTAGCGAAAATTATGTAGATTAATTGACCCCAAAAAAAATATCTGTTTAGGGTTACATTGGCAATAAATAGGGACGGTAGGTCAGGATTTTTTTAGCTCACCTGGTCCGAAGGACGGAGTGAGCTTATGGGATACTCCCGCATCCATTGTGCGGCGTCGGTCGTCGGGCGTCCGTCAACAATCCACTTCTCCTCCATAAGCGCTGCTCAGATTTCAACAAAATTTACTGGTAGCATGCTTATGGGTTACTAACTGAAAATTGTACAAATGATGGGGCTGACCTCCCCAGGGGCCTGAGGGGCCAAAAGGGGTCAATTTGACTATTTCCATACAAACGATTTCTTCTCTGAAACTAAGCATGAGAGAGCACTCATAATGCAATGGTAGCATCCTTACATAGGTGGGGATTTGAAATTGTACAGGTCAATGTAGGTAGTAAATTGATGAAGAATTGAAGTTTTAATGTTAATTTGATTTTTCCTGAACTTTTGAATTATATCCTTTACTTACATGTATTGAATGCCCCCCCCCCCCCTCCCCCCCGGGCCTTAGTCGTGGGGCCAAAAAGGTCAAATAGGCTACTATATCTTCATATAAATTACTTCCTCTCTGAACCTATGTATTGGATAGCATATTTGTATGGTATCTATAGCATCATTTTATGGTTGTTTTTCAAAATTGAACAAATTTTAAGAGTCAATTTTGCTAATTTTTCTAATTGTAAAAGTCTTTGTAAAAATAACTAAAAAAAAAAAAAACAGGTGAGCGATACAGGCCTATGGGCCTCTTGTTTTTAGTGTCTTTTATTCTAAGTAATGGCCGGAACCGGAGTGTGAGATTGAAATCCTAGCCTGACTTAAAAAAAAAATATATATATATATAGAAAAGTGGGAAAATAATTAGGGTTGGGAGGAAAACTTAGGGTTGGTTGGGTAACTCTAAACAGACATTAAAAAATTTTTGGCTTACTTTTTTTTTCTAGAATAGTTGTTGTATTTATTAATGTACTTTAAAGACTAGTCAGTTGTTCACTAAATTTTAGTTTACTGTAAAGTTGTAATTGTAGCTAGTTTAGGTCTTAAGCTTTAATTATATGCCAGTATTTGAAATGTAGGTAGTAAATTGATGAAGAATTGAAGTTTAATGTTAATTTGATTTTTTTCTGAACTTTTGAATTATATCCTGAAGTATGAAATTAGTGGTATTAAATGTACTTATTATTGAATGTCATAAAGGGAGGTAACTCTTATATATCTGAGATAAAATGCCAAAAAGAAATATCAAATTCTCATGAGATATTCTTGAAATAATGCATACCAGGTAATTAATTAATATATGATTCTTGTACTGGTAGAAAATTCAAATTTATATGATTTTTATGCTGCTAGAAAATTTAAATATACACATTTACAAAAACAAACTTTCTTGATACAGAATCAACCAATGCTTGCCAAGTAAATTCTAATTAAATTTATCTATGATGTTTGGTGCAGTAGAAAATTAGCTTGAAACATGAAGTCATAAACAATTATGTTTATGATTCCCGTCATTATGTGCCATTCGAAAAGGATAAAAAACATCATTATTTTGATAAAAATCTGTTATAGGTTTTGATATGTTTTACATTGTGTGATTACAGGTATATTTTTATCATTGTCATTGAGATTGTCGCTCTATGACCACAGAACTGTACAACAATAATTCTTCATAATTTTAGACATATGTTTTATTGAAATACTACTTAAAGTTGCTCCACTGCTAACAAATGGTATTTTTTCACTATCAAAAACAGCAGCAGACAATTTTAGTATTTTTCTTCAGTTACAAAAGTTACTTACTTTACACCATTACTACCGTTGAAAATTTTTAGCTTCTAATTTTGCTTCAAGTAAAAAAATAACAAAAATAATTAATTGCATCCCGAAAAAATGCTGTGGCACTATGTCCTATATGGAATGATGTACTGATTGCGTATGAACCAAAGGCAAAATGAATTATCTTATATTATTTTTTGTGTTAATTAGACATACAGCGGAACTTGGTTGATACGAACTCGGATAATTCGACAACCCGGCTTAATACAAAGTGCTTTGACGGTCCCGGCCGAGTTCCCTCTTTATCTTTGTTTAAAGAACTCGGATAATTCGAAATAGGAAAACTCGAAGAACTCGGATAATACAAAATATATTTTGGTCTGAATGACAAAAATCACTCATAAAATGTTCCTATAACCGGAAATGAAATTTTTTTTGGACAACGAGATCGCCGAAAATGCTGATTTCTTTTTCATAAATCTGACGTAGAACGGCATTTCAAAATGTATATGTAGGTTTTCTTATTATAATTTTGCAACTAACATTGGCTATTTTGACATCTGTCTTGTTCACATCGTTTTACGACATGGAACTAGTCTGTTTATACCAAGTTAAGAAGTCGTCACTAGACACGAGAACTGTCTTAATTCAAACACTCAGATAACTCGAAGTTTGATCTTGGTCCCTCCAAGTTTGTATTAACGGAGTTCCATTGTATATATACACGATTAAACACAATTTATGGTTCAAATGGTGAAAATCATTTATGCTCTGTCGGCGGTGGAGTATCTTTAATTTAAGTGTACTAGGTAAAGACTACACATTTTAGATATCCATCAAATATGATTGCATGATCAAACTGTATTTTAAAGAGCTGTTTATATATACATTCCATGTGGTGCTTTTATGTCACCACAAACTCACCAAGAATCAGGGAATATTTTAGAAAGATAATGGTTGATGTTTTTTTTTCACAGTTGGATTGGAGTGTATCTACATATTTTGTATGTTGTATATTTCACTGGTTTGTTTTGGTTTGTATTTGATATAGTGCTATTATTATTGTAAGAACAAAGTCATTTATTTGACAACAATATTTCATATATATATGATAGAATGAGATTTCAATGTATGTTAGTATTCAGCCAAAATGGTACTTTGTAGATAAGTTTTGATCTATGATTTACCATAAATGTTTACAATGAGAGTTTCTCCACATAAGCATTAACTTTTCAGTCATTATCATTTACAAATCTACACAAGCTGTGCTTGGTAACAGATATGTTTAATTTCATTGTTAAATCATTGTGTTTTGTTTTCATCTTACATTTCTTCCTCTTAACAACTTTGTAATTTTGCGATGAGATTAATTTTGTTTTCCATGATATTATTATATAGATATGTATGGTTTTCATTAAGTGCTGCTGGTCGGCAATAAACTTGTATCAAATAAAGCTTCCGCTATTTAGTTTTCATTACAATTAAATGTGATTTAATGTTTGTTATTGTTTTTTTAGACACAATGACAATTATTAAGAAAAACGAAAATTATTAAGACAGCTATAGGCTGATAATCATGACTATAAAAATTCCCATTAAATGGGAACAATTTCATTAAGTTGTATTTAATTAAAATGAAAAATTGTCAATGTGAATTAGCCCGCTATCATCAATGGCGTCACATATATTTCAGTATGTCCATTTCTCTGCCTTTTTAAGTTTCGTTGATCTGCACATATACAGTAAGACACCAGTCTGGATCAGAGCTATACATCCTAAAACTGTGATTGTCCACAAGAACGTCCGTCTATCTACCACATCTGTAACACAAAATAAGGTATGGTCATGATCAGTTGGTGGCAGCCATTGGCAAATGACAAAATATAGCAGTTTAATCTAAAACTTTCATAATTCTATGATCATAGACATATTTGAATTCAACACCAACGATTATAAGATTTTGGAAACGCACGTGATGCTAAAAAACTGTTAATGCAAAGATGAAAAGAAACAATTATCTGCCTAGTTTGCGCTTATTGTGCTTAAATAGGTAATGCTATGTTACAGTGTAGTAATGATTAGGGTATAGAACGTCACCCTGCCCACGGGTCGTTTGAATACTTTATGAACACTTGAAAACTGTCCAACAGGGTGCTGTTTTAGGCCCAACACTTAAATATAAATCGAGACATTATTACCAATACAATTCAGACAAGAACCACCATTCTGGTAGAATTTGCACTGAATAACCACAACAAAATACAATGCAATTTGATCGATGTCTATATTTCTGAATTTTTTAGCTAAAGTTTCGAAAAAAATATGGTCAATGATTAGTCGCTTTAAGGAATATGTCAATCTCTCACTACTAAAACAAAAAATAAAATAATTAATATGTAATTGTAACAGATCATAGTCATGTCTGTTCAGAACACTGAAGCTCGTACATTGTAATCATCATTCCACTACTTACCAATAAAGGACCTGGATTTATCTAAATGATGACTGCTTACTGGAACCGCATGTGACGCGGATCTCTTGTGACGTGTGCTAGTGGACGCTGCTGATGAAGAGAAACTCCTACACTCCGGGAAACCAGGTGGAGATTTAGGAACATTGGCATAAGATTCATTGATCACCAACGCCATGCCATATATACTATGTAGTTCAACGTGACAATGCATTATCCACAACCCGGGATTGTCTGCCCTTATTCTTACTACAACATACCCACCAGAGGGCACAATTATCGTATCTTTTATTGGAGGACGTTGCAGTTCTAAGCCAGGGATGTTTCCATTTTGCCATGATGAATTAGTCCATTTAGCTGAATTACAGAACGTTTCATTACCAAACTTGTGTCCAAGACACGTTATATCAGGATTAGGAGCGACTATTTTACCAGTTTGATCAAGAAGTGCATATCCAGTTTTCAGAACTTCAAACGAATGACCGTGCATGTGAACCGGATGTCCCCAGCCTTTACCGTTGCCCATATTTAGAAATACCATTTGCACGATATCATCGTGGTCCAGAGTCAGAGAGTTGAAACAAGTACAAACTTTATCGGGCCCGCAATCGGCGTTCTCACAAAGCAGGCGTGAGTCGATTTCGTCCATTTGTGTTAGACCGGAAACACTTGGAAACTCAAACCTTCGACCATTAACAGACCCTGGTTTCCATGATGTACCCGGAAAAGCGAAATTAAGAAACACTTCCTTACATATAGCATGTTTTGCATTCGTAGAATTTGATTGCTGAGTTTGATTAGAAAACAAGTCAACTGCATCTAGTGGTAGAAAATTAGAACTGTAATTAGTCGCCATAATGTCATTGAATGTTAAACATCTTACGTGCTGATTCGGTGGCATTTGAGGTGCTTGACAATTTAAAACATGACAGGAACTATTTTCAGAACATGTTTTTGCTGCCGTGACTGGTTCTTCACCAACAGAGGCTCCAACATAATGTAGAATCGCTTCTGTTCTATGATTGTATTCTATTTCTAACGTCCTAGCCCGAATCCAGTAGTTTTCTATTACATTTGATGTCTGCAGCAGGACGTCAAACCGTTCACCTGGAAATATGTCCAAAGCATCAACGACCACGGGTTCAAAGTCATAACCATCTGATGCAATGGCAACAAGGGTATGGTTATCGACAGAGAACCGAAAGGGAAATACCATACCAGCGTTAATTATCCTGAATCTGTATTCTTTATTTGGTTCTACACTAAACACAGACAGGGGCGCTCCATTGTGAACATCTGTTTTAGGGTCGTAAAATCGACCTCGGCCATTGATGAGGCCAGAATGGAAGCGCAGTTTAGCGAAGTAAGAGTCATCAGCTGCTTTTGGAAATTGTAGAGGAATTCGGTCTTTAAAGTCATTATGAAACTGTTTCATTTCGGATAATTCAGCATCTCCATCGTGGTTCCAGTCTGTTAAAGTAAGAATGTGTTCTGGAATTTCCAATGGTTTCCTCGGACGGATGACAAAGGCCCCGAATAGACCATTGCCACGCTGTGATCCGATATGGGAATGGTACCAATATGTTCCTTTAGGTGTTGCTTTGAATTCATACCGGAAGCTTTGCCCGGGCATTATGGGACATTGAGTGATGTAAGCAACACCATCCATCCACGGAGTATCCTTTTGGGGAACACCATGCCAATGAATGGTGACGCCGTCAGATGACAGTTTATTGATGACATTGACGACAACTGTTTGGCCTTCGTATACTATCAATGGAGGACCAGGCAAGCTTCCATTGGCTACGGTGACCACACGGGGAATTTCGTAACCATCTGCTGTAACCACTTCCTCTGGCGGTACACTTTGAGCCGTTAATAAGTCTGTTTCGTTGAATCTGTAGATTTTTCCATTAGATGGAAACACTAAATCCCTTCCTCGCATCATTGTTAGCGTGTTTTCTATAACGAGGTTAAACTCGCATACGTCATCTGTGTATTTGCATGCTCCAGAGTCAAGACTTTCGGTGGATATTATAGCATGTACGGCGATCAGCAGAGAAAGAATCACTACAAAGAAAGATAAAGGATATATATACGCTGTGTACATGTTGATAAGTATCCATATTTTATTTTTGTTGCTATTTGATAGTTTACGCAAGACGTTATAACAACTATTTATATTACGATTGAATAAATCGTTTTGAAAACTTATTTTTTTTCTCAAATGTAATTGGGGTCAATCAAACTACATGTACATATGTATTATAACGTTTTATGTAACGCGTTGAAATTTAATCTAATTGACGTTCTCTATACCTGACCGACTATAACACAAACTTCGACTTAATGAATCATCTAAATTACTTAAGTAAATTACTAAAGTAATTTATATTAACTGAACATCAGAACTATTTGGGTACATGCAAAACTACGGATATCTAAATAAATTTAGATGTACCTGACAGTGTATGTCGATTAGGATGATTAGAGTTATTCTTCTATATTTATTCAGTAAAATTAGAACTTAACAAGATACTTATCATTAATTCATTTTGCTAAATTCTATTGTATACATAAATCAGTTTCCAGGTAACAATTTTTTAATTTCATAAAATGAACAAATAAATAATTTGAAAACAGTTTAGAATTAATTTTCGGAAGGAATATGTTTCTATTATTAAAATTATGTTAAATCATACTGAGGTACTTACCGAAGTCCATGTCTGCAGCCTGGGAGTTTGACCAGGAAGGAAAGGTTTACCATTTTATAGTCTTACAGATTACACCCCGTGTCTATATCCGGTATCTATGACTCAGTATGATAACCCAAAGTCACCAACTTCACTTAAACTCTCAGTCGTTACGTCAATAACAACATCGTCTATGAAAGTTCTCAATGACTGTTTGATGTTCAGTTTTAAAAACATACTAAATTAAGACTTGTTCATGCACTGGATGCTTGAATACTCGATGCATTTGATGTTCAGTTTTAAAAACATACTAAATTAAGACTTGTTCACGCACTGGATGCTTGTATACTCGATGCATATGCAGTGAAATCTGCCTTAATGACTACATGTACATCTGTATAATGACCAACTTATTAAAGATCACTTTCTTAGAGTCCCAACTTTTGCAGTAATATACCGCAGTCTCCCAAAACACGCACCACACACTACATACACGCTATTATTGAAATAGTTATTCGTCACTCTTCATAAACAATGTGAAATATTCCATTTAGCATTTTAGATCAGAAGTTCAAATAACATCATCAATTGTATACAATGTAACATGTGTACTGTTGACGTGGTTTAACGTCAGGATCATTTACGTATTGCCTACCACGTGTGCGAAGTATGGTCTTATATGTATGAGTTATTATTTTGATAGTTTGACCTTCGTCCCCCGAGAGGTGTGCATATTCTACATCAATCATCTCATGGTTTATCCTAAATTAAACTTTCGTGTGCAAATATAGTGACGATGCTAGATTTACCAAGGTGATACACGTACTAAGTTCAGAAAACGTTTCGAACGTCTTACAGGCTTCCATACTTTCTTCGTACACAGTACCGGGAACAAGGGAACAATACGTAGAACGTTATCAGACCGGTTAATAGTGTCCTGGGCATGCTTCGGTTGTCCACTATACCGATGATGTCACAGTGTTTTGATAAGATCACTGGTACGGGAAGTTCAAACAGTCCTTTTTGATAAACAAGGTATCTAGGATGTTACTATACGCTTTTGTTTACAACTTGATATTAATGTTTACGCTTTTAATACGAGGCTGGAAGCGGATGTTAAAAAACAGCACCAAAACTGATTTGATCAATGATTTTGTAATAAAATATGTTGATATTGCAGATAGTTCATTCTGTCCTTTAGGATATTTGTATACATGTACAGGTCAGTAGATACATGTAGATGTACAGTGAACTGCTACCGGACCTCCGGGATCGTGAAGGTTGACCTAACCGCAATTGGACATTGTTTCGTTGCTTTGTAACAATAACTACAATTTTATAGATTTACAGGGAAAACCACAACAACAAACTTCATTTTTAAACTTACAAGATATATACGAAGCATGGTGAGGAGCTAACAATTTTGTTCAAATGAATGATTTCAATGCATGAATCATGAATCAAGGGTCTACTACGTTGGCCAAGCGGATGACCTTGACCTCCAATAAATTTCACAGGGATCAAATAGGCTCAAATCATAAAAGTGAGTTTTTTTCCAATACCAGAGGCCTAGCTAAATGAATCGGGCTATCATGGGATATAGGAATGTTAGGACTATCATACGTTCAAGGTCAAATAGAGGTCAAATGTGTGAAATCTTCGCAATAAGTGAAAGTCCTTCAGTACTCATATATTGAACTTGTAACATCCAGATAAAGCACTTTCAAGTATGGCTATCTGTATGACATTGATCAATATTCAAGGTCATGGTACAGCTTCATCAGATAAATGCTTATAGTGTACAATGGTCGTTTATACAAGGGAGGAAAGGTGATCATTTTCAGTAAATTCTTTCTCCGGTGTTTCCCGATTTACAACAATATTCAAATGGCCGTTAAGGTCCATGGATCGCATTTTTCTGTTCACACGTATTGTGTCAAAGCTACTAAATTTCCTTAGTTTTTTTAGCTCATCGGCCCTTATTTTCAGTCTAGATGGTGACTACTTTTCTGAATAGTACACGATATTAAGCCCGTTATATTCCGTCCGGAGTAATTACAGTAAAGCAGCGTTCCCATGTCCCCCGAGAATCCTGGTGAGCGTAATTATCTGTACATATCGTCAAAAAAGAGTTCCTTTACAATGATACACAACACGAATATACTGGAGTCTCCCAAAACATACAGACATTCGCACATAACACAAATAGGAGTCCGTCCTTAAATGACCCTCCGTCCTGGTTGTTAATAGGACATTTGGTGTGGTTTATAATATTTATATCCTATTCACAGCCAGGGTCATGTAAGGACGGCCTCCCATGTAGGCAGTGTGCAGCTTGTGTGTAATGTGCGGTACGCATTTTGGGAGACTGCAGTAAATTCGTGTTGTGTCTTTTTTGTATAGTGGAAGAACTCTTGTCCTTTTCATAATGATAATATCACTGAAGCATACTCTAGCGATGATGTTATTGAAATTTATATAAAAAGTAAGAATATTACAAGAAATCTCAATACATTTTAACATGTTTATAACGAAATGCGCTTACAACGAATCTATGGTTATATCGTGGTACATTTCATTCCTTGTCAAGGTTCCTAGAAGATGTCTATATTGTATTCAGAACGAATTTCGTTGGTACCCACAGGTTCGTTATAACCGTGTTATATTGTAGTTTGGTTGTAAAAGCAGTGACGAATTCGTTTAAGTATTATTAATACACATCGACTCTTTTCGTTGGTCAGGTAAGAAAATAATAAATTAACACGGACTGATATGCAATGCAAGAATATCATTCATGAATTTTACACGTGTTTCTGGTATCTTTGTACATTTTGTGAAATTCCTGATACATTTTTGTAACATCTTATTCGTACAGAAATAAAGACGCCTGAATAAAGCATTGATTGCTTATGACCCAAAGGCAAAATAAATTATTTTATAATATTTTTTGTGTTAATTAGACTTATGTATACACGATTAAACACTAATTATTGTTCAAATGATGAATGTCATTTATGCTCTGTCGGCTGTGGAGCATCTTTAATGGAAACCTGCTTCATTGAACTTAAGAAGATAGTGATATAAGTATACAGAGTGCATGCCTATACTGGAAACTCACTTCTACACGGTCACGTCGCTTTCTCCGTCTTCTTCAATCTCGTAGTTCTACACAAATACAGTATGACAGTAATCTGGATAAGAACTATACCTCCTAAAACCGCAACGATCCAGAAGTAGGTCAGTCTCTTATCCACATCTGTAACACACAGCATGGCATAATATCATCAAAAGATAACTTTAAAACCAAATAATATTTTTGAGAGACTCACATATATTTTAATAACACAAGGCACGCGATAATACAATAAAAATAGTAGTCTCTGATACTACTTAGTGCAAGCATAAAGGTGTTGGAACGACTGGTTCGTACCATATTATTATGCTATGACAGAGTCGGGTATGTCCGGTCTCTTTGGTGACATGCGTTACTGTTTTGGTACAACGATAATTAGTATAAAAGGGTAAGAGTTCCATTTTTACAAAGAGACAAAATTAGATAACGAATATGCTGCAGCCTTCCACAATATCACATTCAAGGAGGCTGTCCTCGCATGGTCTTTGCTAATTATTTAAGCATTAAATTGCCTTCTTCTATTGTCCTAGAATTCTCCCAGGATTGCAGACATATTGAATGCGGACAAAATTATCAACAGAATATATAAATTTGGTGTATTAATACTAATACTAATACTTACCAACAAAGGTCTTGGACAGATCATCTTGTAAACTATTTACTGAAAACATGTATGGCGCTGATCTCTTTTGACGTATACTGGGAAACACTGCCGAGGAAGGGAAACTTCTACATTCCGGAAAACCAGGTTGGGCTTTGGGAACGTTTGCATATGATTCGTTGATTACCATCGCCATACCAAAAGTGTGATGTAGTCCAACATGACAGTGCATTATCCACAAACCGGGATTGTCTGCCCTTATTCGTACTACAACATACCCACCAGAGGGTATAATTATTGTATCTTTTATTGGAGGACGTTGAAGTTCTATTCCCGGAATGTTTCCATTTTTCCACGACGGATTGGTCCATTTGGCTGCATTACAGAACGTTGCATTATCAAATGTTTGTCCGAGACATGTAATATCAGGATTTTGAGCAGATATCTTGCGATTTTCGTCGAAAAGTGCATATCCGGTTTTCAGGACCTCAAATGAATGGCCGTGTATGTGAACAGGGTGTGCCCAGCCTTGGCCGTTGCCCATATTTAGAAGCACCATCTGCACGATGTCCACCTGGTCTAAGGTCAAAGAGTGGAAACAAGTACAAATATTATCAAGTCCACAATTGGCATTCTCGCACATCAGGCGTTCGTCGATTTCATCCATTTGTGTTAGACTGGAAACACCTGGAAACTCGAACTTTCGACCATTAACCGAAGGCGGTTTCGTATATATGCCAGCAAAACCGAAATTGAGAAATATTTCCTTGAAAGTTTCATTGGTAGAACTTGATTCTAATGTTTTATCAAATTCTTCATCTATGGGTGGGATAATGGAACTAATTTTAGTCGATTTGATGTCGTTAATGGTTATGCATTCTACGTGCTGATATATCGGCATCTGTGGCGCTTGACAATTCAAAACACTACATGGGCTATATTCAGAACATTGCTTTTCAGTAGAAGCTGATCCAGAGCCGTCTGGGGCTCCAACATAATGCAGAATCGCCAGTGTTCTATGGTTGTATTCTTCTTCTAATGTCCTGGCTCGAATCCAGTAGTTTTCTATAGTATTCGATGTATGTAGTAGGACGTCGAACCGCTCACCCGGAAATATATCCAAAGCATCAACAATCACGGGTTCAAAGTCATAACCATCTGATGCTATGGCAACGAGGGTATGGTTATCCACCGAAAATCGGAACGGATATACAATTCCAGCGTTAATTATCCTAAATTTGTAATCTGTATTAGGATCTACGCGGAATATGGACAGGGGTGCCTCATTATGTTTATCTGTAATAGGGTCGTAAAAACGTCCACGTCCACTGATGAGCCCAGACTGGAAGCGAAAGTTAGCGAAATTAGAGCCATCAGCTGCTTTTGAAGTTTGGTAAGGAATTCGGTCTTGGAAATCATTGTGTGCCTGTTTCATTACCGATGAAGTTGAATCTCCATCATGGTTCCAGTCTGTTAAAGTAAGAATGTGTTCTGGAATTTCCAGTGGTTTACGTGGTCGGATTATAAACGCTCCGAAAAGACCATCATTACGCTGGGATCCGATATGGGAATGATACCAATGTGTACCTTTGGGTGTCGCTTTGAATTGGTACCGGAAGCTTTGTCCGGGCATAATGGGACATTGAGTGATGTAAGCGACACCATCCATCCACGGAGTATCTCTTTGTGTGATGCCATGCCAATGAATGGTTACACCATCGGAAAGTAGTTCATTAATGACGTTCACGACAACTGTTTGGCCTTCGTATACTATCAATGGAGGGCCAGGCAAGGTTCCATTGGCTACGGTGACCACGCGTGAATTTTCGTAACCATCCGCAGTAACGACTCCGTCCAGTGGTACACTTTGAGCCGTCGACGGGTCTGTTTCGTTGTACCGGTAAATTTTTCCATTGTAAGGAAATACTTGGTCTTTTCCATGCATCATAGTCAGCGTATTTGTGATAACGAGGCTAAACTCGCAAGTGTCATCTGTGTATTGGCAAGAGCCAGAAACGAGACTTGTAGTTGTTAAAACGAAAATATTCAACAGGAGATACATATGTTCTGGAAAGAAATAAAACACAATTTTCTATCTATAATGACTAATCACGAAAACATCATTATGTTAGTAGTACAAAAGGTTTTATCTAATATGCTTACTATAAACTACCAGAGTCCAGAATTAAATATCTGAAATATAAATTTAATTAACTGAAACCCTTAAATAATCATAACAAGATTTATTTTGTTTTCAATCAGGTTTAACTCGTCGATAAGTTGGTTTATAATGGTATACAGCAATTTAATTATTTTTGCAGAAAGGCGCATATTACTACAAAAGCTAATGAAACATTCAAAACGATGTCCCATATTTAATGTTTTTGACATCAATAATGTATATTACATATAATTAATACAAAATCAATTAACAATCCCTTAACTGCAGAAACTGAATTTACAATTATAAAATGTAAAGTTTACTTAAAAAGAGACGGAATGTCTTGAGAAAGTATAGGTTAACAATCATTCCATTGAAATACTTTGTTCTTAGTTACTTTGCTTCATGTTACTAGCTTACTTACCTGCCTCCATGCTGGCACATGTAGTGTTGTATCACGGATAACGGAGTCTATATGATGTATCTTTGGAAGATACTTTGTAGATATATGATATCTAAAACTTCAAAGACTTACAGACAGATAATTCTACTGCTGTAAGTATACTAAACCAGGTACATACAATCATTCCAGTTTACTACGAGCATAATCACTGAAAACTATTTGTAAACTTTCTAATTTCTTTTTCACAAATAAAAGTTATTCATAGTAAGCTCTTAGATAAAAACTTAAATCCAGTGGTAATAATATCAATCCGAGAAGAGCTGGAACACTTGGCGGGAAAATTACTTGTATTTACTCAACAGGTTTGAGCATCATATGTAATGTATTTCAGGCAGACATAAAGTGTGTTTGAATATGGCTGAATGAATAATTTATTACTGAATAGACAAAGATATTATTTTCGTTTCAGAAACATCAAAGGTAACGACTAAAATATTCCCACCTAACAGATATGATCGCACTAGTTGTAAAGTCTATATATACATAAAATGTAAAAATGTCCTGTTACCTACAACATATGGAATTCGATCATTTATGTTTCATAACATAAAATAATCAATAAGTTATTTTGTTGTAGTGGATATGGGGGATTTATTTGTTTATTTTTGGATATTTCCAGTTATATTGAATCCAAAACTACTTCAAAGAAAACAGTTCACGTAAGGAGTTTAGTTTTATTTTTTGTCGAGGTAAGGAAGACTGACAAAACTACGACAATAAACCGATAGCGACTTCTACGTTACAGTTAACCAGGTGGAATTCATATTGTTTTATTTCTTATTATTGGCAATAATCCCAAAGGTCTAGAGTACCGGAATCGTAAATCTGGATATCGCAATGACTATTGCAAACTTCTCATTTGCATAGAGAAAGAAGATTTTAAAACAACTTGTATTATTTTACCTAACGAAAATACCATTCATCTAGCTAATGGTGGCAAAATCATTTTAGACAACACTTTGCGACACCTTTTATTTCCTCTCTTCAATGTATTTAATTAAAACAAACAAAACAACAAACTGCATGAAACATACCTTCAAACTCGAAAGAAGGGAAATAGAAACAAGCCGAAAGAAAGGCATTCAAACAATAAATGTTTAACTATAAGTAAATCTATACATTCGTTTACGGTTTCCTAGAAAAATGACGATGTAACATTCATGTTTTTTTCTTCTTTTTACTTTGGTTTGCATTGCGCATTGTATTAAATCTATTTAACTCCCACAGAAAAAAAATGTAAACATCAATTATAGAAATATGAGGATAAACACGTCAGAATTAAAGTTTTATCCTTAAGTTGTAGACGATGCAGTGAACAGTTATACGTTTAGCAAGTATTACAGATTACAGACACTTCCCAAATGTTGCGGACACGTCAACGTCATCTAAATCTAGAAGCTGGCCAGTGTCTGAAGTCAAAGATTCTGACAATCATGTGGCTTCCAAAATCAGTCAGCCCTGCATTACTGGTATTAGATTTAAATGTACCTGCTGCCCCTGTTGTATGTTGAAAAGGAGACTTAATTTAGAATATTATCTTTTCTTGTCTTCCTCGCTTCCTTTACGTCTTCCTAACATCTCCCTTGACACTGTTCCAAAGTTTAGCGCTCGCCGAACATGTAAGGAAGGTTCGGGATTCTGTACCTTGACCGAGGTACACCAGAGTCTGTAAAAGTTGTAATTTCCTGTTCCTGTTGAGTACTCAGGATAAAGTGAGTGGGGCGACTGGTTCACCCGATGTCGGTATAATGTCGGTGAATGGGTGGGTGTGTTGTTTTGGTGACTGCGATATGTTTGTGCTGTGTCTCTTTTCAACAGTGGACACTTTTGCCCATTTTATAGTGCGATTTCACTGAAGCATTTCAACAGTGGACACGTTTGCCCATTTTATAGTGCGATTTCACTGAAGCATACCACCAGAGACACCTGGCAGCACAGCCCATCCCATCCCACACCTTTTATGTTAAGTGTCACGTTGGATCAGAAACTGAGTACTTTTATACACCATAGTGTGTATCTCGGCGAGCGTTCAACACCACGCCAAAGCGAGGGGATATCAGCACAGATGTATGGACGAAGCAAATATGTTAAGAAGAAAAGAAAATATAAGATTCTTTTTAGCCCCTGATGGACTCGAGATCGCAGAACCTGGGTTTAGTTTCTAAGACAGTTATACATAATAATGTAGTTATACATAATAATGTACTTTACATTAATGTCTTTAAACTGATAACACTTTTTCATTATTTTCAGCTTTCAAAAACTTGCGAGTATATAAAGGCTACAAACAATTTAAAAATTGTCAGACAAGATCTACGTCCAGGATCGTCTGTAAATAATTAATATAACCGCATACTGAATGAGAACAACAGTTTTTTCATGTTTTCCATGCGCAGTTTGAATTTGAATATTGGAAATGTTAACACGACAATCAATTAAAATGGTCTTGTTTAATTTATTATATTAACGTTCTTTTAACAGTCGGAGTCATGTAAGGACAGCCTCGTGTATGCAATGTGTTGTGTGTATAGATTGGATTGCTCGTGATGCTGTTGTCTTTTTGGTGAACTTTTGTCTTTCACTGTGCTATCTTCATACAGCATGCCGCCTTATGCTTGTGTGATTACATTTACGTCCTATTATTGTGTTTTGTGTATGAAATGTGTTGTGCTTGTTTAGAGAGACTGCGGTATATTCGTGTTCTGTTTTCTTTCTATAGTGCTATACCACTGAATCATGCCGACAAAGACACCTGGCAATATACACCAACCCGGTCACATTATACTGACAACGGGTAACCAGTAGCCCCACTCCCTTTATGCTGAGCAGGAGCAGAAACTATCACTTTTATAGACTTTGGTGTGTCTCGGCCAGGGGACCGAAGCCAGAGCCTTGCGAACAAGGGCGAGCGCTCAACTAAGCGAAGGCCAAAAATGAGGTAGACTATGTAGTGTGTCGCGGCCAGGGGACAGACCCCATAGCTTACCTTACAGGGGCGAGCACTCGGGCCAAATATTATTGCGGGCACTACTTTACATATTCTCTAAATAATTACATATATCTTTAAGTTATCAAGTTATTTGTTTCTTCGTCTGTAGACAAACAAGTAATTTTAAGCTGGTAGCCTAATAGTATCTGATCACAAGAGATGGACTTTGATAACAAAGCATAAAAGTACTGGATCACCGATTAATTAATTATCTTATGCATACTAATTAAAGATGAGTGTATTTATAGATCCACAATAATGACATTCAATTTAACTGCTTACCAAGGTATGTAAATATTGTTAGATTTAATTAAAAGCAGTTTCCCATATAAATGTCTGAAACTGATTTGTATAATTTAAATAAGTCCGTTTGATTGTAAGAACTGTCGCATACATCGTGTGAAGTTTGTAATATCCCCGCCATAGATTCTGGACCTTTAGGAACAGATAGAGGTAATCATACATTATTCTTATAATGATTCTAATTATCTAAAAGTTTGGTTATAGTTTATCGACTAGGTTCAGCGTCCTATGGACGTCCTCTCCTGTACGTAATATGTGGCGCGTGTGAATATCTTTTTCCTGGTTGCTGTGTAACTGATTTTACCTCAAAGCTGTGTTGGTTTTTAACAACAAAATTAAATTTATGTAAACAAAAGCTAATTTCTTATAATTGATTCATTCTTACCACTACTGCAGATTCATTAACATCTGTAGAACACAAAAGTGTGTCCAATTGGGCTTTTAAGTCCTTGTTATAATATTTATCAAATGTGACTATGATATATGAATGTAACAGAAACAATTGAAAATTAAAAGCCTTTTTGTCATTGGCAAATGCTTAACAGGAGGAGACCAAAGATGGACCGGCATAAGTCGGGTTTGAATGTTAAAAACAACCGCCCTACCTACAGGGCGTCAATGTACATATGTAAATATTGGTTCCTGGAGAGCAAACAGTGAAAGGTTGATGTCTACCTATCGTAATTTTCCAACATGATTTTTATTTCTTTTCAGTTGTACGTTATATAAATTGCCAAAGAACTGGGGAAAACCCCGTTATCTTTCTAAATCAAGTGCTTGGAGTTTAGTATTGCCTGTTCAAACATTCTTTGTTTTAGTAAATACTAAGATACACAGGTAATTGACTTAACATTTTTCTAATCAACAAGAGGCCCAGAGGGCCTGTATCGCTCACCTGGTTTGTAATGCCAAGTAATGTTCTGAATACAGGTTCATTGTTTCTTTTCTGAAGGAATTATAATATTATCCTCTAAATCCCCTATTGGGCCCCACCCCTCCTGCCCCCAGGGGGTCAGAGCCAAAATTTATACAAGTTCTGTTCCCCTTCCCCCAAGGATGTTTATGGCCAAGTTTTGTCACAAACCAAGCAAAACTCTAGGACAAGTAGCGATTTATAGGATTTACCTCTATTTCCCCTATTGGACCCCCCCCTGTTCTGCCCCCGGGGGCCAGAGCCAAAATTTATACAAGTTCTGTTCCCCTTCCAAAAAGGATGTTTGTGGCCAAATTTGGTTACATTCCATGCAGAACTCTATGACTAGTAGCGATTTAAAGGATTTACCTCTATTTCCCCTATTGGGCCCGCCCCTCCTGCCCCCGGGGGACCAGAGCCAAAATTTATACAATTTCTGTTCCCCTCCCCCAAGGATGTTTGTGGCCAAATTTGGTTACATTCAACTCTATGACTAATTTGGTTTATCTCTATTTCCATTTGGGCCCGCCCTCCTGCCCCGGGGACCAGAGCCAAAATTATACAATTTCTGTTCCCTCCCCAAGGATGTTTGTGGCCAAATTGTTACATAGAACTCTATGACTAGTAGCGATTTAAAGGATTTATCTCTATTTCCCCTATTGGGCCCCGCCCCTCTTGCCCATGGGGGGTCAGAGCCAAAATTTATACACGTCTGTTCCCCTTCCCCCAAGGATGTTTGTGGCCAAATTTGGTTACATTCCATTCAGAACTCTATGACTAGTAGCGATTTAAAGGATTTACCTCTATTTCCCCTATTGGGCCCGCCCCTCCTGCCCCCGGGGGACCAGAGCCAAAATTTATACAATTTCTGTTCCCCCTCCCCCAAGGATGTTTGTGGCCAAATTTGGTTACATTCCATGCAGAACTCTAGGACAAGTAGCGATTTAAAGGATTTACCTCTATTTCCCCTATTGGGCCCCGCCCCTCCTGCCCCCGGGGGGTCAGAGCCAAAATTTATACAAAGTCTGTTCCCCCTCCCCCAAGGATGTTTGTGGCCAAATTTGGTTACATTCCATTCAGAACTCTATGACTAGTAGCGATTTAAAGGATTTACCTCTATTTCCCCTATTGGGCCCGCCCCTCCTGCCCCCGGGGGACCAGAGCCAAAATTTATACAATTTTCTGTTCCCCTTCCCCCAAGGATGTTTGTGGCCAAATTTGGTTACATTCCATTCAGAACTCTATGACTAGTAGCGATTTAAAGGATTTATCTCTATTTCCCCTATTGGGCCCCGCCCCTCTTGCCCCTGGGGGATCAGAGCCAAAATTTATACAATTTCTGTTCCCCTTCCCCCAAGGATGTTTGTGGCCAAATTTGGTTACATTCCATTCAGAACTCTATGACTAGTAGCGATTTAAAGGATTTATCTCTATTTCCCCTATTGGGCCCCGCCCCTCTTGCCCCTGGGGGATCAGAGCCAAAATTTATACAAGTTCTGTTCCCCTTCCCCCAAGGATGTTTGTGGCTAATTTTGGTTACAATCCATGCAGAACTCTAGGACAAGTAGCGTTTTAAAGGATTTACCTCTATTTCCCCTATTGGGGCCCGCCCCTCCTGCCCCCGGGGGGGTCAGAGCCAAAATTTATACAAGTTCTGTTCCCCCTCCCCCAAGGATGTTTGTGGCCAAATTTGGTTACAATCCATGCAGAACTCTAGGACAAGTAGCGATTTATAGGATTTACCTCTATTTCCCCTATTGGGCCCCGCCCCTCCTGTCCCCGGGGGGTCAGAGCCAAAATTTATACAAGTTCTGTTCCCCTTCCCCCAAGGATGCTTGTGGCCAAATTTGGTTACAATCCATGCAGAACTCTATGACTAGTAGCGATTTAAAGGAAATGTTGACGGACAGACGGACGACGGACGACGGACGACGGACGCCGCGCCATGACATAAGCTCACCGGCCCTTCGGGCCAGGTGAGCTAAAAACACCAGTCGTCTAACTCCCCGTATGCTAATGCTTAACAGAAGTAACAAAATCAACAACTACCTTTTCCTCTAGAATATATCATATGTACGTGGCGGCCTGGGGACAGAACTCAGGACCTTCCTCTCCGCCGTGAAAACTCGAATGTTCAACGTGATATGCAAGTTAGAGGTAAAGGAAGATAAGCAAATAACAAATGCCTTAGTCTTTTCGATGAATTAGGATGTCATTAACTAATATCTAGTAATAGAAAATGAGTATAAAGTTATACATTTAATTTATGTATCTATGCACAGGTTTACGACGCGCGCAAAAAAAAAAAAAAAAAAAAACAATTGCTAAAAATACTGAAAGGTTGTTTACTTAGCCCTGTATCCCATTTCCAGAAAATGGGGTACTTAATTTTAAAATGCTCTGAACACCACAAAAATCATCCGATCTGAATATTTTTTAGCTAACATTGAAGACAATTCCTTACTGGTCACTATGGTATATGATATAATGGGCGAATTTTATTTCATATCGAAAGTTTAATTACGAGGATTCGTGTAAAAAGTACACGCTACATCCCCAGGTCACGATTCCCTAATGAGCTATCTGATTGGTCCACTCGCTCCTAGGAGTCAATCAGAGAGCTTGTATCAAATCGGAGACGACAGACAAAAATGGCCGAGATCGCTGATCATCTGTCTGCATGAAGATAAATGGAGCGTGGGGATCGCTAAGGGATACTAATGTGCAATTTTTATAAGTAAGGGAGTTTATATTGAGGATCTGCACTTCAGGGATGCATTCGTTGAATAGATGGCGATTATTTTATTCGGTCTGTGCTCATTAAGGAATCGTGACCTGGGGATGTAACGTGTACTTTTCCGACTACCGATTTTTACACAAATCCTCGTAATTCAACTTTCGATATGAAATAAAATTCGCCCATAATCCCATCATATCATATACCATAGTGACCAGTAAGGAATTGTCTTCAATGTAAGCTAAAAATATTCAGATCGGATGATTTTTGTGGTGTTCAGAGCATTTTAAAATTAATTACCCCATTTTCTGGAAATGGGATACAGGGCTAAGTAAACAACCTTTCAGTATTTTTAGTGTTTTTTTTTTTTTTGGTTTTTTTTTTCGTGCGCGCGTCGTAAACCTGTGATCTATGTAAACATGCGGTCTGGTGCTATAATAAATTTCTAATATTTGAATTCCAGTCCCGAGACAACCACCCACTGATATACCAGAGTCCAGTATATCTGGCTTGGACACTGGCTATGTTATCGCTATTGTACTGGGTTGTCTCACCTTCATCATCACTCTCGTCCTCATCTACACATGCTGGAAATGGCAAGGTTGGTGCGAGATAAATGAACGCGATAAATTCAATTACTACTGAATCTGATGCAAGAGAACCCAAGTGATTCATTTTAGTAAAAGAAAAAAGGGATATTTTCTGTTTTCTTCTTTCCCTCTCTCTTGAAAGCATTCGATACACGCAGGGAAACTATTATATAGCAGCACAATACCTAGATTATTACAATTAATACCATGTTCCTCTTCTAAGCAGTCTCAAATAACAGACTGGGATAAGCGAAACTATATAATGTATACAGCAAACCAAAGACTACCTTCAGTTCCATTTGAATGAAAGAGAGATACATTCCGTACGTTCTAAGAAATACCGACGCATGTAACAAACTTTTGCCAAATCTAACATGGCTGCCTGTCGGCCTTCTTAATGTATCTTTAGATCGGTCGCATTATGGAATATGCATAACTAGACACCAAGATGAATCTTTAGTATATATTTTGAGACAAATCACTTTTAATTAACACTTTCTTAGAAATAACAATAACAATAGAATTGAATGTAGGTTTACATAACTCCCAATCTAAAGATGGTGGAGATGGGCTAAAACACAAACTCTTATTCCACACTGTTTCTTAGATTAGATGGTTTCCTCGGATGGATTTCGTTTATCTTTTGATATTTTGTTTTTAGGTATGCATGTATATTCCGATCACAAAAAGCAAATAAAACCAAATGTCACCAGGTGATACTGGGTTGGCTGTTAGTGTCAATGGATCTTTAATAGCGATTGTTATCTCGGTAATTATTGCGGTGAATAATGTTATGCTAAATATTTGTAAAAGTGTTCGATTTATCAGTACTTACGCTTGGTGCTTTTATTATGGCCTGCATGAAAACATGTGTTGTGATCGAGACTCCATTTGTTATGGGATTTCCCCGGTTGGGAATTCCGTTTCCGGTTCATACTTATGTATATTTTGATTGGCTGTTATTTTCGATACCTAGCCCCCGCTAACCTGTATAGCTTGAGCACGTGCTGTTCATGGCAAATTAAAAAAAATGGGTATATAGCAAGGTGTTTTAAACTAGTATAGCGAGTTCTGACGGAACCTTTATGTTGCTAGTCAGCTCTGTTCTTTCTCTTAGGTAATTATCTATATCTTATGTAGGACTGTTTCGGCCGTAAACCTCGAAATTACTCCGGGATGGCTTTATTGGGTGATTATCAGAATTCCAGGAGGGGAGTGAGCAGCACGATACAGAAAGCTAGGATTAACGCACAGCGACGACGGGAGGCGAAGAGCGTCTGTCGCGTGTGTATATTGTAGCGTGGGACCAGGAGGTGTCTGGCATCTTTCTGTGCGACAATAGCCGGGGGCACCGCTATGCAGCACCTGCAATAATGTATACCCCAGTAAACGGGACTTTTCACAGTTTCAAGACTATTCAAGAAAAAAGAAAGTTTTTGTGATTAACTTTCTTTCAAGGAGAGGGATGGGAAAATCTGAAATATCATCTTTTGTATTCAATATATGCATTTTTAGGTCATCTGACCTGAAGGGTCAGGATGACCTATTGTCATCATGCACCGTCCGTCGTCCGTAAACTTTTCATTCAAACGACTTCTTCTCAATAACCGGAAGGCCCAGGGTACTCATATTTGGCCTGTAGGTTGCTGGAATGAAGGGCTACCAAGTTTGTTCAAATGAATGACCTTGACCTTCATTCAAGGTCACAGGGGTCATAAAGGCTAAAAATTTTAAACGACTTCTTTTCAAGAACCAGAAGGCCCAGGGTACTGATATTTGGCCTGTTGCATGCTGGGATGAAGGGTATCAAGTTCATTAAATAAATGGCCTTGACCTTCATTCAAGGTCACAGGGGTCAAATAGGCTAAAATCCTTTAAACGACTTCTTGTGTATAACTAAGAGGCCTAAAGACCTGATATTAGGTCTGTGGCATGCTGGGATGAAGGACAACCAAGTTTGTTCAAATAAATGACCTTGACCTTCATTCAAGGTCACGCGGGTCAAAGAGGCTATAATCATTTAAACAACATCTTGTGAATAATGAAGAGGTTAGAGACCTGATATTAGGCCTGTGGCATGCTGGGATGAAGCGCTATCAAGTTTGTTCAAATAAATGGCCTTGACCTTCATTCAAGGTCACAGGGGTCAAAAAGGCTAAAATCTTTAAACAACTTCTTCTCAAGAACCAGACGACCCAGGGTACTGATATTGGGCCCGTAGGATGCTGGGATGGACGGCTACCAAGTTTGTTCAAGTAAATGACCATGACCTTCATTTAAGGCCACAGGGGTCAAATAGGCTATAATCATTTAAACAACATCTTGTGAATAATGAAGAGGTTTAGAGACCTGATATTAGGCCTGTGGCATGCTTGGATGAAGGGCTACCAAGTTTGTTCAAATGAATGACCTTGATCTTCATTCAAGGTCACGGGGGTCAAATAGGCTAAAATCTTTAAATGACTTTTTCTGAAGAACAAGAAGACCCTGGGTACTAATATTGGGCATGTAAAATTCTGGGAGGAAGGGCTACCAAGTTTGTTCAAATGAAGGACCGTGACCTTCATTCAAGGTCACAGTCGTCAAATAGGCTAAAATCTTTACATGACTTCTTCTCAAGAACTAAATGGCCCAGGATACTCATAATGGGCCTGCAGCATGCTGGGATAAAGGGCTACCAAGTTTGTTCAAATGAAGGACCTTGACCTTCATACAAGGTGACAGGGGTCAAATAAGCTAAAATCTTTTAAACAACCTCTTGTCAATAACTAAGAGGCCTAGGGACCTGATATTAAGCCTTTGACATGCTTGAATGAAGGGCTATCAAATTTGTTCAAATGAATGACATTGATCTTCATTCAAGGTCATGGGGGTTAAAAAGGCTAAAATCTTTAAACAACTTCTTCTCGAGACCCAGAAGGCCCCATGTTACTGATATTGGGCCTGTAGCATGCTGGGATGAAAAGCTACCAAATTTGTTCAAATAAATGACCTTGATCTTCATTCAAGGTTGGCCCTGCAGGTAGGGCGTTAGAATTGTACCTGCTGCCCCTATTGCATGATCGTAAAAGGCGACTAAATTTAGGATCTTATCTTTTCTATTCTTCCTACCTGACTTTATCCTTCCTAATGCCTCCCTTGGCACTGCCTCACTTTTGGCCTTGAGTTGAGCGTTCGCCCCTGTGAGGAAGGCTCTGGGTTCTGTCCCCTAGCCGAGTCTTTAAAAGTGGTAGTTTCTACTCCTGCTGAGCGCTTAGCATACAGGGAGTGGGGCGACTGGTTGGCCCGTTGTCAGTATAATGTGACCGGGTGGGGTGTGTTGCTTGGTGTCTTCGCACCTCGCACAATATACACGCAACACACCGCATACATGGGAGGCCGTCCTTACATGACCATAGCTGTTAATAGGACGTTAATTAATCAAACAAACAAAGTGTTTAAATTGTACATATACAATGTATATATGTATTTGTATTATCCAATGTTTAAAGTCATGTTTATGAAATCATTGTACCCAAAGTATATGTACAGGTATACTGCTGATGGTAGACTGTGATTACACCTTGCCGGGAAATGTGGTCACTCTCCTGTGCGATAGTGAAATGTGTATGTTCGTACGTGAAATCATAATTTTGGTCTGTATCGACCGCAGACCTCGTAACCACTCCGGGTTAGGTGGTTTTATTCCATATAGAAAGCGTTAGGCTATACGTACTAGAGATCCCATTTGGATCTTGGCGCTCACAAAAGATTGATCTATGTCTGACAAACGAAAGAGGGATCTTTTCTCTGCTTTTCAAACTTAATCTTCTTTTCTCTGCTTTTCAAACTTTTAACTATCAAAATCTAAAATGGTGTTTGAGAACAATCCCTTCAGTAATTTCTGAGAAGTAGCGGTTACAAACTTTAACTAACCAAATCAAAGACGGTTGACTGGCGGCCATCGTGTTGACCGATCGATCCCAAAATGCAATATGCAGAAACTAGGGCCCGAGAGCAACCTAAATGAAAATCTGAGAGAATCCCTTTAGTACTTTCTGAGAAATAGCGGTCACAAACGTTAGCTTTTACAATCCAAGATGCTTGCTCTTGTTTACCAATCGGGCCAAATGCAATAGGCAGAACTAGGACCCTAGAAGAGCTGACATGAAAATTTGAGAACGATCCATTCCGTACTTTATGAAAGAAAAAAACGTAACAAACTTCAAATTTCAAAATCAAAGATGGTTGCCTGGTGGCGATCTTGTTAATTGAAAATGCAATATGTGCAACTAGGGCCTTAGGGGAACCTACATAGAATATTTACAATGACCCCTCTAGTACGTTTTGAGAAATAGCGGTAACAAACTTTAACTATCAAAGTCCAAGACGGCTGCCTGGCCGCTATCTTGTTTACCGATTGATCCCAAAATAAAATATGCAAAACTAGGGACCTAGAGGAACCTATATCTAAAATTTGAGAATGATTTACATATGATATTTGAGAATGATCTCTTAAGAAATTTCTTATCAGTCTCAAAGTCAGTATGACACTCCTAGGGCCCTAGGGGAACCTACAATTGAAATTTGAGACAGCTCCCTGGAGTACTTTCTATCAACTGCCAAAATCCAAGATGGCTGCCTGGCGGCCATATTGTTTTTTCTGATCAGTCTGAAAATCTGCATAACACTCCATGTGTCTTAGGGAAACCTACATATGAAATATGAGACAGATCCCTTCAGAACATTCTGAGAAATGGCGGTAATAAACATCAACTGCAAAAATCTAAGATTGCTGCCTTGTGGCCATATTTTTTGTTATCAGTCTAAAAATCTGCATGACACTCCTTATGCTCTACGGAAACCTACATATGAAATTTGAGACAGATCTCATTTCATTGGGGCCGGGAAAAGGGTAGTCGTTGGAGTCGGAGGTTATATTATAGTGTGCTGTAGTTGTTCATCATAGGTCTGTGTTTGGCCATGTTCTGTTTCGCTATTGAAATGCCCTCTCTGTAAATAATCTGTGATATTCTGTATTTCATCTCTATGTTTATCAATTATGTCTATCTATAATGAAATGTTGAACTTCATGAATTGTACTGTCATCCATTGACCTATAGACATATAAATCCACTAAAAATCCACTATACCATGTTACACGCCGGTGACTAGCACCAGAACGATAACATATTTAAAAAGAAAAGAACCTAACATATTCGGAGACAAAAAAAAGTATCCAATTGTTTTTTTAATATCACGTAATAAATATGCCTTTGTTATTGCTATTGTTCATATCCTTGATTCATTTGTTGTCCATTACGATTTGCATTAAGATCACTTTAAGTATTTAATTGATATTTATTGTTTCAGGAAGCCGTCGTTCAAAGAGTAGGAGGGTTCGAACAATAAATAACCCATCCCTTCCTGTTGTTAGATCCAGAGACGAACCGTGTTCTTGTGTTGAAGAATCCATTCCCAGACATCAAAACTGGCCAGGCCGACATTGACCACCAATCGGCTTTATGGATCATGAAAATGTAAAGGAAATGGTACATGACCTGTCGTAATATTATTTTCATAATGTCAGTTTTTCGATAATTCTGTGACCTGTTTTTAAGAATGGTCGAATCCTGACGCTCTAATTTTCTGTTGTTTGTAAGTCTATCAGTAAAACAAGGAAAAATATTACAGTACTATTTCATGTATCAAGTAACATATGTATTAACTAGTTCCCGGTAGAATTTTTTAAATTGGTTTGTATTGTCAATCAACTATAATTGATATTCTTGTTCGGTATCTTCAACGGAGTGCTTTAGTTAGATGCATGTAGCACTACAAAAGGGAGAGGTACACTTTAAAATGAAGTCAACACGGACATGGCCGTCAATAAATGATGAGCGCTTGCCCTTGTTATCAAGGAATACTACTATATATCTTATACATGGGTAGAGTAAAACAATAAGAACCAACATCAATTTGCCAAGTCCGCCATGCTGTGATGGCAGCTAGAAAGTGACCACACTGCAGCTTGTCGTCATGACCCTGGATGTTAATAGGACTTTTGCATATTCAACCAACCAATCGCAAACGTACCCTACGCTACAGAACGTACGCCTAAATCGATATTCATTCGATACTCGTAGATTGGATGGGTTTATATTAAATGTCCTGTTAATAGCTAGAATCTTTTAATAATATTGTTTGTTTGCTTGATTAATTAACGTCCCATTAACAGCTATGGTCATGTAATGACGGCCTCCCGTGTATGTGGTGTGTTGCGTGTATGTTGTGCGAGGTACGTGTTTTGGGAGACTGCGGTATATTCGTGTTTTGTCTTCTTGTATAGTGGAACTGTTGCCCTTTTTATAGTGCTATATCACTGAAGCATGCTGCCGAAGACACCAAGCAACACATCCCACTCGGTCACATTATTCTGATAACGGGCGAACCTGTCGTCCCACTCCCGCTATGCTGAGCGCTAAGCAGGAGCAGAAACTATCAGGGGCGAGCGCTCAAACAATGGCCAAAAGTGAGGTGATGTCAAGGGAGACGTTAGGAAGATTAAAGTAATTTAGGAAGAAAGAAAAGATAAGATCCTAAATTTAGTCGCCTTTTACGATCGTGCAATAGGGGCAGCAGGTATAATTCTAACGCCCTACCTGTAGGGCAGACGGATATATCGCTGTCTCCCAAACACTAGCATTCACACAGTTCTGACACTCAACACACCCGTAGCAGTCACGTCCTTAAATGACTGTCTGTAGATAGGACGTTAATCTAATAAGACAATTAAACTAAAACAAGGTCTTTCTTCAATGTTTCCTGAGCGCTAGGTATCGACGATCGGCCCTGCAGGTAGGGCGTTAGAATTGTACCTGCTGCCCCTATTGCATGATCGTAAAACGCGACTAAATTTAGGATCTTATCTTTTCTCTTCTTCCTAAATGACTTTATCTTTCCTAATGCCTCCCTTGGCACCGCCTCACTTTTGGCCTTGAGTTGAGCGTTCGCCCCTGTGAGGAAGGCTCTGGGTTCTGTCCCCTGGCCGAGACACACCAAAGTCTATAAAAGTAGTAGTTTCTGCTCCTGCTTAGCGTTCAGCATACAGGGAGTGGGACGACTGGTTCGCCCGTTGTCAGTATAATGTGACCGGGTGGGGTGTGTTGCTTGGTGTCTTCGGCGGCATGCTTCAGTGATATAGCACTATAAAAAGGACAAAAGTTCCACTATACAATAAGACACAACATGGATATACCGCAGTCTCCCAAAACACGCACCTCGCACAACATACACGCAACACACCGCATACATGGGAGGCCGTCCTTACATGACCATAGCTGTTAATAGGACGTTAATTAATCAAACAAACAAACACTGTATTAACTGTGATTATTCATGTATACATCACACTTCGTAATTAAAGATTGATAGTATCTGTATCAATAAATAGTTCGAAATATACGGTATGTATGTATGACAATGTACTTTATATATACATACTAAACTAAAACTGCTATTAAATGGGCATCCTAGTTTGATAAACTAATAAGCATAAGGAAGGACCGAATATATATCCACACTGCAAATCAATAAAAGGACAATGACTTTATTTTATATCCGTTTTTTGGTCTAATTCATGTATCCTAGGAAAAGTGTTTTTAATGTTTTACGAACAGGACTTTACGGTGTATAATGTATTAAAATGAATTTCAGATATGTATGTCTTTCCTTTGATGAATGTTATCTGGACTTGTATGTTGTATTTTATCTGATTTTCCATATTTCCCTGATATCAGACGCATCAATCGACAGTTGTGATACATTACTTGTATACTACATAAGTATGATTTTACTATCTTACACTTTCTTTGATGATTATGCTGACGTACCGTACTAAAAAATCGAGCATCTCGTTTGGTATATTGCTTGGCATGTTCAAAATGTTTTCAAATAATATAAATCCATATTGTTAGGTTGACATCTAGTCTTAAACGACAGATATGTTCGAGATATTTTGAAATAATAAAAAATGTTGTATCAACAAAATGAAACGTTTTTATTCAAATGTCACAAAATCTATATTTATTGATACCCGTTCGTAAAAGAATGTTTTCAAAGTTTTGGTGAAACATCGTTTATTGCGATCACTTGGATTGTTGTTTTGATTTAATTTCATTTCGTTTATAAACGTCCCATTACCAACCGTGATCATTAATGGACGATCTACCAAGCGTGTAGAGTGGTGCGGTGAGCGGATGTATCGAGTGATGTCCTGATACCGACATGTGTAGTTTAAGGTTCGCCTCCCCTGTATGCAGTACAAGGCGTTGTGTGAATGTCTGTATGAGTTGCACTATAAAAAGAACGAGAGATCCACTATACAAAGAGACATAATACGAACATGGTATAGCCTCCCATAACACTCCCCTTGCACTTGTTACATGCAAGACAACACCTACACGAGACTGTTATTACGACGTAAATAAATGCTAACCGTTTGATCAAGTCTAAACAGAATTGTTAAGTAATTATTTGAAAATATTTAACATTAAAATCATCAATAAGGTTTGTAAAAGGACATCGATTAAAATTTACTGCAATATATGCTCAGGGTTAGAATTTAAGAAAGAAAACATGTTTTACTTTCTTTGACATTCGAAAGGCCTTCAACATGATGTAGCATAGTGGTAGTTGAATTTGTTTTTGATTTAAAGATGATCTACCTCCGACAGAGCAAAAACGATATTCATCAATTTAACAAAAAAATGGTGCTTAATCGTGCATAAATATGTCTTATACACAATAAATAAAAATATGAAATATTTCATTTTGCTTTTGGTATATGCGCAATCAATGCTTCATTCCGTACATGGCATAGTGCCACGGGATTTTTTTCGGGATACCATTAATTATTTTCAATAATTTTGTCTTGAAATAAAATAAGAAGCTCAAACTTATTAATGGTGGCAGTGGTGCAAAGTAAGTAACTTTTGTAACTGAAGAAAAAATACTTATTCGTCTGCTTCTGTTTTTGATAGCGAAAAAATGCTATTTGTAAGCGGTGGAGCATTTTTAATACTTAGAAAAACAATATTCATATTTAGCTACATTTCTTCATCTATTCATTATTTGTTTGGTTTGTGTTACGGTGTGTGAATGTCTGTATAATCCCCCTCTCATCCGAGTATCTCTGATATGATGGAGGAGAAGGATTTTCTCTGTAATGAAGCCCGAAGGCTGGAGGGTTAAAATTACACTACGTCAACCTATAGGTGCCTCACACTGACGTTAAAAGATTACAAATATACATCCAATCATGGTAGCTGACCCTAGCGATATAGCCTGCCCGTCGTTGACCTTGGTCCTATAAAAAGTCTACGCTAACATTCCACACGCTCCTTAAAGACAAAATTTGTTGACAATCCAAAACAAAACAAAAAAGATAGAGGTGGGTTGGACGGTATTTAAACCCTACCGCTTTCGAGCTTCATAACAGAAAATTCTTCTCATCCAATATATCAGAGATACTCGGATGAGAGGGGGATTCCCATCCATTCTCGCCCTATGGCAGTTCGGTTTAAAATTGCAACTTCAAAGCGATAAGTCAACAAATGGAATTGAAGATCAAAGATCAAGACAATCCAATAAACAACAATCATCTCATAATACTTGTTATTAATTTTATTGTGAGAATTACAATGAGAATGTCAAAATGGAGTTTCAAAAGGACTCTTCTTCTCGTATCTCCCTGCAGTAGAATCGTGTGAAGGTACTTGCAGAAGACCAATTAGCTAACAGTATATAATTTAATATTGTTTGTAAAGAAACTCCTGATGCCGCAGCAGCCGAGGTAGAAGCACCCCGAACACAATGTGGCTTGAGCCTCTCTGTAGAGACAGGAGTGCCTAGTTTAAAAGAAACCAATATTTGTTGTATTCCTCAATGTCTCTGTAGACTTCACATATTCTTACATGTAGTTCATAGTTATTTACAACACATAAACTCATGACACCCAGTTGTCCCAGACAAGATCATACTGTTTATTTGTTGATGATTTCCATGATCAGGAGACAATAATGGCAGACTGTTTTGATAGACCTTGCCTTTGCATAGATCGCCAGATACGCAGCATGCGATCAGTCTCATGCATACTACTAGGAGCATAGGTAACCATACCTGGTTTTTCAACAACGACAGGACTAAAATGACCGTACTCAACCAGTTCTGCTTTATTATCTGAATCACTCTTAACAACATGCTGAAAGGAGGAAAAAGTATGGTAAATGATCTGTCCATGAAAATGAAAAGGCATATGAAGCCCAAGCATGTGGGTTTGGGTACCAAAACAAAACTTTCTCAATCTTATAGTTCAATCTACTGGCAAATAAATCAATGCTTTGAACAAAGAAATGACTGCATATTCTCTAGAATATAGAATCATTTGGGCCCATTCTCCCGATGTATGTAGAGATCTTGATAAATAATCAGCCTCCACATTTATAATCCCAGGGACATGACATGTAGAAATGAAAACATTTCTCTCCTCATACCAAGTCCAATCCGAATAGCAATGTCATTCTTGGCCAGAACCTCCAGGCTTATTTATTATGAAAGAGCCACTACCACTGTGGGTATCCGTACACCGGATATTGGTATCGACGAGGCGATGCCTGTCGCAACAAGGATAAGTTTTACAATATTTGCACAGTTCTAATGTAATTAATGTATCTGTAACTATTGTCCAGTTCAAGCTTATTATATATCGCGTCCGTATACGATCTGTCAACCCCGAGCGTTGAGGAATAGACAGGAATCCAGGGTCACATGTAGGGGGTACCGCAGTGAAAAAGACGGTTCAAAATAAATCACTGATATAGATAATTAATGCTTTCCTGATAACGGAATTCATTTTCTATGGATAATTCACGACATATGAAAGCATCTCACGCCCCGATGACAAATTTGAGGTCATGAAGATTACGAAATAAATAAGTGAAAATCACGTTGTGTACGGAGGCTTGCTTGTTGTTTAAAATCAAGTGTACGGGGGCTTGGATGTTGATTGTACGGCAGCTTGGTTGACGATTGTACGGAAAATTAGTTGATGAGTTGAGAAACGCAGCTTTTTAAGTAAAATATTTCTTTGTAAATAACAATATATAGCGTTCTATATGATTATCAAATTACTGATTGAAACGATACGCAATGTAGAATGATTATTCATTTTGATTTTGATCAATTCAGGCAAAAACTGTTCTGTTCAATTAATTTAAGCCTGGGCAACAAGAGGTATTAAAGTATTTATATGCTCCACCGCCGACAGAGCATAAATGACATTCATCATTTGAACAATAACTGGTATTTAATCGTGTTTATATATGCCTAATTAACACAAAAAAATAATATAAAATAATTTATTTCGCCTTTGGTGCATACGCAATCAGTACTTCATTCCATATAGAATATAGTGTCACAGATTTTTTTCGGGAAACAATTAATTATTTTTCATATTTTTAACTTGAAGTAAAATTAAAAGCCCAAACTTTTCAATGGTGGTAATGGTGTTAAATAAGTAACTTTTATAACTGAAGAAAAATACTAAATCGTCTGCTCCCGTTTTTCATAGTGAAAAAATACCACTTGTCAGCGGTGGAGCATCTTTAAACATTATCTTTAGATATCTTTCTTGAATGGACTATCTTTCGGTACAACATCTCTCCTAGAAATGTGGATTTTTTCGACCTTGTCAATAACAGGTATTATTTGCCCTCCTCTCTACAAAGCTCAGGTGTGATGTTAAAGTATGCACGCGCTTCTTATTATTTTCCCGTCGACGTAGCTCTAATGTCAAGTCATTATGACATTCAATCAGGTGGCAGGTAGCCCTACGGAACGTATCGAAATTTTCCGGACAGTAAAACCAAATGTAAACGGATAGCACCTGTAAACGAAAAGAAAAAAATAGATCAATGGAAATACGTATTCTTAGCCATGGTTTACAATTTAAAAGTGGAATTCATTATTGCTATTATATTATGACATTTCCACCAGGTGAAATTGTATTTCTTATTTAAAATTGAGTTATCAGCGCTACATAGTTAATACGAGTACATTCATCCCTCAAAATGATCCCCTCTGTTAAAGAATTTAACAAAATTCCCAGCAAACAAACAAACTGATATTGTATACAAAATCTACAGACTAACCAACATTCATCATCTTCGTCTAGTAGGCCTACTATTCCATTGGCATCTTTACATGAGATCTACGAACACATAGACGTCAGAGGAAAACTTTACACCTGTCTTTTGGACGACTAGACGCTATCTGTTTTAAACATATTGTTAAGTTTGTCATTTTAATTATGCCAAGCCTCCGTACACCATTTTTATCACATAAACCAAGCCCCCGTACACTAGTTTAACAAGCCCCCGTACACAAGCTAAATTTTGAGTCGTCTTGTTGAAACATCCGTGGCCACGACAGTACGAAATTGGCCTCAACATGAACTTCCCATCATAACCCGTCTATACAACCCAAAAATTGTAACCTGGAACAAGCTAGTTATTCAATATCACGAACAATAGTTCACAGTCGTTTTCATTGCGGTACCCCCCTACAGGTGACCCTGGATTCCTGTCTATTCCTCAATAAATATATGACGCTGGGGGTTGACAGATCGCATACGGACGCGATATATAATAAGCTTGAAGTGGACAATAGTTACAGATACATTAATTACATTAAAGATGTGAAAATATTGCAAATTTTACCCTTGTTGTGACAGGCCACCGCCTCGTCGATACCAATATCCGGTGTACGGGTACCCACAGTGACTACATTATCCATCTTTTCCCTAATATGTACATCATGAACCTCCCTACAGAGACAACAATACTACCTTTAGATCTAATGTGACAACTTCTTTCTGACGGAGACAAACCTCCCTTAATTTGTCTATATCCACATATTGCTCCCCAGCCTGATAATGATGCATCTGTTTCTAAGATCACAGAAGGTCCTCTAGCCTGATAAGTTAACCATTAATTGATCTCACATTATCTATCCGCCATTGAATTACCTCTTGGGCCTCAACGGGTAACCTGACTAAGTCATCATATGGCATTCCTGCTGAAAAAACACTGACGTAAAATGATCTGTTTGTCTGTATTACAACCCAGCCAAGCGTACAGCCCTCAATGAGGATGTAAAATAGCCAACTAAGCTTGCTAAATCCCTAAGAGACGGACTCTCACTACTCAAAATGCGAGTACACTTGTCTGTACCTTCTCTGGTGTAAGAGAAACAGTGAAACTTATGGAATTTATCACATATCCCAAATGAATGACCTCTGTTTTTGCCTCAAAACATGACTTCTCTCTGTTAATCTGAAACTCTGCAGATTCCGAATTTCCTGCTTAAACCTTACACTACTCCTCACGCAGAATTTTTCTGTCACCTTCACAAAACATGTATCATGTCCTATAAATTAATACTGTATCCTCAATTGACATGCATAGAGACTCAGTGTTTATGTTCATAAGGATTACTTTCAGACTTACTAATAAAACTCATATAATCTCTATAATTATATAAGGCCAAAGTTAGTTTATGTAGAAAAAATAAAAATAAATCAATAAAACGTTGTATCGCCACACACTTTATCACTGGAATATGCACCATGTACTGCGATTAAAATATTCACCTTTTGTGTCTTATACTATATGTAAAGCTATCTAATAATCTGATTATCAAATAATACTGACATGGAATTCAAATATGATTAATGACAATACAGATAAGATCAAGTTTTTTCGATCTACTAAACAGATAATGTGTATTATCATCATTAAAAGCGGCTAATTCAGTTAGTTATTTTGCAAGATTAAAGAAGAATTTGGCATTAATGTGTCTGAAATGATACATAAATAAGTTACATACCCAAATTAAACTTAAAATCTTAGCAATAATTATATATACATATGAATATGATGAATATGATGAGTTTTGCAATTATTAGCATTAATCAACATGGAGGTCAATTTATCAGTAGTGTGAAGTGTTGTATCAAATATTAGTATAGCCCTTGGGTTGAGCGTTCGCCCCTGTGAGGAAGGCTCTGGGTTCTGTCCCCCTGGCCGAGACACACCAAATTCTATAAAAGTGGTAGTTTCTGCTCCTGCTTAGCGCTCGGCAAACGGGGAGTGGGACGACTGGTTCGCCCGTTGTCAGTATAATGTGACCGGGTGGGGTGTGTTGCTTGGTGTCTTCGGCGGCATGCTTCAGTGATATAGCACTATAAAAAAGGGCAATAGTTCCACTATACAGGAAGACACAACACGAATATACCGCAGTCCTTACATGACCATAGCTGTTAATAGGACGTTAATTAATCAATCAAACAAACAAAAAACGTATAGCCCTTCAAATAATTGAACAAGGTTTGTGACAAATGACCCCTATAACTTGGTAACTCTGAAACCACACACTTAGAATCCCATTTTATTCACTCTCTTCAATTTAAATGCGCGGCTCTATAATTACAAATAAGTTATTAGAACAGGACATGTTAGTGAAGCAACATCAAATGCAAAACAGTGTGTAATGGTCTTAAAATACCCAAATGTTTTGTAATTTTGATTATGTAAAACTAATTTTTTTCTACAAAACTTTCCCAAATAAATCAACTTGAAATCATATCAAGCTTTACAAATTATGATTGGATACACGTATCATTTTGTAACGTTATTGAAAATAGACCTTGCATCACTAGAATCTTTAAACGACAAATATACTGGTCTACGATTTTTCATAGATTTTCATAATGCTGACTCCAGGTAACAAACCAACTTTTTAGAAAATAATGGTCCACTAGCTGTACTTGTGTTAATCCCCTTTGTTA
This sequence comes from Argopecten irradians, assembly GCF_041381155.1. Taxonomy (NCBI): domain Eukaryota; kingdom Metazoa; phylum Mollusca; class Bivalvia; order Pectinida; family Pectinidae; genus Argopecten; species Argopecten irradians. The sequence continues at coordinate 8,220,359 of NC_091145.1, read as the reverse complement.
ATTATTAATCCCCTTTGTTAATTATTGACATGGCCGAAAGTAGCACTCAAAATTTTGACATGTTCTGTTTTAGAAATGTAGCAAAGTTTTATTTGTCACGTTTTGTCTACATATTTGTGATCATAATATATGATTATTTATACTCTTCAGGAAATAATGCAGTTTGGCGACATAAAACATTATTTTAATATGGTTTTGGATCAAAAAGGGAACCCTGTCATACACCTCTACAGGGCAATTTTAATTTGGTCATAGCATACGCCCCTGGAACCTTTTGGATTTTTGAAACGTATTTATTAATGTTGCTATATATTACATTTAGTTTTCATACATTTGGTTCGTGGGCAAATTTTTATTGATCATGAAAGAGGTCCCTTATCAATGGTCTAAACTTCCAATTCTTTTTCTTTACCAAAACAAATTTGATATTAACTCATCAGCCTCATGTATAGATTTTTCATGGAAGAGATCCTTTATAACTTGCCTAAATTTCTCATTTTTTTCTTTACCAAAATGAAATTCGATATTAACTCATCAGCCTCATGTACAGATTGGCGCATACCACCCTTACGTACAACCTCCGCAACTTCCTCCTCTATGATATCAAATTCTTTTCCGTTGAAAGAAATAGGGCCAGGTAGTCTAATATGTCTAACCCTTGAAAGGTTTCTAAAACCCCACTTATCATTCGTGATAGACTACAAGTAAGAAAGGTGAAATCTTAATTAACCAGAGGGGAAATTTTGACTTACCTCTACTCCTGTTTCGCAGTCTGGCTGTTGTTGTTGCCTTGTGGAGCATTGGGGCGATGGCCTTGGAAGTGCTGGCTCCGACCTAGCCGTCTGCTGTAACCCCTTCCCCGTGGGCGTAAAAATGGCCACTCTGACCATTGTACTGGAAGTTCTGTGCGCCTCGGCCCCTTCCTCGTCAAGACTTGTGTGATCAGTAATCATAAGAATTATTAAAGCATTAAATACCTTATTGGCTTCAGATATGTCCTTAACTTTTCTCGTTAGATCATCCCCAAACAACCATTCAGTTACCGGGACACCTCTTTGAACAAAGGGAGTAAAAGGCTTTCGGTAAAGACTGTCCCAACAGAAACCTCCTCTCGGTAGAAACCTGTGTGAGTTTCATCAAAAGTACCATACCCAAACCTAACCTGCGCTGGGCTTATTCAAATTCGTAATCCCGCGCCTGTACGGATATTTCCCAGCTTAACCCAAATTTCCTTATCCACTTCCTCGAAATACTCCCAACATGACACACAAAATTCTCATCATCCTTGTCCGGTAACACGGGCAACATTGCTAAATAACCATCGTCCTCAGCCTTAATATTTGGAGTTTTTAAATCCAAATCGGGTCCTCCAAATCCAAATCAACACTATCAAAACATTCTGTGTTAATAACTTTAGGTTGTACTTCACGTAAAGCCATAGCCATCGGCCGCCTGTTCATCTCTTCTAACCAAATTTCCAAATATGTCGCTCTTTCCTCGACCATATCCTGTCGATACTTACGTATCTGCTTTCTACTAAACTCGTTCCTCCCTTCCCACGGCAGAAGAATGCCTCTTTACACTCCTGGCCGCTCCTTCGGAAAGACCAAACTCACCGATGTTTATACTCTCACCGCCTTGCTGGGCCGAAAACTTGCCCGAACTCTCGTTTACGAGCACTGTCCCCTCCGCGGTAACACCGCCTGATATGGAATTAGGCATTTTCAGAAACAAATCATTGTCTGTTTCAGGGTGTAACGACAAACTGTCATCACTATAATTCTTTAACAAAACAGTAGCACTACTTTATTTGGTGGTCGACGGCCTACCCCTACCCGGACTAGACTTAGACCGCATTTCGTTAAAATAGTACTACTAAGTAATAATTTGTACCGTACACACCGTACCGACCTGTTGAACTACCAGTCACGCTCATGACTGACAAAAAACCGTGTTTGATGTTTCGGGTAGACTTTTAATAGGACTAGGGTCAAGCACGGGCTAGCTAGAGTCAGCTACCCAGGTTGGTTGTATATTTTTCGTTTTTTAACTTCAGTGTGACGCACCTTCAACACAGTGCAATTTTAACCTAAACTGCCGTAGGGCGAGAAAAGAAGAGAATTTGGGTGGCTGCGCTATATTCTTATTATGTTTACATAAAAAAAGTAAGTGTTACCCAAGACGCTGTTCTTGGCCCTTTCTATTTCTTGTTTTTCACATAGGACACGAGACTTTATGTCAAGGTCAAAAGTTCGCTACGGGGTCAAACAAAGGTCAAAAATGATATTCACCACAGAAACGTTTTTAGAGTTGGATATGAAAAAGGGAAGTCCTCAGGAATATATAATGACAAGTTTCAAGACCAATGGATCCAAAATTGCGGAGATGTCGCCCTTTGAAAAATGGCGATTTTTGTCGTTTTCCGCAAAAAAAGGTTTCAGCGCTTTTAAACACTTGACATATATGCTTGAATTTTTGCAGACATAATATGAAACAGATGTCTACAAAACTTATGCTTTTTAATGACCTTTACCTTCATTTCAAGGTCACAGGGTTCAAAAAGCTTTAAATCTTTAAACGACGACGTTCTTAGCAATAACCAAGAGACTTAGAGACCTGATATTTCGCATTGACATGATGGGTGCAGGCCTATCAAGTATATTCAAATGAATGACCTTGATCTTCATCCAAGGTCACAAGTATCAAATAAGCTGACATTGTTATACAACTTCTGAAGAACCAAAATGCCTAGAAACTTGATATTGGGCATGTGGCACGCTTGGATGAAGTGCTACCAAAATGGTTTTCATTAAAGGTCGCAGAGGTCAAATAGGCTAAAATCTTTATACGCCTTCTTAATAACCAAGATCCATGGAGACCAGATATTGGGTCTGTTGCACGCTTGAATGATGGGCTACCATGGTTTTTTTTCAAATAAAGTACATTCCCCCCCCCCACCTTTATTATCATAGGTCCCAGGGTGGTAAAATAGACTAAAGATATTTAAAGGTCTTTTTCGTTAATAAACTTAAACGGCCTATGTTGATCCCTGCATATTGGGCATTTAGTTTGCTGGGATAAAAAGCGGCCAACTAATGTTTGTTTTCCAAATGAGTGTCATTGACCTTCATTCCACAGGTCCACCTAGGTCAAATAGATATAAAAACTTGAATTAATTAGTGTGTTGGTTCTGTGTGACCTTATGTAAAGCATAGCTGCAATAGTATTTTCGTTTTGAATATGCAGTGCTCTGTCTCGTAAAATGTATCGATGTGCCCTAGGACAGATTGTTACCTCAATGGGGCGCAGCCTGTTATATATATACGGTCTGTTACTGTAACCCCTGGGTGATCGATGGATGCGTTCGTATATAAATGCGTTCATCATCGTATCCGTAGCTAAACAGCCTTCAGATAAAAAGGGAAGGCCTATTTCAGTGCGATAAAATAACACGTTAAACTAACTGTAAATGTTATTTATTTACCTATTATTTTCTGTTATCGGATAATCTATAAAAACATTACTTTAAGAATTGTTTACCTTTTACTTGAAATTTACATTGCGCAAATTAGATATATTTTCATTTGAAGCGTTTATTTATACGAGGTAACTTATTTCAAACTGATTGATACAAAAATCGATATTTTCTTTTTAGCTTGTGTAACCCTATCAGTTGCTACGTATCTATTTGCTAACATTGGCTATTATGCATATGGACTGTTTAGCCCTTCTTCTGTTGGGGGGATATAATGCAATGTCAACAAATATTAATGATAAATGATTTACTTACTTTGGGAGCAAGATATTATTTTAGTATTACTTTTTGTATAAAAATCAACTTTAAATACCTTTAATAAGTTACAATATAAAAAATATATATTTTCAAATTTTGACATTAAAGCTGACAATGCAAGTTAAAAATTATTAAAATGATTTTTAGCTCACCTGCTCGAAGGGCAAGTGATCATGAGCTTATGCTATGGTGCAGCGTCCGTCGTCCGTCCGTCCGGCGTCAACTTTTCCATTTAAACAAATTCTTCTCCAAAACTTGGAGACCTAGAGTCCTGAAATTTGAGTTATAGCATGCTGGGATGAAGGGCTACCAAGTTTGTTCAAATGAATGACATTGACCTTCATTCAAGGTCACGGGTCAAAAAGGCTTAAATCTTTAAGCGATTTCTTCATAATAACCAAGAGGCCTAGGGACCTGATATTGGGCCTGTGGCATGCTGGAATGAAGGGCCACCAAGTTTGTTCAAATGAATGACCTTGACCTTCATTCAAGGTCACAGGTGTCAAATAGGCTAAAATCTTGAAACTTCATTTTAATAACCAAGAGGGGTAGAGACCTGATACTGGGCATGTGGCATGCTGGAATAAACGACTACCAAGTTTGTTCAAATAAATGACCTTGACCTTCATTCAAGGTCACAGGTGTCAAATAGGCTAAAATCTTGAAACTTCATTTTAATAACCAAGAGGCAAAGAGGCCTCTAATGTGCTTAGTTAATAAATTCTATTTACTATATTTGTTAAGTATGAACCATATATAATTACCAGATTGCAGGCGAGCGATTCGGGCCCATTGGGCCCTTGTTTTTCTATAAATAAGTATACTTGTACTTCAAGAATCGTTTATGAGACCTTCCCCTGTTGGTGACAGCCCTTTTTTATATAAAGCTCGTGAATCGACACACGTGCGCTCAGTCATGTACATATACACCTAGCAGTCCGCTGTGTATCACCTACAAATAGGTAAACGAAGCCAAGTTACCTGTGAAACTATTTGTTTTAACTAGAAAACTTGTCAACTCTTCTAAGCTGTCATTTAGATGTTTGTCAAAATAAAATCTCAATACAAGTGAATATAAATCCAAACGATAATCCGTCCACATATCTCCACGTATACAATCGTACTCGATGCACGATACACTGACCATGTACACGTGACTACGTACCTATCCCGAACGAGCGACAACTATCAAGGACACACACGTGTCGATAGGCTTAGATAGGCCATGCCTGTTATCTTATCCTTTTGAATGTATATAATATCAGTCAATAAAATTTGTTGAAAATGAAATTGAATGAATTCTATCACCGAATTTTTTTATTTAAGTAATATTTAAGCAAGACTAATTAGGTCCCCGCATCAAGATTTGGGTGCCCTATAGTAATCAGGTTGACTGTCTGTCTGTCCGTAATATGCCTAACTGGGGTCGTAAGGGAGTTGTGCATATTGCATTTAAGGACCGATCGGCAAACAAGATGGCCGACAGGCAGCCATCTTCAATTTTGATAGTTGAAGTTTTTACCGCTATTTTTTAGAAAGTACTTAATGTATCTGTCTCAAATTTCATAGGTAAGTTCCCTTGCGACCCTTATTAGGCATATTGCATCTTGTATCTGATCAGTCTACAAAATCTTGGATTTTGATATTGTTATCACTATTTCTCACAAAGTAACAAAGGAATCTTTCTCAGATTTCATATGTAGAAGTTCCCATAGTGCCCTTGTTGTGCATTTTGTATTTTGGAATCAATCAGTCAACATGATGGCTGACAGGCAGACATCTTGGATTAGCTGGAAATTGTTACCTTTATTTCTCAGAAAGTTCTGAATGCATCTGTCATATTTAATCGGTAGGTTACCCTAGGATCCTAGTTGTACATATGGTCTTGTACTTAACTGTCATCATTCATTTTCTAATCAAGAGGCACGTCAAGCGAGACCCTTTCTGCCGTGTCAGTGTTCTAGTTGTTACAGTAATTTTTGTTTTACAGGAAATACCTTTAAACATGTCATACGTTTTTGATTAATAATTAAGTGTTACTTAAACGTAAACAAATCAACCTACCTACATCTATATAATATGTATTTAGTGTTGTAATTGTAAAATTTGTAACAAGTATGCAATCTTTAGCAAATGACACCGCCAGCTATATCTATTGAGCAATACATAAAATAATCCTATTTGAAAATGAGATTTCTTTAAGCTTGAATTCATGCTTCTTACTCTGTGTTTTTGTGCTGTATACACGGTCATTAAAATCCAAACTTTATTTCGGTTGTGATAGTTCATAAATCTTTATTAAGTCCTTAAAAGGTACATAAAAGTTTAAAAGATACCTGTTTAACAATTAAGATTTATTGGAGCGTGAATTCATATCAATTTTCCTCTCCTCATAATGTGCTGTATACAAGCGCTATCAACTTGATAAATTCTCTCGGTTATCAAAAATGTCCTCGGCGGCATGCTTCAGTGATATAAAAGGGCAAGAGTTCTACTGTTCAAGACACAACACGAACGTACCGCAGTCTCCCAAAACACGCTATACACTGCAAACATCGGAGGCCGTCATTTCATGATCCTTGCTGTTAAAAGGACGTCAATGGTTTTAGCCACGCCTGGAGCTTGCAAATTCACGTGTACATATTCAATATCGTAGCATAAGTTGCTGCAGTACCCAGCCAGTTTGATTGACAACTAGAAAATTATGAACCGACAAGCAAAGAGGTCAAAGTCATAGAGATATATAACTGATTCCGTACTTAATTTTTCCTTATGTCCTATCTTGATAAAGTAATTGTTGCCATCTGAAACAGTATATTGTTTATCTACAAACTGCTTCAGTAATCTACAAATGAATTTTCATCTGTAATGTGTTCCTTCACAAACTAGTTTATAGGCTGGTTAAATGTATTGAACGTGTCAATTTTAATGAACAAAGCCATCAAAGGGCGGTCTTGTTTGATGTGTTCTGCATGCGATGGCTACCTGTTTTTTTGTGAGATTCCAGAATGTTCATATTATTATCTTATAGTGAAATTCTTTTTCCTTTTGGAGGATACTGTGATAGACTCCGAACAACACACCCAGTAGCATAATAAATATAATGATAACGCGCAAACCAGCCTCACTCTCTTTGTAATGAACGTTGGTTGATTAAACACCACGTCCTTCTAGCGGCTATAATTTATGTACTTTTTATGCGTTTTAAATTAACGTTATATTATCAGTTATTTAAGGACGGCGATGTGTATGAAGAGCGTGCTGTGGGAGACTGTATTGTGTTCGTGTGGTCTTTTTGTAATAAAACGCTTTGATATAGTGCCATCCCACTGGAGCATACCGCCAAAGACACCCGAACAAACCAGTCGTACGGCTGGCGCAAAGCAAGACCAGACTACCACTGATAGATTATGGTGCGTGTCGGTCCCAGAGCTTTCGTCACGGGAGAGCGCTCAAGTTGTATGAACGTTTATTATTGGGAGGCTGTGGTATATTTGTGTTATTCAACAGTGGGACGTTTCTATAGTACTATCCCACCGACCCATGCCGCCATAGAACCAAACATTACATCCGTACAGCCACATTATGAGAACTATAGAGGAGAACCTATCACTTTATTATGGAGTGTGTCCGACAGATCAATTCGCAAGGGAGCAAAGCTCAACTCAAAACTCTTTATGTAAACTATCATTAATTCTTTGGATAGGGAATGGAGCCAAATATATCACTCAAAAAATGCTCTATTCAAGACCAAGGAACTCGTTAGGAACAAGAAAAAAACTGCATTATGCAGGATTGACGTTGATTGGTCGGTTCATAAGTGTTCACTTAGATTAACTTTACCTTCCTGGTTCATCGAAGTAGAAAGACACCCTTTATAAGTAAAAAAGCACGCTTTAATGACACTTGGTAAATAATCTGTGGCAACGGGGTACATACACAGAGACATGGTAAGTTATTGCTTTTGCATATTTTGTTGAGTTTGTTTTCTTTGATATATATTTTTAAATTGATGTTCGCTAATACAAGTGTGGTAACATTTTAACACTATTCTGTCTGATAAAGAGTTTTGCTCTAAAGTTAAGCGGCATCATAATAAATAAGGATTTTGTAAAATAGTATTACAATTGAAATAAAAATTGATCAACATTTATGAACTAGAAACAGCATGTTGGCATTAAAGTCGTTATGAAAATACACTCCGAATTGTCAAATGTCGTAAATCTAGGACAGTATCTGGTCATATAAGAAGTCGTTACTTTTAAGACCTTAAAAGATACATAAAAGCTTTTAAGATACCTGTTTAACAATTAAGATTTTTGAAGCGTGAATTCATATCAACTTTCCTCTGCTCATAATGTGCTGTATACAAGCGCTATCAACTTGATAAATTCTCTCGGTTATCAAAAATGTCCTCGGCGGTATGCTTCAGTGATATAAAAGGGCAAGAGTTCCACTATTCACGACACAACACGAACGTACCGCAGTCTCCCGAAACACGCTATACACAGCAAACATTGGCGGCCGTCCTTTCATGACCCTTGCTGTTAAAAGGATGTCAATGGTTTTAGCCATGCCTCGTGCTTACAAATTCACGTGTACATATTCAATATCTAAGCGTAGGTTTCTGCAGTACCCAGACAGTTTGATTGACAGCTAGAGAATTATGAACTGACAAGCAAAGAGGCGAAAGACATAGAGATATATAACTGATTCCGTACATAATTTTTCCTTATGATATATATTGATAAAGTAATTGTTGCCAAAGAAACCAAAAAATTGCTTATCTACAAACTGCTTCAGTAATCTTAAAATGCATTTTCACCTGTAATGTGTTTCCTTCACAAACTAGTTGATAGGCTGGTTAAATGTATTGAACGTGTCAATTTTAATGAACAAAGCCATCAAAGGGCGGACTTGTTCGATGTGTTCTGCATGCGATGGCTACCCGTTTTTTGTGAGATTCCAGAATGTTCATATTATTATCTTATAATTATAGTGAAATTCTTTTCCTTTCGGAGGATACTGTGATAGACTCCGAGCAACACACCCAGTAGCATAATAAAAATATAGTGATAACTATGTTTTAAATTAAGGACGGCGATATGTGTATGAAGAGCGTGTTATGGGAGACTGTGTTGCATTCGTGTCGTCGTTTTGTAATAAATTGCTTTAATATAGTGCTATCCTGCTGGAGTATACCGCCAAAGACACCCCCAACAAACCAGTCGTACGGCTGGCGCAAAGCAAGACCAGACTACCACTGATAGATTATGGTGCGTTTCGGTAAGGAGCAGATCCCATAGCTTTCGTCACGGGAGAGCGCTCAAGCTGTGTGAACGTTTATTATTGGGAGGCTGTGGTATATTTGTGTTATTCGACAGTGGGACGTTTCTATAATACTATCCCACCGACCCATGCCGCCATAGAACCAAACATTACATCCGTACAGCCACATTATGAGAACTATAGAGGAGCAGAGCCTATCACTTTCCTATGGAGAAATGCTCAAAAATGCTTTATTAATTACTGTCCTATTAACAGCTATGGTCATGTAAGGACGGCCTCCCATGTGTGCAGTGTTTTGCGTGTATGTTGTGCGAGGTACATGTTTTAGGAGACTGGTATATTCATGTTGTGTCTTCTTGTATAATGGAACTGTTGTCCTTTTTATAGTGCTATATCACTGAAACACGCCGCCGAAGACACCAAGCAACATACCCCACCCGGTCATATTATAATGACAACGGGCGAACCAGTCGTCCCACTCCCTGTATGCTGAGCGCTAAGCAGGATAAGAAACTACCACTTTTATAGCATTTGGTGTAACTTGATATATCAAAAAATTGCTCTATTCAAGGCTAAGGAACTCGTAAGGAAAAAGAAAAAAAAGACCTGTGCATTATGTAGGATAGACATTAATTGGTCGGTGCATAACATAAGTGTTCACTTAGATTAACTTTACCTTCCCGGATCATCGAAGTAGAAAGACACCCTTTATAAGTAAAACTCGCTTTAATGACACTCGGTAAATAATCTGTGGCAATGGGGTGCATACACAGAGTCATGGTAAGTTATTGCTTTTGCATATTTTGTTGAGTATATTTTCTTTGATATATATATATTTTTTAAATAGATGTTCGCAAATACAAGTGTGGGCGTGAATTTTTTAACACTATTCTGTCTGATAATGAGTTTTACTCTTAAGTTAAGCGGCATCATGTCAAATAAGGATTTTGTAAAATACATTGTAGTGTAAAAAATGAAATAAAAATTGATCAACATTTATTAACTAGAAACAGCATGTTGACATTAAAGTCGTTATGAAAATACACTCCATATTGTCAAATGTCGTATATCTAGGACAGTATCTGGTCATATAAGAAGTCGTAACTTTTAGAGATTGCAGTCTCGTTTGAGGCTCGCTATGATTAGGATTAAACTTTGATGAGAATCTCAAAATTTAGCATAGCTTTAAAAATCTTTTAATCAAATAAGCGACCATTTTAAAACAGTTTGGCGGGTTTTTCACTAATAATAAGCATTCTGAATGTTGCTAGTAAAAACAATGACTTTATCCTTTACCTGACAATAACAAAAATCCTTTTATCATATATGTAAGTGTTTTCAGTAATATGTACTATTTGTGTTGATTATAAAAATAATTCAATGTTATTGTATAGACCCAGTCCAGTGCAAATATGTTTGTAAAGATATGCTCTTAAAATTAGGTTTCTATATACAATAAATGCATGTGATCATGTGGAAAGGGGATATATTGTATATAGGCTTTGCCTACTGCCCGATCCAATATTGACTGCCCTATACAAAATTGAATCTTTTTATTTAACAAAATATTTTGAAATGAGAAGAAAAAAAATACAACTAGCCCCAGACCCTTTGCATGATAGGTGATGAACAGAAATGAAGAAAGCAATTGAAGTCAAGACAATGTATTAAAAAAACAATGGCAACCTTTACCTGAAATTCAAACATTTCAAATACATCCTATATATTTACTGTCATTCTTTAAATTGTCCTTCGTAACATCTCCCTTTGCACACCATTTCAATTTTGACATTCAAGCCTGCGAGGAAGACTGGGAGGTATGATACAAACTTCGTTGCGCGAGGGAGTACGTGGTTTGGGGATTGGTAAACATAGGGTTTATATTACATGCTCATTAACATGGGGCTATTCAAGGTTTTTCGTAAAATCGATCGATTACACGCTATGTCTCGGAACGATAAGCAAATTTAATAAATATATAAATAGAAACAGGTAGACAGGGTATCGTGTTATCTTGGTAGTTACCAGAAAATTCAGGCTTTATTTAGACAATGTAAGATAAAACCCGTTTTAGGCATTTACAGGTACATGTTCTTTGTTACAAATATATAAATCATCACTATTCTACGCTGTTCTTTTTTTTTTAAAGAAACATTTGGCAGGCAATGTAATTGATGCACAAACGCATATAAAAGAGTAAATCCCTTTCATACATCTACGTTTTCAGCTCAGTTTCACAAAAAAACCTGCCATTTTGAAATCAGCAGCAATAAGGAAAGCCGCCATTTTATGTCCATTCTCCATTAATGAAACTGAGTGATATTTTAAAGGAGGGTTTAATTGTAATAACAGCATCAGTTGCCGTGAGTGTATTAAACGAGAACAAGAACAAGGCAAATCTACAGATCCTAAATATAAATTCAATATGAATAATCACAAATTTACAAAACATCGCGCCTAAATCATAATCTTGGATGGGTTGAATGATACAGAAGACACAACAAATTACATTGTTATGTCGCCTACAACGTAAGGGCGACACACTGGTATCACTATGTCGGCGTCGGCGGCGTCCGGGAAATGGTTTTCGTGCGATAACTTTAGTTCTTATATCAATGAGATTTCGGATGAGTTCGATACTGCCATCATACTGGTCAAAATCCGTTCTATTTGTAAGAGTTATGAGACTTTAAAATCATCAAAACAGATAAATCCGTGGATTCAGTGCAATAATTTTAACATTAGTTATCCGTTTTAACCAAATTTGGTATATTGCATTTGCACTGCAGGTAGGGCGTTAGAATGATATCTGCTGCCTCTATTTGCATGATCGTAAAAGGCGACTAAATTCAGGATATTATCTTTTCTCTTCTTCCTAACTGACTATCTTTCCTAATGCCTCCCTTGGCACCGCCTCACTTTTGGCCGTGAGTTGAGCGTTCGCCCCTGTGAGGAAGGCTCTGTGTTCTGTCCCCTGGCCGAGACACACCAAAGTCTATAACAGTGGTAGTTTCCGCTCCTGCTTAGCGCTCAGCATACAGGGAGTGGGACGACTGGTTCGCCCGTTGGCAGTATAATGTGATCGGGTGGGGTGTGTCGCTTGGTGTCTTCAGCGGCATGTTTCAATGATACAGCACTATAAAAAGGGCAACAATTCCACTATACAAGAAGACACAACATGAATATAGCGCAGTCTCCCAAAACATGCACCCAGCACAACATGCACGCAACACACCGCATACATGGGAGGCAGTGATTACATGACCATATCTGTTAAAAGGACGTTATTTAATCAACAAACAAAGCTTTATAGAAATGAGATCTCAGATAGGTTTGATACTGGTCAAAATCCGTCAATATTTGCAGAGTTATGGGACTTGCACATAATTATTAACAATATTTTTAACTGTAAATATTTTTATTGTGATATTTTAAACTGCTGTACAGGCGACACACCCACTTCCATGGAATTCTTGTGTTAATCTACTATAAGAATAGGTACACTGTAGTTTATGCTGTGGCTTAGCGCTTAGTATCGGCCGTTGTCAGTATGTTCATTGTAACCATGTGATTTCACCATGTGTAGGCAGTACCGCAGGAAAATCGCTTTTTACAAGGAGTTAATCATTTTACACAATTTTAGGAATGTTCAGTTATAGTTTGGGATTTTTCCTTAATTTTGGAAGACTAGAATAATTATCCCCTCGTACAACCGATGTCCCAGCGGTACCGCCTACACCCGGTGGGTGTGAGCCTGTTCGGTGTTTCCCACGGCAGACTTCAGTGATGTAGCTCTATAAAAAGTAAGCAAAATGCATGACACGAATATACCGCATTCTCTGAAAAATACAATATACATTAACACACATTGCATATTCTGGAGATCGTTCTAAAATGATTATCATATGTAAATGTAACCTTTATGTTATGCTTATTTGATTAATTAACTAGAGAGCTACCACTAGAAATACAATACTTACGCCATGACCAATTATTGTTAAGATACTTCAGGCCTGCAAGTTACATATGTAACTCGCAACTTGTAATGCTCTTTAAATGAAATACGAAAAAAAGGGGAAGTCAATATCCATGTAAAGTGTTGTGAACTGTTTCTTTGTTATAAAGGAACTAACTACATTTTGCCGTGACGAAGAACTATGAAATCCGAATTCACAGTGTAATGTATATGTGATCATGGTTCTACACTGCATTGTACATCCTCTATTGTATAATTATCGAAAGATGTAGTGGTACGTGTACTGTTGCGGAGCCATTTGTTCGGCAGAGAAAGATTAGTAGAATTTGGGCATTCAATGTATTACTTTCAATGCGATACTTTTTCATTCAAATAAACAATTGTTTTTACTTTTCAGATTTGGCCTGGATTCTTACTGTGTATGCTGGCTATCACGACGCAGTCTAGCTTTGGTTACGAGTGTGATAAAACAGCGACGGTGTGTAGAACGTCCCTGATAATAGAGGACAGGATAACGATGATGCACAAGGTTTACAAGAAGGTTTACCCTTATAAAGGCAAATTATATCGCTTTGACGAGAAGAACCCTGACAATGCAACGGAAATACCGCAAGAAAGCGTGATAATCGGAGATGGATTTGAACCAGGTAGACTCGTTGTGGTAGCCAACGACAGCCTGCCAGGCCCACCGATTATTGTCTATGTCGGCCAGCGGCTCATAATAGACGTTATAAACCATCTTCCGTCGGATACCGTAACTATACACTGGCATGGACTTCCCCAGCATGGCACTCCCTGGATGGATGGTGTCCCGTTTATTACACAGTGTCCCATTCTTTCTGGTCAAACTTTCACATATGATTTCATTGCGGAACCGAAAGGCACATTTTGGTATCATGCACACACTGGATCTATGCGATCAAATGGACTTAACGGGGCATTTATCATAAGGGAACCACTATCAACAATACCCGAACACATTATGGTTGTACAAGGCTACAATCATAATCGAAGCTCAGATTTAGACTTCAAGAAAATGATGATGGGCCATTTCGAAAAACGTCATCCGATGCCCACTACGGAATCAGTGGACGGTGGTAGGTTCAGTAGGTTTTTCCTGACGTCAGCTCTTATAAACGGCAAAGGACGTTTTTATCCCAATTTGACCTCGGAAGAGCACAACCAGGCCCCTCTAACTATTTATGACGTGCAACTGGGAAATACATACCGATTCCGCGTTATCAACAGCGGCGCCCTGTACCCTATTCGCATTTCTATCGATGGTCATGATCTAACTTTGACTGCTTCAGATGGCTTCGACTTCAAACCAGTAGTGGCAGAATCGTTCATAATTAATCCGGGGGAACGATATGATTTTTTCATTGTAGCAGAACAGCCAGTTGGGAACTACTGGGTGCGCGCTGATACTATTGAATACCCTATACCACACAAGGCAAGGGCGATTCTACGTTACAGTGGGGCGGCAGAAGACGAGGACCCAATGACGTCAAGGAAGAATTGTACCGAAACTGACCATTGTTTAGTTATCAACTGCCCTTTTACATATTTCCCAGTAGGTACCTTCACAGATTGTTTGCGATTCGATCAGTTACGATCCTTACTTGACAATGATCCTGCTCCGGTACCAAATGAAGGAGACCCACTTATTGAGCATTTTCTGAATTTTGCCTTTCCAGGAATAGATGACTTTCCTTCCTCAGTCAATGGAAGACAGTTCAAGTTCCCTACAGTATCTGCTCTGACCCAACCATTTGAAATAGATACACCATGTGACGAACAGAAGTGTGGCTCAGAAAAGCTTTGCCAGTGTTCACATTCACTTGTCCTGAATCATAATGACGTAGTACAACTCGTTATTCTTAACATGGGTGTAGGAACAGGGTGGTCGCATCCTATTCATCTTCATGGTTATACATTCTACGTATTGAAGATGGGCTATGCTACATATAACGAGACAACAGCTCGATTTATGTCACCAAATTCTGATATCGATTGCCGAGGACAGTTTTGCAATGATGCTACATGGAGCGACCCCACTTGGCTTGGAGATAACGTTCCCGGATTGGAACTTTCCAACCCACCAAGAAAGGATACTCTGATTGTACCAAGTGGTGGGTATGCCGTCATCAGAATCAAGGCCGATAATCCAGGTATATGGCTGATGCATTGTCATATAGAACTACATGCAAATGATGGAATGATGATGTATATCAACAACTCGTATGGAATGCATCCTCCCCCACCGGAAGGCTTCCCCACCTGCCACAGTTATCCGTCAGCGTTCCGTGTTCATTCAGACAATAATAACGATAGTGACGTAACAACATCAGCGCCGGTAACCAGGATTGTAACCAATTTTAAAGAGGTCGAGGTGATTAAGGACGGTAGGTACTTTGAAAATGGGTTGACATTATTAAATGAAAGCCTTCTCATCGTGAAATATTTGTTCTGTATTAAGTTAGTTAAACTATATTTCTCGTATTATCAGAAATATTGTATACGCGAAAATTATGTGGTGTACAGTAACTTTAATTACAATTATTTACTACACTTTTTTTTCTATAGAAAATTGAAACAAAATGGTGAAATGTTTCACTAACAATCACCATTACCTGATATATATTTACATACACGATTGAAACCCAGTTTTTATTTAAATGATGAATATCATTTATGCTGTCGGCGGTGGAGAATTTTTAAAATCTTGTTTATTTATTTGAAGGAGATTCATGAACCTGTTAAACAGTAAATGTTCTGTGTACGAGTATAAATCTGTGCAAGGGCCTGTACAGTATATAGCAATATATATCGACTAAAATGAAACGACGAAATACTTTAGTATGGTTTCTTCATACTATCAATCGATTTAGTTCATAAGGCTTAGTGCCCAACAAACAGCTATGATATTTTTAGGACAGCCTCCCCTGTATGCGGTGCTTTTGTGAAGGCATGTAGTTTGTCGGCTGCGGTGTAAAATGTCAATTAAAAACTAGGTTTGTGAAAAGTTTTCAACCGATGTTTTACATCTATTTATATCGGCAAATAACCTTGACAACAACCGAATGGTTGGTTACCGTTGAGTAAATTTGAATAACAAGATATTAGGCTGCTGACTTATTTGTCTGGATCTCAATAATCTTTTTAGAAAGAACTGTGTAGAAAAAATCAAAATAGCATTGCTTTTTACCGTATACTGAAATTTTATGACGCCATGCCAATTTCTTCGCTTGTGTATATTATGTTGGCTGGAAATATCAAAATGTGATATAGCACCAAAACAGGGCTATTATAAAGAGAACCAACACGAATATACCTCAGTCTCCCAAAAACAGATATTCACATACCGCAACACACTACAACACAAACAGGAGGCCTCCTAAAATAACATGGCTGTTCGTTAGGACGTCAAACCCGAGAAATAAACAAAATTTCCTTTGTATGTATTTTATTTGTTTACAGACGGTTATGGTATTAAGACGTTTTGGATATGTATGGCTGTCATGACTGTTCTAGTGCTCCTTCTCCTGGCATATATTCTCCATCTTCGGAAGATGATCAAGGTGTTGGAGGAATGGAAGACTTCAACTGTGCAATCGAAGGGCGAAACAAAGGGGGAAACAAAAGGAGTAGACAACCCTTCATTCAACAGATTTTAAAAATGTTAATCAATAACTGTTTGCTGCCCAAAGCTGTTCTTTACAGCTCATGTGTATACATATAACCTATATTAGTAGCTGTATATTCATTTTATATACTTCCGTGAAGTTTTACTTTTTTATCCTTTATTGTATTTCCAACATTTAATGATATATCTATCATATTTGTTTATCTTTGTACAAGTATAATATACTCCCTATGCAGAAATTTCTTGGAGAAGAATCGAAATTATTCATTTAATATTAATCACCAATATTTTAATGTAACATAACATTAACATT
This sequence comes from Argopecten irradians, assembly GCF_041381155.1. NCBI lineage: Eukaryota > Metazoa > Mollusca > Bivalvia > Pectinida > Pectinidae > Argopecten > Argopecten irradians. The sequence continues at coordinate 8,203,342 of NC_091145.1, read as the reverse complement.
TTCAAGTTGTATGTATACAATCTCATTATTTTCACATAAAAAATAACAATAACTTGAACAAAGTTTGTGCTTGTGTCTACACCTTTAATTAACACGAAGTGCTAATTAGATAGTTTACCGCAGTAAATATTTATTATCTAATATATTGAGCGGATTTTAACTAATTGGAATTGTGTATTCTTCAGGAGCACCCTGATATATCGGTTTTGCAAAATATACATCTTGATTAGAATGATTATCATCGACCAACCCGTTTAGCTAACCAGGTTTTTAGACATTACACATCGCTTTAAATATCTCGCGCAGGCCAGGGTAAAAGACCTCTTTCACGAACAATAGAAATTTGCCCACGAACCAATTTTATTAAAATTGAATATTATTTGTATCAACATTTATGCAAATCCTTGAAATACGATTTAAAATATTCGAAATGTCCCTGGGGCCTGTGCTATGGCTAAATTAAAGTTACACAGTGGAATTGTATTGCAGGGTTCCTTTTTAATCCTAAACGGTATCAAAATAATGTTTTATGATGTTAAACTCTATTTTCTTACAGAATTAATAATTACATATTATGATCACAAATATGTAGGCAAAATGTAAATAAAATTTCGGCTACATTTTTGCACCTCAATATTATCTAAAAAGTTGGCTCAATACTTGGGGTCAATATTGTGAAAATTTCAAAAAAATCTTGGACCGGTAAAATTGTCGTTTAAATGGTCGAAGTGAGGCATGTTGTGTTTTATTTCGTTCCTCATCGGTACATAAATTATTTCGTCATTAAATATTGTAATTGAAATAAGAACGAGCTAGATAATAACTGCAACTGCATTATCAGAACTATTCATATTTTCAAAACCTGAAAGGCATATAAAGTGAAAGATATGATTTTTTGTTCACAATTGTAATAATTTCACTATAATATTTCTGAACGGTTTAAGATTTAGGTTGTTCAGAACATTTTTTGAACAATCAATTTAGTTTGATTTTGAGTGTTCGAATTTTCTTCAAAATTCTTTATGAGTTCCATAAAAGTTTACTTATAAATACAATGTATACAGTTTAAAGCCTTACAACACTTTTTTATGGTTAATTAAAATTGTAAATGTTTTTTGAAGTCCACAGTCTTATTTTTCGGAATACGTTTTGTTTATCGTTAACATATTATAGTGGTTAATGAACTAAAATAGGCATACTTATATCAATATGTAACATTACTCAAACTAGACTTTGCCACATTATGACGTTTAAACGGCAAATTAACCGGTCTATGATTTTTTCTAAAATGTTCACAATATTTACTTTAGGTATTGAGCCAACTTTTTGGAAAATATATTCGGTGCACTCAAACTGGAAGTGGGTAAATCACATAAAATTTTGTTAATAAATGGTATGTTCAAAAATAACACTAAAAATTGCGACGTTTTCTGTCTTAAAGATGTAGCCGAAATTTACTTTGTTACATTTTGCCTACACATTTGTGATCATGATAATATAAAAAATATTTATACCCTTGAGAAAATGTGGAGTTGGACGACAAAACACATTGATTTTGATACCGTTTTGGACCAAAAAGGGCTTTGCTTGTTTGTTTGATTAATTTAAGGTTTTATTAGGTTGGGTTTGATTAGGGTTAATATACTTAAGTCCTATTAACAACCAGGGTTATTCAAGGATGGCCTCCTATGTATGTGGTTTCCTGTGTGTGTGAAGTCCGAGGTGCATGTTTTGGGAGACTGCTACTATTAACAGCCAAGTTCATGTAAGGACGACCTCCCGGGCATGTATGCTTCAAACTGCAAACGAATCAACGCACAAGATTAATAAAATTGTATAGTGCCCTTAATACGCCGCCGTTGTAGGAAACGGTTACTTAGGAGATAGGGAAAATATACTATCATACTTTTAAGCGTCTTTCACGCAACGGGCTACATGCACAACTCTAACACATTATATACAAGATGTGTTGAAGTCAAATGTACAATGTAGCTATCGAGTAGTAGATACTACTCTCAAAGTAGGACACAACTCAAATATTGAAGTCTACCAGATAAACATCCACAAAATATGTAGAGCGTATCGACATTAGGTCACCAGAGATGTTGATAGAGACTTTATGAGACGTTAAGTGACAGTATCTTCCATCTAAAATATGCTCTACTGCTCACCACATTCGTCGTGATTTCACACAATAGTTGGTTAACACCATGGGTTCCATTTATAAGTTTTTTTCATCAAAAAAATGTGTCGCATGATTCTGTTTACTGGTTTAACTGGAGCTGTTAAAATTAAAAATCTATCTATTCGCCCTTCAACATGCAGTTTCATGTTACGACAATTATACATATGTTTGCATTTCTCAGGTGTATCTTTAAAAGCCAGTTGTCGCACCAGGTGTACTCATGGCGTGCAGATTCTGCTGTAATATTTCGTCTTCACTGTTTTGTTATAATTTGGATATTTTAGTATTAATATCAGCAAATAGTTAAATATCTGAGTTTACTATTTCTGGTAGATCGTTTACAAATATTACGAACAGTAGTGGGCCCAGAACGGATCCTTGAGGGATTCCTGTTGAGACATCTTTCCAATCGGAATTTTGTTTAAATAGATGTTGTACAGTGGTACAGCGACACAACAACAACTGAAATGCGATATGACACCAGTCAATAAATTACGGAGGGTATAAGCTGTTTCATGAAAATGAACCACTCTCGTCTGTTTCGCTTTGTATATAAAATAACGGGCGAGGTTATAGTGTTAATAAATTGGTATAAGGGAATAAGGAAGTACATCAATATTTAAATATAATAAAATGCCCATCTGTGCATAGAACATAAAGGTCACGTGTCTCCTCCCTTTGAGGTGAACAAAATGACAACAAAAAGTAAAAAATACGCACGATGAGTTTGGAAAGTATTAAAGTGTCAACCCCTTTGAGGTGAACAAAATAACAATAAAAAGTAAAAAATACGCATGAGGAGTATGGAAAGTATTAAAGTATATACCACTTGACTTGTATTTAAAATACTTCATGATCAATGTTGCATATTTTTATAATGTGTGGTGCGTATTTCCCCAATACTTACTTTCAAATGACGAAGCTATATATAGCAACTACTAAACACCTAATACAGGATTACAGAGTAACATGTATACAAATTTTATTGTTTTCTATGATGGAAATTATGTATAGGTTCTCGCTGTGTAATATGTCGATTTTTCTGCACGAAAAGGTAATTGGTTTGATTTATGATATTAATGTCCTATTAACAGCCAAGGCCATGTAAGGACGGCCTCCCATGTATTATGAAAGCGATATATACCGTGTATGTAATGCACAGTGCGTGTTTGGGGAGACTGCAGTATATTCGTGTTGTGTCGTCTTGTATAGAGGAACACTTGCCCTTTTTATAGTGTTATATCACTGAAGTATGCAGCCGAAGACACCAAGCAACACAACCCACCTGGTCACATGAGAAAGAATAATACTGTCCTTAAGTTATCCTATGTTTTGATTTGAGTAAGATTGTTACACTAAATAGTATATTAAAGACTACCAAACCATAAACATGTTATTTTTTCCCTTCGTATCAAACTTGGTCATAGACCCAACACATGGATTAAGAAAATTAAAAAAAAAATATGTGCGTCGCAATTTGTGCATGTACTCAAATCAAACAAAATGCTTGAATATTGTTGAATAAGCACGAATTACATCCATTTGTCGTGTGGTCCCACAGAGGGACAAGGTATTATGTATTTTGCATGGAATATCTGCAGAAATCGGAAGATGATGGAGACTATTTCAGATCAAATATATTGAATTGTTCCGTTACTATACAGCGAGTTCAAAACAGTTCAATTTTGAGACGAGTTGACGAGATTAGAGATTATCATAATATTATCTTTTATTACAAGCTAACCGATACTTACATAATATATAATTCATTGTTCGCAATTTTCAGTCATGTGGACATGACGTACATAGCAATTATTTTACATGATGAATAATTTGAGTGCCTCTGTGCTTGGGCTGAGGTGGCCAATATTACATTTTACGGTCCCAGAATAGCAGTTGAGATGGGTTATTTTTATCTTGTACACTCGTTCCTTCCACATATTCATAATTCTAAATAAAAATATCGAAGACAGATATATCTGGATCAAATGATCGATGAAAAGTTACATAACATACATATGTATAAGACCACGATCGAGTGCATTGTGGGTAGCGATAGGCCTAGGACGTCTCCTTGCAGGCGGTATATGGAATTTTCAAATTATTATTTGCCTAGATGAAATAAATGATTTGTTTTAATGTCCAGGAGACAGGAATCATCTCGTCTTTCCGTGTCAACACCAAAATAAAATGGTACTGTAAGATACTGACCGTGTATATATCCGATGTAAATCCTCAGATATATAATTATGTATTCTGTAGTAATAGAGCTACATGTTTGAATAGGCATGTTTGCATGATATATTAAAAAAAACGAAAACAAATTGCCGCCGGTGGTGAGAATCGAAAGATCAGAAGAACTAAGCCAGATTTCTGCTTTTTTATATACGGTGATTTTTTTTTATAAGAAGCAGATAACATTGTTATTTTTTTGATGATGTATGATTGAGTAATTCCTAATAGGAAAAATAAAAAATTTGTAAATGTAATGTGCATGTAGCTGTTGTTTCAGCATGAAGAAAAGTGAAAAAATGATAATAACACATTGATCACAAATCACAAAGATTTTTGTTGTTCTTTAATATACCTGGTATACGATAATCTTTGTTATTTTATTGATTTTTTTTTCTGATATACTCGAATGTCGGTGAAGACATCCCCTGAGAGGAATGAGATAGATTTCGCCGAGACGAAGCACAGGCTCGTGTTACGTTGATACGGAGAAAACGACAGTTTTTATTTTATACCATGAAATATCAAAGTTATATGCAACGAGAAATTGTACAATACAATCTTTTTTAGATTATATCTTTCTACTGCGTATGCATCGTAAAATTCTACTAAGTTGCATGAAAAACCACGATACCTGATACAGGTACATGTACATGTAGGCCTAACGTTGTACAATGCACTGTCGATGTCGGGAGCAGATCCGATTTGATGCATTCAACTCAAATATAAAAAAAATGAATGCTATTGCCGAAACCTTTTGGACTAGAGATAATCTTAAGTCTTCAACGATCGCCTTTTTAATCAATAGGAAAAAAACCACGAAAAAATCACGATAGCTGCTCGCAACCCAGTGGTACCGCGGTTTCATCGGTTTTCGACGGCGAAAGACCAAAATAGATTTTTTTTTACACACAATGTCAAACATGTTCAATTCAAATCATTAATTATATGTTTCAGAGGCATGTTAATGATGTTTTTGTGCAATATTGCATGAATTTCATCTACTCAACGAAGCATTGTATCCACAAACGCTGTAAGATTTACATTGTAGTTTACGTAGGCCTACTTTCTTTTTCTTTTTGTCAGAGTGACGTTTAAATAATGAAATGTTTCAGGATAAAGTAACACTATTATTTTAAGCTATGTTAAGCTGTATATGAGTGCAAATTGCCACCATAATACCACAAAAGAATGCTTATTCAATCCTTCAAAACCTCAGCTTGCAAGGTCGAATCACCCGGGCTCATAGAGGACTAAAAAGTGACGTCATTGGAATGTTCGGGATCAAATCGTCAAATTTAGAAATAGTAATCAGAATAAAGAAATTAATCATTTATTTACTCACATCGCAATATTTTCATATCGCAACTGTTACAGGAAATTCTTATTATCTGGTATCGAGTTCTATGCCTGATTAATCTCGATATTAGTGCTGAAAATATCTGGTTTATTGATATTGTTCCGCTACTTTTGTTGAGTTTGAATTCGCAAATTCGAAGGGCGTCAGAACGCTTGTTTTCAACCGGAATCAACACCGTAGTGATAAAGACCTTCCAAGTGAATTTTTGCATCGGGGGAACAGGGACATAAAAAGTTGATTTTCTCAAAAAGTAAGAAAAATAAAATACATTAATTTTGCTGGAACACCAAAAAAATTCTGATTTCGGAACAGTTGGAATCATGAAGATACCTCTAACAGTATTTTTATTATTATTAGTATATATTATGTAAGTAACTACAAAGTTAGCGGTCCAGAAAGGTGCCATGTTAACGTCGCTGATCTTGTCCATCTCCATGGCTACAAAAAATGATATGAAATTATATTAAGCGATTGCAATCCTCTAGGTATATGGCAAAGAGACCCAATATGCAATGCTTTTAACATGTAATAAAACATCATTTTTTTGTTTTTTTTGACAACTAGTTTGACTATTGATTGAATATAATTTGAAATGCAGGCAATTTATTATTTGAGAAGATAAGGGTTAATAAGGCTTTGGATTTGATAAAAGCATTCAGTATATAACTAATAGCGTTTTCACGAACAATGGAAATTTGCCGACCCAGGAAGTTTTTTCGATAAAACTAAATTTTGTATTTGTACGTTTTTAAATTCAAATCGAGATGTTCCAGTGCCGTGATGCTGCCAAGCTAATGTTGCCCCATGTTCCTATAAAACGTAAAATATTGGTTATATCATCAAATGATGCTATCAAGAACATAAATAATTGCAAATTATGATCACAAATTCAAATAAATAAAAAGAAAATTAAATCCTTTACAAGTATGGCTTACCCACTTCTGGTTACTGTACATCATTTTTGCTAAAAATGAGAAACAGATAATGGTAATCTGAATTATCAAAACACAAATTCAATGTAACTGGTATTAATATAACATCATCTAGAACATAGACCTTAAAAACATTCAGTTCGATATGATATCAAACGAAGTGGGGACATACTGGTTTGGCCCGGTTTCTTCTCATTATCAATATTTTGTCTCCTAAAGTAATTGAGGATTTGTTTTTACCCCTTTTCTTATTATCATCATTTTCTTATTGTAATGTTACTTTTACGTTCCAGTGAAAATTGGATCGAGAGGTTTTGAATGATACCAAGCACGATGATACCTTTTTACCAAGGCAACAAAGTAAAGGATTCTGCTTGGGTAAATTTCGGATGTTGTTTAATTTCAGCGACAAATTTGTATATGAGGGTTTCGAGGGATACCGAATGCAATACTATAACTGTAATGTTTCCAATGGACATTCATATTAATAAGAACTTACCAATATTATTCTTATTGCTTCCACTTTCTTCTTGTTAAACGATAACTAGACATATAATGTAGTCTCACAAGATACACTTCTCGCACTCCATACACAACAAGAAAAGATAAGATCCTAAATTTAGTCGCCTTTTACGATCATGCAATAGGGGCAGCAGGTACAATTCTAACGCCCTACCTGCAGGGCTCCCTAACTGACTTTATCTTTCCTAATGCCTTCCTTGGCACCGCCTCACTTTTGGCCTTGTGTTGAGCGTTCGCCCCTGTGAGGAAGGCTCTGGGTTCTGTTCCCTGGCCGAGACACACCAAAGTCTATAAAAGTGGTAGTTTCTGCTCCTGCTTAGCGCTCAACAAACGGGGAGTGGGACGACTGGTTCGCCCGTTGTCAGTATAATGTGACCGGGTGGGGTGTGTTGCTTGGTGTCTTCGGCGGCATGCTTCAGTGATATAGCACTATAAAAAGGGCAATAGTTCCACTATACAAGAAGACATAACATGAATTTACCGCAGTCTCCCAAAACACGCACCTCGCACAACATACACGCAACACACCGCATACATGGGAGGCCGTCCTTACATGACCATAGCTGTTAATAGGACGTTAATTAATCAAACAAACAAACAAACAAACCATACACAACATATACATGGGAGGTCGTCCTTACATGATCCTGACTGTTTATAGGACGTTAATTAATCAAATAAACAAACAAAAAGCCTACCTTGTAAAACATTAAAACTACATGTATTCACAAGGAAAGTTATACTTACGAAATACAATGTACGTTACAAAAAGCTTTTTTTAAAAAGAACATGGAATAATGTGAATTAATCATTGCCTTATCAAACTTAAATTCAAACACTAATACAATACAAAAGAAACAATGAAACGAATACTAGTATCCTATACACACATCGCTTTTAACACAAACAGTTTATACCGTTATTATAACACTAATTAATACAAAGCACCAGTTAACATTCTGTGTGCACACAATGGTGTTTTAACAGGAAAGTCTCTGTTGATTGAATTGCCTCACTCTCGAATCGATGTGTGTTCCTGGAGAATGTCGTCGTCTATATAAGTAAGGGTTGAACGCTGATTGGATAACTCAGTTTTGGGTACTGTCGCAGCATCCAGGCGGTTGTGTGGAGTTTCCATCGTCACTGTCACCGTCGTCCTTAGCATCACTGTAGATCTGCTCATTCCTAGCTGTGATGATGTCGTATATTATGGCGTCTTCTGTAACTTGTTCATTAGTGGGTATGTTGTCATCGACTCTAACATAGTCTTGGGATTAATACTGCATGCGGGCTAGAACTACATGTACGAATGGCACGTCATCTTCGTACTAGCAGTTACTGTAGAGGGGTCGAAAGTGAAACTACAGTGTATGAAGCAGTTGGCACTCGTGGTGTCGGTAACGCGGGCCCATACGTTAGCCACGAGTCGTAGTGCATCGATGACAGTTAGTGCCATTGTCTTCTAGGAATTTACAGCATTAACATGTCCCATGATAACTCTTCCGGTAGTGGACATTGCGGTTTTGGATTATCCCCTGATCCATCGACTGTGCTTTGGAAGCTGTGTTTGGTAGAAGGAAGTAGAAGCCGATTCCCTTCAGTGTCTTCAAATGTGGGTATGCAGTACAGTTGTCTACAATGATGGCGAAGCGGCGGTTCTAGCGTTGGAATTTTTCGTCTAGCCTTTCTAACCAAGTGGTGAAAATATCTGACGTTATCCCATGCCTTCTTGTTTGAAGTATACTCTGTAGGAAGGGTTATGGCGTTTTTGAAGCATCGGGGCTTTGCTGATCTTTCTCCAATCAAATTCTCACGAAGTGGAAAGTTTGTCGGTTTGTTCCGCCCATAGTTCGGTGGTAGCACTATCACGGTTTAGGACGATTGCTTTGCTTCGTGTGTTCCTCCTATGCATTCGAGATTCCTTAATATTTGGGGATGGATTATATAGCGTATAAACAACCGGAAAAAATAGTGGCCTCATGCTACACTTGCTGGCACAGTTTTGTGGATTATTAGGGAATGCACGCATGTCGTCGACAATAGAATCATTCAAGTCGCTGTTTGGTGTCAGACTGATTCCTATTGTTGTTCTGATTATAGGTACGTGTAACATTTAATACTCACAAGACCATGCTCCCACTAATGAGGGCTTGTGACGTTTGTCCTCGGTATGTACGTGCACAAATAGGATAATTGGTTTGGTGTTATTTTATCACGTCCTCCTAATAACAGACCGGGGCCATGCAAGGTACGATCCACCGATCTCCTGTTTGTCGTTTTGTGTTAACGTGTATGGTAGAGCGCAAGTGTTTGTGTGTGTGTTGGAGGACGGTGGTATATTTGTGTTGTATGCTGTTTGGAACTCTTTTCTAGTGATTGAAACTATATCACTGAAGCATGTATCTAGTTTGATTATACGCCCACTCGTATTACCCCTGAAAATGTCGCCACTCTTTAAAACTAATGAGCCAACGTTTTTTAGATGTCTTGAAATCACTTTCAAGCTGGATGATAATTGTGATTAGCCTTTGCCGGTATCATTGTCGACTGGTTCGACTGTTGTGCAGTATTATATGGAACCGGGTGGGGTATGGCTGGATTGGTGTCTTCCAGCGGCATAGTTTCAGTGATATTTTCACTATAAAATGGGCAAGAATTCCATGACAAGAAGACACAACACGAACAGACCACACTTCATACCGATAGGAAGTCAAAACCCTAGGAAATCTATGTAAATCTAATGATTTAGTCCCTTTAAATCAAATAAATGATTTAATAAAAAATATTTTGAAATGAAAAACAAGATGCTTTTGATACTGTTATCCAATATTTTTATGTCTCGAATTACCCTCTGTCGAGTTGACCTTAAAAGCGAAACAATCCCGAGTGAGACGTATATATACAGTAAATAACCCTCTAACTCAAACCCGGACTCCTCGAATACCCCCTATTCGTCGAACTGATCGTACGTTCCCAATCGTATCCCTATATAACCTAACAAAACCCCGGATAGCTCGAACAGCTATTCGACGAATACCCCTCCTTCCTCGAACAGAAATATGTCCCCGTTTCATCAAATACAGTATTTACCCATGTATTCGTCAAACAGTTACTGACACTTAAACATTAATCAGAGCCAATCAATTAAAAATAAAACACACACACATATATACAACTTATGCAAGTTTGTTATCATCTTTAAAGATATCACTCTAAATGCATAAGATGGGATGGTGTGTCTTTGTACTGTATCACATCCATTGCACCAGTCTGAAAACGTTCCTTCAGCTGGGTAAGGCGGCTGTCGATGTTTCGGTACCGTTTGGCTCTGGGTCTGGTTTGACCTCCGGCTGCGTATTGGATGCATGTAATCTCGTTGTTGGCCTGGATTTCCTGGAACATACGGATGATGCTGTAGATATTTGGGTGGGAGTGTTCAACATTCTTCTTGAGTTTGTTGTGCCATCCTTCTACGTGGTTGGTTGTTCGGGGCCCTCAGTCTCAAAATGGTTCCAGAGTTATTGGTCGCGCTCTTTCCACTGTGTAATGACGTAGTCGGTGAATGCGGTGGTGTCCTGTTGTACATACGCATCTTCAATATCGTTGAGTGCGTGGAACCAGACATCTTCTACGCGGTTTAAAGGGACTAGGGGTAGGGCTGCGGCTCGTCGTATCAGTCGTCTGATGTCGTCATTGTCGGCGTAGAGTTGTTGAAGTCCGGTTTGCCGGGCTTTCCTCCAAATACACTGCGTGAAATGAAAAAAAAACACCCCTTCAGTTTGGCAGCTGGGAATACAGAGCGAATGCCATTCTGGGCAGCGGTCTCGAAAACAGTAGTCGGGTTGAGTTGGAGGTTCAGTTCCATCATCTTCGTCTTTGGTAGTATGAAAAATCGTTGGAAAGTTTGGTGGGTTTTGTTGGGCAATAAACTGTAGACTAGCGGGTACATCTAATTTCCTATCTGGGCATGAACTGTGTACATCTGGTGAACTAGGTCGGATAGGTATAAAAAGTTCCATCACAGAAGAGAGTATTGGCGTTACATATGTCGATGAGGTTGCTGGATGTCGCAAAGGCTTTGATGCATGATTGGTCACCATCGTCAAGCAGAAGTAATTCCTCTCCAGCAGTCGTCTGTATCCACTTTCCTTCGAGATTGATGTCCTGGATGGTCTTTGGTAGTTGAGGAGTCTGGGTATGGCTGGCGTTATAGAGTATGTGTCTTGCTAGATTGAAATGTTGGTAGGTGTTGGACAGTAGAGAGTGTATCGTTATTCCAGTTGTGAGTTCGCAGTTTAGTAACCTCTTCGTAGATCCTGGGTATGGGTTTCACCTCCTCCGCGCATCGGGTACGGATGTTCTCCATAATCTCCAGGGCGGTGATCTTGGCGTGGTTTTCGAGGCATTTTAAAATTTCGGCATCCGAGATCTCTGGAGAGACTCCGTATTTTACACCTTCAACTTTGTCTGTTGAGAATGGCTCTTTTACCGTTACCTTGTACTCACCTAGTTGTTTTTCTTTTAAGAGTTTCTTTTTTTGCATGTCATCTAAACATGCTACTAGTAGGCTCCGTTTCCCAGGCACCTGGTGTTTTTCACTGGGTACTGTATAATACCTGTAACGAGTTTTTGAATTTTAATTGGTTTACATTGAGCTAGATTGACGTTGTTGCAGTGTATGATAATTGCATCTTACATTATCTTTTGGAGAGTGCATTCTTTTTCTCTTGGCATCCTGTGGGTCTTGCATGTTATTAGGAGTATCGAAGTTTATAGTCTTCGTCCAAAGGTAAAGGTTTCAACATCCTGAGACGATGTTGTCTGATATAAATCTTCGACCTCCACGCTGCTGCTTCATGAAGTACCGGGAAAGACCGATTGTATAAAGAGCAACGGGGTTATCAGGACTGACGACGGTCGAGAGACAATTATGTAGAACACGGACGATTGTCAGCGGACGATTTGCAAAGAAATCACAGACGATAGACGTATTACAACACACGGACTCGGCACAAAACAATTCACTAATATAAATGGCGATCGCGATGTTGTAGGACGCAGATATCGCCTAAACGGCTAGATCGGTGCCCTCTCAAACACCAATTGAATAATTCTCTCTTATGTCCTTTTATACTTATAACATATAGCTTGGATGCTGATCTGAACATTTTTAATCTTATTATCAAAATCTTGGATGTATTTACTTTTCATGAAAAAAATACCTTGATAATTAAAAAGGTCAGCTTATGTGGCCAAATACAAAGAGCAATATGTATGTTAATTATGTGATTACCGATTCTTCACTCATCAATTTAGTAGTCAGTCGATTGGCCCAAGCCATCAGGTGTTAATTAGCATAGGTAGTAGTGAGAACAAGCCAAATTAAGTCTTTCTTTCTTTCTTTATTTTCCGTAAGTATACAACTTATTGGAATATTAACATAAATATGATAATTTAATGTTTACCCTTGTTGATTGTATATATTATATACAATCAACAAGGGTAAACATTAAATTATCATAGACAAATTGAAATGCACATAATTTTTGTATGTGATTAAGTGATTCTGCTGTTGTTTGCCTCAATTATGTACTTGCCTAATAAATTAAGATCTTTTATGTTATGTGTATTTAGCAATTCAATAACTTTGTAAACAGATGGCTTTACCCAAAAATAGTTTTTAATGTATTTTCTCCGAATATCTGAAAATTTTGGACAAATAAATAAAAAATGATATTCATCTTCTATTTCGAAGAGTTCACAGTTTCTACATAATCTATTATTCCTTTCAACATTTCTATATCTACCTGTCTCGATTGCAAGAAGATGAGCTGAAAGACGGAGTTTGGGTACAGAAATTCTACGTTGTTTTGAAAGAGACTTCGTTAAATAAAATTGTAATGTTACGTCATCTACTAGATATCTAAAGAGATCACATTTACTGGAAGTGCTTATTGTTGCCAACAACAGTTGTTTTGTCTGATCATCAATTCGTTGTTTAATTAACGGAAGTAAAATGATATCAGCAGGAGACTGCCTTAACCATATATAACCTAACCCAAGTTCAGATAGTTTCTGTTTAATAAACACTAAAAAATTATGTTTTGGATGTACTTTTTCAGTTTCCTTAAAAAAGAACTGATATATTTCCTTCAAAATACAGTTATTACTATTCAATAGTTTAAACCAATACTTGAAGGCTTTGAAGATTTGTTAATTTACCAAGGGAAAACGACCAAGTTCATAATAAACCATTGCGTTACAAGTTGATTTTTTTTACACATAAAATATTTTTACAAAATTCTATATGAACCTTTTCAACTTCATCAGCTTTAAATCCCGCCCATGTTTCACAAGCATAATGAAGGATGCTAACAATATATGTATCAAATAAATGTAATAAAGTTTTAATATTGAAATTTACTTGATTGCACTTTGCCCGCAAGGCAAAAACGGCCTTGCGAGCTTGACTAGCTACGTGTTTAATAGTGGTTTTGAACTTGTTATTAAATCGTAGTAAAACGCCTAAATAACAAAATTCATCAACAACTGAAATACCGTTTCCTTCATATGTCCATGATTCCGATTCCTTAATATTCCCACCATTTCGAAAAACTACAATTTTGGTCTTTTCAGTGTTAACAGTTAGCTTCCATTTTTTAGTGTAATCACATAAACAATTAAGCAAACTTTGTAAACCTTCGACAGATTCAGAGAAAAGAACCAAATCATCGGCATATAAAAGTAAAAATAGACTGAGATCACCGAATTCGTATGTACTTGCACCATTTTCAATAAAACTATTTTCAAAATCATTTATAAACATGGAAAAGAGTAGAGGGGATAATATTTCCCCTTGCATCAATCCAATATGACTAGTAAAAAAATCAGAACATTTCCCATTCACGAAAACACATGATTTTACAAATGAATACAGACCCTTAATAACTTTCAAGAATTCCCCTCTGATGTTTGATTAACTTATACCATAAACTTACTCTATCAACAAAGTCGAATGCTTTCCGAAAATCAACAAAACAGCAATATAATCTTTTTTTGGTTGATAAAGATTTGGAAATTATAGATTGTAAAGCAAAAATTGCATCAACTGTACTTAAACCCGATCGGAAACCAAACTGCGCATCCGTAAGAATTTCTTGATCAGAACAAACATTTGCAAGTCGTTTGTTAAGAATAGAAGTGAATAATTTACACAAACAGCTTATTAAACTTATTCCTCTAAAATTGTTAGGGTCTGTAGTAACACCCTTTTTATGAATAGGGACAATAAGTGCTGACGACCAGTCTGCTGGAAAGCATTCAGCTTCTAAGATATTATTGAAAAGAGTGTGTAATGATGGAATCAGCATATTTTTACATAAGATAAAACATTCGTTGAGCAGACCATCCGGACCATGAGATTTACCCTTCTTAAGATTAGAAATTGCAAGAGTTATTTCTTCCATAGAAATTGGAGAATCTAATTCATTAAAGATGACGTCATTTTCGCAATCGCTGTTATCAGTATCGGATACGAAATTACCATCTTCATTACCGTGACCTGCTACGTTTTTGAAATGATCAAAAAGTTGATCCATTGGCATTTGAGGAGCTTTTGTTTTTTTCTTTGCAAAAAGTTTGTAGAAGTATTTTGGATTATGTTTTCTTAAGTACTCCATCATGTCACCCTCTTCACACACATATTGACGCTTTAGCCTACATTCCATTACTTTATACTGCTTTTTCTCAGTTTTGAGTACATCGTGAGTTAAATAATTTTTATCATAATTGAAATTATATAGGGCGTCAAGATATTGCGTTCGTAAAAATTTTAATTCATTGTTAAACCATGGTTTGTCTTCTCTTGTCATTAACCTTTGCCTATTATCACTAGTATTTTTTCTAGTATCATAGCACGATTTCATAAAAAAGGTTTCATTATACTTTGTAGTTCAAGCGTAAAATTTTTAACACTTTCATCAATGGAAATCTGATTCAGGTCACCTCTTATCAGTACATGATTATGCAGCCTGTCTAAATTTACATTTAATGACTCCATAAATAAATGTTTTGATTCATCGTTCCATACAAATTTAGGACGATCTACGCCATTATAAGAATCATTTAAGATATCAGCATTAACATTACGTTTAGCACATAACTGAATATGCAAAGGTGAATGGTCCGAGAATTCAGTAAAGTTACCAACAATAAATTTCTTTACCACTGGAAACAAAGAAAAAGGCAAAATTAAGTAATCAATAACACTCATACCATTTGACCCACAAAATGTAAAATCATTCGAAGTACCGTCAGGATCTCTGCCGTTCATAATACGAAGGCCAGTCGATTTACATAAACTGATCAATCTGTTTCCGAAATCGTTAACAGTTGTATCCGGGTTAATTCTACGGGGTAAATTTTTAACATCATCACACAAATAATTAAATACAGAGGCTATGTGATTCTGGATTCGATCAACCACAGTGTCATTTGCAATAAAATCGTCATTTTCACGAGTACGACTATCTAAATCTCCAATCAACATAACATTGTGACGTTCCATAATGATAGACAGCATGTTTTCTATTTCTTGAAAAATATCACAATTGTATTGCAAATAAAACTGAGAAGAACTAGGAGGGATATATGAAAACAGAATGGTAATATTTTTGTCGCTATCAACAAGGTTGTTGTCAATAGTAACTGGTATAATTGTATCAAAAACAGGATCCTCAACATACACAAATTCAGAGATAGCATCTCTAATAAGTATGACGTTACCACCACCTTGATTGCTGCGAGATAATTTTCTGGGAACAATAACGGTTTTAAAACCATCTATGTCTAAGCAGAAGTCATTTGGAATCCAACACTCAGAAACAAAGATAATGTCATATGTTAAAATATATTTCTTAAAGTTATTTTCATTGATCTTTTTACCAAAACCGCCATTAACATTCCAAGACAAAATTTTAATGTCAGAGCTAGGATTAGGCTGCTTATTGCTGGAGACGCTAGTATGAGGCTCCTGCCGACACCCCTAGCTATGTACGGAGGCACTCGTATTTCTTCTTCTACGTTTGTGTAAGGGCCGACTAGAAGCAGGCGACCTTTTCAGAAAATCGGTGTAGGAACGACTATCAGCGCCATTGGATGAAGGAACTTTGACACTTGTCTCATCAGTATCCTGTTCAGAGGAAGCAGAAGCCGCCACATAGAGTTTGTTGTCAATGTACAGTTTGTCGCGCACTAATCTGGTAGTATGGCCATTGGCCTTAGCCTGTTTCCTGACGGGGTAAAGGGTACGACGCTCGGTCTCGATTTCGGCCGGGAATTGCTCATTGATGCTGTAAGGGCTGCCACGAAGCTTATACGACTGAGTTTTTACATACACCAAGGCCTTATAATGTATGAAGCGTGCCACAATCGGTCGTGGTTTCCCACGTTTGTGCTTGCCAAAGCGATGCACATTGCCAAATTCGATGCGAAAGTCGATATCAAGCTCGCCAAACAGGAAATCACGTAGGACCGTCTCGGAGTCCTCACCTTTTTGCTCACCATGCAGGCCATGCAATATTAAATTATTTTTCATGGAACGACATGTCATGTCAAGAAGATCGTCACTCATTTGACTGTTCTGTGTTTCAGGTTTTCGAGGTCGGTTTGTAGAGAAGCAATCGTAGATTCTGTGCTTTCCTGTAGGTCAGCCACATTACCTTTGTTTTCATCAACTTGCGCTTTCACTGAATCGAACATGTCACTAAGCGCTTGAGCGCTCTTCTCAAAATCGCGAGATTCCTTTTCAATGACCTTGAGCAGAGTCAGAGCAAACAAATAATTTAATCAATCACACATTAATATATTATACACATATTTAAAAAAATAAGTAAAATATGCTGCCAGCATAACAAAAATAATGTCCTATAATTTAACTCTCTCATATGTATTAATTCAAAACTATATAAAACATCTCTTTATATTCTCGGAAATTAAAATTCAAAACTATAAGACATCTCCTTATATACAGTATAACTGTCTTTTACAGACTTAGCTGATTAAAATGATATGTAAATATTATTTAAATAATGATGAAATTAGATAACTCAAAACATTGTATAAAATCCAGGTAATGTGGGAGAACACAGGTAAAATCCAGGTAGTGGATATGTGAAGCAGACTAAAACTTCTGTCACAACATAACTGCTCCTTTGTTATTATGAAAAAGTGGGATAAAGAAGAACACACCGTTAATACAGGTGGCGTATGAAGCCGTTAGGTAATTAAGAGATTAACGGTGTCATTATTACCTACCTACACGATCGCAAGTCATTGTTTGAGGCTAACTTTATTGAAATATTTTAGAGAAGGACATTAAATTAATGATGTTTCTCTCGAAATAATCCTCGCTGTAAATACGAAGATACGGAAGTTGTTAATCCTTGTTAATATAAAGCATGAATTGCGAAATAACAAAAGAGGCGGAAGATATTTCTGACGTCAGCATAATTATATAAGTTCATTTTTTTATTTCTTTGTTGTTTCATTCGACAGGCTAACACAATGTTATTTATCTAAAGATGAAAACGATATTAAACGATATGCAAAGTACATTTTATCAGAGTGTTCCGTATCTTTTCTGGTATATTGTACTTTGTAACCTTACTCGTGAACACATGTAACTTAACGCTTTTACAAAATATACATCTATAGATATCGTTTCTTATGTCCGTAATTATGCTGGTTAATAACTTTATTGTGAGTATGTATTTTGTAAATGTTTTACATGATTTGTGATAATTAAATAATAGAAAATGTACTCCTTGTTGACCAATTTGGATTGTACATTAACCTAGATGACGATCGCTTACTCTGATGTGAATGACATTTGATTTAGGGTTTTCTCGTTAGCATTTTCAAATACTCAATTTATGTTATACATGTTTTATATACAACTTTATATTGCTATCAATAAAACACTTGAGAATAAAGAAATCCAAACTGCTGAAAGGTAGGGTAATTAAAATGTCATTGCCGTGCATTGTTTGTCATAGTTTGAGACCGGACATTTTGGCCGTCCTTCGATGACATGTTCTTGATTAAAGAACACTGTTCTCCGGGAATAATTTCGCTCAAATGCAATGAACAAGAAACGAGAACATTGTTCTCGGAACAAAATCTCACACCACCTCCAAAGCAGGAGCAACAAGAAATCAAAGTACTGAAAGTACTGGGAGTTTAAGGCATGTTATAAAGTTTAATTTGCAGGTATTCCGACAATAAGACCGATGAAAACAACGAAAACAACTACAACCTACACCTTCAAAAATGTTTTCTTTTTTCTTTTGAAAAAAATCCCTCAGATGTTTATTTTTTCAACAGTCATAGTTTCGTGCAGTAAACCTCTTAAAGATTGAACTTATAGAAATGGTTTATTATTATGGTACAATCTGAAGTTCAGTGAAGCATGGTAATTCTATTTGTTTTGGTACATGATCATGTGAACATGACCATCAAAATGAACTTTATATTTTGCAAAATATATGAAAAGACAGCTGTGTAAAATTATAGGTAGACAATAGTTTATGGCTCAGGAAAAATAAGAAAGTCTAAGTAAATCTCTAAGAACTAAAGTCTCTGCATACCATTATCAAAGAAAATGTAATATTTTGTGAATCTGGATATGTTTTCTATTTCATATGTATTTGGTGTTATAAGCCAGCTTTGATATCAGGTATTACATCACTGTAAGCGTCTCCATAAAAATTATTTGATACTGAAAATGTGAGTAATAAGTTAATTCATATCTTGTTACAATTTGCAGCAGCTGTCTGATCAGTAAGTAATATTAGATATAATATGTCTTTCTACAGAGTAGTCAGAATGTTCATAATTCTGTAATAGTTTAACAGCTTTTAATCAGCAAACTTTAACTACATTTTGTTTCATACATCCAAAATATTTTGGTCTAATAATTCTATAGACCCTTGATCTTAGTTTGTTTTTTAAATATGCTTACAATAATTCCCAAACTGGAAGGTAAATACTGGAAAATATCATAAAACAATGAAGTGCTGGATCATCTGATCATTTCTCGTTTAGCTCAATCATTTTTTTTACATTGAATACGCATTCAAGAAAATATTTCAAAATATAAAGAAAGCAAGTCTTTTATTCATTAAAAATAAATGTTTGTCCAACACTCTTGTTGCACATATTCACTTATGTAGGTAAAATCATTCACACTTGAGGGCAGCTATATTGTCTTTTATCTCAGATCTGCATTCAACAATCATTTAAAAACATTATTTTAATGTACACAGAAAGAAACTCTGATTACTTTACTTTATTACTCTGAGGTCTATAAGCCTTAGATAGTAATATCATTATCAGAGATTATGTAAGTTAGATGGGGGAGTCACTAGTGTGCTTAGATTGTGTGTGTATATATACACACAGAAAGCAAGGTAGATGTAGTTGTGTATTATACACAAGCTTGTGTATTCTACACAGAGCAGCCAGGGAGTAGGTGGCGTAATAGTAGAAACAGCAGCTTGGAGTAAGTAGGTCACCCATGATCACAATAGCCTTAAGGCTTTACATAGCCTTAAGCTAAAAACAAGAACAAACATGGCGCCAAAGTAATGATTAGCCTTTCGCTTCAATTTGATTTTCTTGTCTGTGGCTGTGAAGTACGATTATAAAATTGAAAATACTGATGTTAGTGTGAATTTATATAGTTTTAAGTAATAATAGATCGTAAAATGCTTTGAAGTTTGTTTTTGACGAATTTCCAATGATTTCTTTATATTGACGTAACATTACCATGCACGACACGCTGGCACGGGTGTCACTGATGTATTACGCATAAAAAATATTGACTGATCAGATTGAATTCAATAGTTGAAATTTATTTTATTGAATATGAATTATTTTTAAATAATTAACGTTCAATATTAA
This sequence comes from Argopecten irradians, assembly GCF_041381155.1. Taxonomy (NCBI): domain Eukaryota; kingdom Metazoa; phylum Mollusca; class Bivalvia; order Pectinida; family Pectinidae; genus Argopecten; species Argopecten irradians. Next base: position 8,183,151 of record NC_091145.1, on the reverse strand, counting down.
AAGGCAGTATGGGTTTTTTTCAGGATTGTTATATGTATATTAAGTGGTGTCTCGCTTTCATCAATGTTAAGACAATCGTCTATAAATTGATAAATTGCTGTTTTCAAGTTTCCTTCTCCGGCCATCGCCATATTTGTTCTTAGGTCATGTTCACGTTGTTTGGGCGAGAATTCATGAGAACATGTTCTCGCTCTACCCTCAGTTAGGAAAAATTTGTCGCCCATAGACACCCTTGGACTGTCGATCGTGACCAACCTTGGATGAGTCAAATACCACGTATTCCTCGAACTATTGGCCTTGTCGTCCTCTGCTGTTCGAGTTATAGGGGTTTTACTGTATTATTCGCCCCTGTGAGGAAGGCTCTGGGTTCTGTCCCCTAGCCGAGACATACCAAAGTCTATAAAGTGGTAGTTTCTGCTCCTGCTTAGCACAAAGCATACAGGGAGTGGGACGACTGGTTCGCCCGTTGTCAGTTTAATGTGAACGAGTGGGGTATGTTGCTTGGTGTCTTCGGCGGCATGATTCAGTGATATAGCACTATAAAAAGGGCAACAGTTCCACAACACAAGAAGACACAACATGAATATACCGCAGTCTCCCAAAACACGCACCTCGCACAACATACACGTAGCACACCACATACATTGGAGGTCGTCCTTTCATGACTATAGCTGTTGATAGAACGTTAATTAATCAAACAAACAAACAAAATTCATGTATCAAAGTTCTGCTGATATCCGTAAGACCCAATAAATAATGTTATCATCTAGAATATAGACCTTAACAAACAAAAGGTGTGTATTAACGTTTGAAATCTGTTAATTGATGTAGATATATATTTTTATTTTGGTACAAAGTTCTGTATACAATGACCTATTAACTTACTAAGTAAATATCATATAATAGGGATGACACCTACTATCTATGTGATAACATGATATTATCGCCGTACACATTTGTACCTATCGTGGAGGTAGAAGGTGCCACATGATGATTCTATATACCATTGGGGCCACCGTCCTCTTTATGCTGGCACCATGGCAGGTAAACTGTATAAAATTATACTAATGTGTGAAAGATCGTCTTAATTTAGGAAATATAATATGCTATCTATAGTGTAGATATCGAGACAGCCAAATACAGGTAAGCACAATTATTTCATTATTATTTCATTTCATTGAAGTATCTTTATACATTATAATATCGGTTTATTCACATCCATTTGTCTCAATAATATTTTGTCATTGGTAATAATTATCAGATGTGCTTTAACATTACTGAAACAGAGGAAATCCATTTATATGATAAGGACTGTTAATATACATTTTCAACGTGGTACAATAGACAAGAACTGCTTCCCTTTATTTGCCAATATCTGATGTATATATGCTCACTGAATTCTCTACATTTATAGACGCTCGTACATTGAAGACAGTCGTGTTGGTTCTCCGAATTACCGTAAAACACATTTATATCGAACACACTTACAACAAATTCTTGGTTTTAGTAAAACAAGTTTCCATTCCCGTCGAGGTTTTTACTAAATGTTATTGCAATATGCGTATGACGAACTATGTTTATAACGAAGTAATTTGTTTCTCAGAGGTTATAGCCGTGGTTTGCTGTATCGCCACGTACATGCACATTATATCCAGATTGCCGACGTATTTATCGAGACGATATGTTCATCTGTGAGTTAATGCACAATTCAATTTCCATTTTATAGGTGACGGGGACAGCCGTAAAAGTTTCACTTGAGATCGTTAATTTCACAAACCCTGGTGGAAAGCTAATGAGGAACAATCACCTTGTAACGTGCGATCCTAGTACCCGTGGGAAAGGAAATAACAACCAAGCCAACAAGCTGGAGAGGGGAACATGTGACACACTATTTGATATTACGTTATACAAGTAGGCATATACATGTATATGTCCTGTTCATGCGCTGTAATCAGGGTATATTTGATAAAAATGTATTACAGCAAATATCCGTTGGTCGCTGTAATGCAATACATTTTGAAGACTTGACACATAATAGTAATACGTGAATACTTCTACGGTAAATGTGTATAATTATATCGTTGGAATTATTTCTTTGGCCCACATTTACTACTACATGTAATTCGTATCCTACAAATGCGTTTATTAAGGACCCATTGCTGTCTGGAATACAACCATTAATAACACTTCGTTGATGCATATATAATAATTTCAGATTTACCAATGATCAAAGGTATGGATTAATTCAAAATACAATTCCAACTTTTTACATATACCGAGCGCCAATGAAAACAACACTGTTATAATAACTAAATTTAATGGTTACAAAAACTTTATAGACAAAATGATTAATTCACCAAAAACTTAAATATTTCGACCTTCTTATCCCACCAATCTTGAAGGACAATTTCAAGTTGGCATCGAGTCTGAGGCTGTGGTTGACGTCATTTCACAACTTGATATTTGTTTGTTTGTTTGATTAATTAACGTCCTATTAACAGCTATGGTCATGTAAGGACGGCCTCCCATGTATGCGGTGTGCTGCGTGTATGTTGTGCGAGGTGGGTGTTTTGGAAGACTGCGGTATATTCATGTTGTGTCTTCTTGTATAGCGGAACTGTTGCCCTTTTTATAGTGCTATATAACTGAAGCATGCAGCCGAAGACACCAAGCAAAACACCCCACCCGGTCACATTATACTGACAACGGGCGAACCAGTCGTCCCACTCCCTGTATGCAGATCGCTGAGCAGGAGCAGAAACTACCACTTTTATAGACTTTGGTGTGTCTCGGCCAGGGGACAGAACACAGAACCTTCCTCACTGGGGCGAAGCTGGTCCCACACAAGTGTTCAATCGGACTGAAGTCCGGGAAGAAGGCAGGACAGAGTAGTGTTACCAGTAGATTACCATACACGACCAACAGAGGCGTTCTACGGTCGAATGAAATACCTCCCCAAACCATCATGCTACAACCACCCCACCTGTCACATTCGTTGACGCAAGAATCGACGTAGCGTTCTTCCCGTCATCTCCAAACACGAATTCTGATCTATTACGAAGATGAAAGCGACACTCGTCCTTGAACAGGATACGTCTCCATTGCCGCATGTGCTATCGACGATGACGCCTGGTCCACGTCAGACGATTTTGACGTCAACGTGGTGTCGGCATTTTTCCACGGAAAGGTCTGCGCGTGTTTAAACCAGCACTACGCAAGCGGCGGCGGACGGTAGACATTCATTAATGCCATTCGCTGTTCTGGCCGTATGGGCAGCTGTTTGTAAGCGGTCACGGGGATGGGTTACCCGTATATTACTAATCATGTCGATATGAAAATATCCACTCAAAAAGTGATGCGTTTTCATCGGCGCTCAGTATATAATTTTTTTCTATATTTCAAAACTTTAGATTCCTTACAGTTATATGCGTCTAAACATATGTAATGCATTGATGGGTCTATAAATTCAGTGTATTCCGTTATAATCTCAGCATCATGATGAATCATGACGATATAATTGTGAATTTGGCAAGTTTGGTTATTATTTCTTCGGCAAAGTATATTAACACATGCATTTCAATAGATGATACAGCAATTATATCTTGTGTTGTCTTTTTTTATTAGCAATAGTCACACGCCAATACTACGTTTAAAAACCAGACGGTTACTTGATACCAATATTATCAATGCTGGAAACATACAAAAACTGAACAAACATTCAGCTGTGTCGGGAAACATTTCAAATTGGCAACAGGTGATTATTAGCATTAGTGAATAGTCTGGCAAAGGAAGGTTAATTTCTTATGAAATGGAAAAAGGAAGGTTAATTTCTTATGAAATGGAAAAATGAAAAATCCCATTAAAATCGTTCTGTATGCGAAGAATTTAATTTATATTATATGAATCATAAAACGTCCTTCCGGCTGGCTACGTCTGTGCTGACATTTCCAAGCAGCCTCGCTTTCAACGATTTGGGCGATTACACGGGGTTTTTCCATAATTGATTTACACTGGTTTTTTTGCCCGACTATTCACTTTCATGTATAATTAACAATTTGAAAAGTATATATATCATAGCATAGCAAGCATTTGATAAGTATTACAGAATATCCTTTTGTAAAATCAACTGGTAATAACATTTCAACAAAATTCTATTTCAATAATAGATTGAAGAACAGAAAATGCCTATGTAAGTGTGTTAAATGTAGGTGTGATTTATGAAAATACGGGTAGCCATCGTTTTCCTCTCTACGTCTGCGTGGGGATATTAAATTGGGCTCCGTCTGTCCGTGTGCACGTCCGCCCGTCTTTCCGAGATTCTTCTTATGGGCTATAACTCAAAAACCTTTCAACGCAGCTCGTTGAAACTTTGCCCTAGTTGTGCATTTTGCTAGTGCGGACCTTCCATTTTTGGATTTTTTTCCGTTACCATGGAAACTCGGTAAAAAATTACAAATTACTGTTTCATTTTGTTACCCGCTGTTAATTCTTTTACAGTTTTACAATACTCACATACATTTAACACTATACTTGAATAATTGTTACTTTGACCTTGATGATTTTGGGTTTTTATACCAACTGCAGGGTGCGTGTCATACTTTGCGACTTCTTAATACAATAATGTCGTAGCAAGTGTTTAATTTGAATTTTTCCCTACTAGTGTTGTAAAAAAATAATTAAAAAACAATGTTATCGTCTATTGTCTTGCTAACTTGTTAATCCAAGAATTGTTAACATAGCTTGTTAACCAGTTTAATTATTCGAGTAATTCAAGTAATCGTACATATCAATGCATTTAATTGAATTTTAAACATTTTTTATGCAACTCAACATCATTTGCATTCTTTTCTGATTGTCTCTATTTGTTTCAGAATGTACAAATTGTCGCAGTTGTTAAAGATCAGGATCGATATCGGAAAACCGAAGTCATTTCACAATTCCAAACTCAGAGACAACTACCAGCTAAAGGAAACAGTGCAAACAAATCTGTTTATCCTATCACCTTGAGCAATCGTACCACGTACGTTTTTTGTTTAATGCAAAAATGAATGTTTACTGTGTCTCGGATGCTATTTTAATAATTACAAGTAAAAGTTTGTGTCTACAAAACACATATCCATTCATTGAAACGATAGTCTTTGTACAAATTTACACTTATCAAAAAAGTAAGAAATATTGAAATGACCCTGGCTGTTAATACGACGCTATACCAAATAAATCAAAACGTTATAAGAAAAAGGAATGTTCACATAATCAGTATCAAAATGGAATTGGGTGGTTTTTTCAGTACAAAAATATAATTTTATTTTGTCTATAAAAAACGTGGAAACAGAGAGATAACTTTGGTAATTGAATTTATTATATTGAGATTAAATGCAAGGAATGGTATCTAAGCCGGAAAGGAAATTGACTTTTTTGAACCAGAAACTTGTTTAGTAATTATCTTCGAACTACAGATTAATACGAACGTTGAACGTTATTTGTCAGAATTATGATTGTGATTACACTTGTGTAGCATACAGGATCCTGTATTTACGATATATACGGTTTATTTTATATATAAATATAAATAAGATCCTCTACCATTTCAGACTCAACATCCTCATAAAAGTTTGGTATGTAACATCCAACCTTTGTTCTTCAACACTGACAAGATATTTCACCTGTGATTCAAGAACTGGAGCATTAACCTGCAAACCTCCTGGTAAATTGCTTAAGAGACGCTGCGTTGTGAATTGATGTAAACTTTTGACATTTTGTGTTGCAATAAGTTATAATAAAAACTTTTTATGTCATCTGACTAAGGATGACATATATATGTGTGTAATCATTTTATAAAATTCGTCTCAAAGATTGATTTTTTGGTCGTAAGGCTAGCATAAATAAAATATAAACGTAATTGACTTTGCTCATGAAATTTCATTTATAATGAACACTCTATATATAACAATATAACAAATTATGTTGAAAAGGAGGCACCATTGATGTCTCGTCTAATATCCATGTTCTTCATATTATCGAATGAATATCAATATTCAGCTAGACGCTGGGGTTCTCTCGCGATTTAATCATATTGTTTTTAAAACATAGGTCCGTCTGTGGTACAGTTTAATTCTAGAAACATCCCATCGAGTGCACGTCAGCGATATCAATCAGCATTAATAGCTGTTTTAAAAGGAGGTGTATGCCCTATTTCCCCGACGTTTAGTCATCAGCGATGGGGACCTCTGGGGTAAAGTATTATCTGTTTTATATACAACACAAATGACTTTTAATCATGTAAAATCATATTATATTCAGTTCTGTTACGCGGATGCACAGTTTTCAAACAAACTTTTTTTCATAATCGGATCAAGTTTAAAAATAGTGACACCAATTCTTAAATAACCACCCACTGTCTAAATAGTAAATATCTTATAGTCTTGATTTATATAGGCCATTAAGACTACCGATTGCTGTTCGATTCATCCATCAACATTTAATCTGTATATTTTCATATTTTTCAGAAGAAAAACTACATTCTGGTTTACGTTAAATTGTAAAGGTCATCCGGTGCCGTCCATTACTATACAGTCAATGTTAGCTACTACACATACAACTGTAGCGAATCTCCTGAAACCTTCGCTAGGACATGTAACAACTCCTTCACATCAGGTAATCTTATCAGAAAAATAATAATCAGTGAGCAATGTTTATATACATCGCAGTTTTCATAATATAAACATTCTTAAATTACATTGCGTTACATAACAGTTTGAACAAAAATACTGAAATATGTGCAATAAAACATGACATCACATTGACGTTGTTTTCTGTAAGAGATTATAGTTCTTTTGTAAATCGTCTAAATATGACATAACTTCATTACGGTTTTATCTTTTTAAACTCTAAAATATCATCCATTTGAATTACCATACGATTGGCTGTTTTCGCGGGTCCAAACTATCGCGATTTGGACCTTAAATCGAATTATCGAATGAAAAGTTCTTGATTTCGCTTAAAGTGTATTATCAATTGAATATAATATTAATATTTCACGATTTAAAATTTCGCGAAAATGACGATGACCCGCTTAGATCGCGAAAATGACGTCTCCGCAAAAATAACTGGATATACGGTATCTTTCCAATTGAAAAGTTCTTTTTAAATGGCGGCTGCAAACTGAAGCTGTTAGTAGAAGGATTGGATTTTGAAGACTGCGGTTTTTCTTATATCTTTTTGCATGTGTTACCTTGGAAGTGTAAAGATGAAATTAAAGAAGCAATAATGAAATGGTATAACGATCTTACAGAGTCCTAACGTATTGGTGGCCATACGTGTCAAGGCCTACAGTAATCCAGATGGATCATGTAGGAGTACCAGGGGTTCCCGGAAGTGCTGTGATAATGGTACACATATTGGACATTGCAGCTCTTCAGACAAATGTGACCCAACCTTTAAACTCTGTTTTGGACAAGGGTAATCTCTGATTTTTGTTTTTTTTTAAATTATTATTTTCAGTTATTTTTCGGCGCCTGAAATAAAATCTGCTGAATTCAAATAACTTACTAATTTATTATATCCTTGTTCAATAATTTTAAAATTTCGATATTTGGAAAAGTATGAATTAAAACTTCTCCTCTCCTAAAACCAGGTCTCCTGCATCGTGTATTTCGACACCATCTACTACAAACACCAACACGATAGTGTCCTGCGGAGATATCAATACTAAGGATGATCAGTCCATCCGGGCAACTAACCCAACAGTTACCAGTCTAGCATGGACTCAGTGGGTACGTCTTTACAACAACAAACTATGGAAAATTATGATTTATTTTATTTATGTATCACATTTAACGTAAACATCCGTTAGTTTTTAATTAACTAAAAGGTTATTTTACGATCGACAACTAGAATTATTCAACTGCCGGAAAATGTAGTTCATATGGCTCAATCGTATCCGTTGAAAAAGACCACACATTCAGTTGTTACCTATAGGAGATTTCAGAAAAGATGGCGATGACGTCACACAAAGGTACATCCGGGCGCTCAAAGGTACAACTCTGTATATCTACACATAAACATAGTGGGAACACAGCCGCTTGCGATGATTGTTTACATTCTATTGTAATAAATAGTGCGACAATCCGAGAACTATTGCGTTATTTTAATTATAAAAAGGGTAAATAAATATATTTAACAAAAATATTTAGATATAAACATCTGGTATTCATATATATTACTCTATTTATACTCCATTTTCGACCGCCACGAGTAAAAACACGGTCGACATTAGACATACGTATAAACATTGACAGAAGTTACAAAATTATCAGAAACTACATATTAAATTCCAAGTTTTCCCAAATAATATAATGATATTTTAATAATCGATTACTGTTTTCTAAGTTTAACTTGGTAAAACATCTTACGATGTGTGATTATGACTAAATTAAAATTTGCCTTCGTAGATTACCCCAAGCGCACGGCAGCCATTACGTACAGTACTGCCGAGATCCCGAATTTCGTCATTTTTCAGAGTCACAAAATTATATATTCTTGTTAACTTTTTCGTCAGAAATTTTGGAATTTAGTTTATGACATTCAAAAGAGTCATTTTATAGTTTCTTTTTATCATATTTTAAAACAAAACTTCGAGTATTTTAGGATTCTCGATGCCGTGCGCAATGTGTCCTGGTCGGCATTTCTAGTATTACGATCTAGCTATGTTGTAATTCATAAATCTAAATGTAGTCTATCTAACATGCATTCAAATTACTTAAAAGTAATATCATCTCAATTTGGCATTTCACATAACGGCACATGGAATAAAAGTGACTAAAAATTAAAAAATAAATTCATGAAATTGAACGATTTCACTATTTCACTATTTTATTTTTCGAGATATCGATACATCGATACATCTTCATTTATGTGTAACCGTGGTTACCATTTATACCATTTATTTAAAACCAGATATACATAGGAAATAACGAAATATATATCTTTTACAAGTACTTATTGAGATATACGTTGGTAATTACGTATAAATATTATTAATTTCCCAACTATTGGCTTTTGACCGAGGTGATCTACCGGCGAAGCCATGCACGAGCGGCCGTGGTCTGACCAGGTGGTTCACATTTCGTTATATTTATATTAAATAGTGTTATGAACAGATTTTCCGTGTATTACAGAAATATGATACATTGAAGTCAATTATTTATTCATAACTTTTTCACAACATGGATTTCTATGTGTGAACAAAAAGCGTGTACATGTGACGGCCCGACACCGCTTCGCAAGCTGGCCTCAACACTAAATCTACACAAATATATTTAGCAATAAGAAATTGTAAAATATAAATGTCTGTAATCTCTGAAACAATAAGAAACTATTTTAATGTCAGAATTTGCAAGTATGAAAGTGTATACTTTTGCCACAGTATCGATTTTGTAGCAGTGCTGTACGTATCTGTTATTGTTTTCATCAGTCGACATACAGTGTTTGTACCTTTGAGGACCCGGATGTAAACTTTCTGTGACGTCACGCCATCTTTTCTGAAATCTCCTATATTGTATGCATTTGTGTAGTCTGTTATACGAATTTGTAGACCAGTATAACACTGTGGGGTCTACAACTCTCGGTTTCTTTTAAAGACTGTACTTGTCGTAATGTATTACTAAGTATTGTATGTTTCATTACAATATTCCGTAAGTATAAATAATATTTTACTGCAAACTTTTTCTAGTCTATGTAACTTGTAAAAAGTGACAAATGATCTATATTGTGTTCTGCATATTACAAAGTTAGTATCCTTGCGGTTATGTATCGATTGTAACGTCATTACTTTGCAAGCAAAAATACACAGTGTTCTCTGCAAAACATTACGTTAAAATCAACAATGAAAAAAACAAACATGACGCAACATATTCAGTACCTACTCATAAGGACAGGTAAGCCAGAAATATACAAATACAGAATAATTACTATTAGTAAATAACATGATAAAGGACATTCAAATCATACGATAATCACCACATGAGCAAGGGAATATGTCGCTATCATACTTTTAACAAAATACAATACAAAATATTTACATGGATGTCTTCAATTTTCATCAATCAGGGCATGATAAAATTGTCTATCGAAGTTCAAGATGATGATCAGAATCACCATGAGATCATAGATGAGCTGACAACTCGGCATAATATTGTACCTAGTTCATCACTGGCCGAGGCGACAACGCAAATTGTAACCTTGCATAGCCACGTCAGGTAAATATCATATGGTATACTATACTGATCACATGTTCCAGCGTTTTGTGCTAGACTAGTGTAACGGTTAAACTCTAGTCAATGTTTATCAGAAAAGCTATTTAATATAGTTACTAACAATAAAAATGCAACACTTTAGAACATGAAGATGCACTAAAGCACTTGAAACCTATACATTTTATACTTTAGGAGAAGTACTGTATGGTTCAGTAGTGTAGATACCGTACTGAGGAAATAATCTCCAACCACGTCAGCATTCACATTTTAATAAAAACTATAGATAGCAATATCTCAACATTCGCAAGAGAACCAAAATATGTTTCGTGTTTATAGGTTACGTGTATCAATGTGTTTCAATGCTGCTTTGGACATGACTTCTAATATCTATTTAAATATTATTGACGTTAAGATACGTATATCAATGCGCTTTTTGTCTTACTGTGAAGTTAAAAACATTTAATTGAAATAGAAATAATCAAGGTATTTCAGGAATCGATTATGAGACATTCCCTTGCCGAATTTAGCCATTTTGTTTCTTGCTCTACAAACACGTCAACAAGCTCGACGATACCTTTGTAAACCACTGGCATGTAGGTACATGTAGTTGTCGAACGCCGACAGAAAACTTGACTTCAGTCGATGAAACCAAACCTATAATTAGTAATAGGTGGAGTCATGTAGGAAATAAATCGGTAACTATCTACGAAGAGGTAGCTTTCAGTTGTGTGTGACCTACCAGGATTATTTACTATGAGCAAAGAGTCCTGACCTGTAACCATATGGGGTCCTATTTTAGCAAGAGGTACTGTAATGTAATGTCAGTACCTCAAGGGTTGATTTCAATTGTTTCTCTAAATAAAGTTCATACAAGTGAATGAATACAAAGTAGCATGTGCTTCTGTGTGTTTCAGTGTTACCTTAGAGCTGTTGGTGTGGTGTATGCCACATATGTATGGGAGAAAACTGTGATGTCCACTGTGTGGAATCTTCAAAGATTAAATGTAACCAGACTACGGGTGACTACGGGTCATAAATACTGCACAAAAGGTGGGTGTACAGATTATTTTTGCACAGTTCTCGTGAAATTAGTCCACATCAAGCAGGATATATATATGCAACACAAATGAGTATACAGTCTGTATCAAATTTTAAGAGCCTATACTTACGCAATGCATTATTCTTATTTAGTTTAGTTTAATCAATAAAACAAAGTATATAAGGCGTAATCATAAATGTGACTTTCGCGTATGTTTATTTTCTTTTTTATCTAAACATTACATAAATGTGCAATAAGACATTACTATACTGTGTCATGTGAAATTTCAGCGATTTCCATCTTAATACCTTTTTGGAGATTTACAGAAATTCCGTGGTTATGCTTCTCGCGTCCACCTTTGAATTCAATAATACAACATATAGCTCATACACAATAATTAGATTTTATTGCATTATCGGTCCTGTTGCTCACTTTACGTCATTGGTTATGTAGCATTACAACATTGTAATTACTGTCTCTTGTATTCTGACAGGTTGGACGGGTACCAACTGTTCCACCTGTAACCAGTCAGTGTGCCACAATCATGGGGACTGTGTCGCAGATCACAGCGGACACCCCAAGTGTGAGTGTCATCACGGCTGGTCAGGACAACACTGTGAAAACAGAATCGACAGGTGTCAACCAAACCCGTGTCAACATGGCGGAGCATGCAACAATACAAACGGTTCATTCACCTGTAAATGCACAAATGGGTGGTATGGACACGCATGTTCTTTACCTGACAGATGTAAACTCCATAAGCCATGTGCAAATGGTGGAACATGTTTAAATACACCTACTAGTTACAATTGTTCATGTATAAAGGGATGGACTGGCCAAAACTGTTCAATGGATGTGAATGAGTGTCTTGCCTCCAGACAATCTTGTCTTCATGGAGGGACCTGTATTAATAGAAACGGTTCATTTCAATGTAACTGTGCAGCCGGATGGACGGGGTCAGTATGTTCCGAAGATATCAATGAATGTAACAACAGTAAAGTTAATCCTTGTCATAATGGTGGAACGTGTCACAACACTGCTGGTGGGTTCACGTGTACCTGTACTAACCTTTGGTCCGGACGTACGTGCGAAGGTGATGTCAATGAATGTTTGAGGTCAAATCCTTGTCGCCATGGCGGAACATGTCGGAATACGAATGGGTCATATTCGTGTCATTGTCCTTCTAATTGGAAGGGAAACAGATGCCAATTAGATTTGAATGAATGTAGGAACACGTCGATATGTCAAAATGGCGGATCATGTCATAACACAGATGGCAGTTTCACTTGTAGATGCGTATCTGGGTGGACGGGAAATACGTGTGGCATTGATGTAAATGAATGTAAGTCACCGAACCAATGTTCGAACGGGGGAACATGTCAGAATACTGGTGGTGGCTACCTTTGTCACTGTCCACCAGGATGGTCTGGGCCAACATGTGAACGTGACATTGATGAATGCAGCACATCCTCACCATGCTATCATGGTGGGACTTGTGAAAACTTTAACGGTAGTTTTGGTTGCCATTGCTCAAATGGATGGACTGGACAAACGTGTGAATAAGACATTGATGAATGTAAGGCATCAAACCCATGTCTCCATGGCGGAAGCTGCCAGAATCATAATGGAAGTTTCAGCTGCATTTGTCCGACTTGGTGGACGGGACAGACATGTGATAGGGATATTGACGAATGTTTTATCATTGACGCCGTGTCGTCATAATGGCATATGTCATAATGTAAACGGGGTTACACATGTCAATGTAATCCTCGTTGGACAGGAATCTCGTGTGAGACTGATGTAGACGAATGCAAGGATTCCAATCCTTGTCTACATGGCGGAACCTGTCTAAATAGTAACGGAAGTTTTTCGTGTATCTGTCCACAAACATGGACGGGTGAAGTGTGTGATATCGACGTCAATGAATGCAATACAACGGACATCTGTCTAAATGGTGGTTCCTGTTACAATTTCGACGGTTCATTCTCTTGTGAATGTGCCCCGGGATGGTCAGGACGACACTGCCAAACAGATAATGACGAATGTCAAATCAATGGAATCTGTCATAACAATGGCAGTTGTCAAAACATAAATGGGAGTTTCGTTTGTCATTGCGTGAGTGGTTGGACTGGTACAACGTGTCAGACAGATGTAAACGAATGTAAAAATCCATCTCCTTGTCTCAACAATGGAACTTGTTACAACACGAATGGTTCTTTTGACTGTGAATGCAAAAATGGGTGGATGGGAAAGACATGTGTGACTGACAGAGACGAATGTCAGGACAGTGAGGTATGCCAAAACAACGGTACATGTAGTAATTCAATAGGCAGTTTCAGTTGCGCGTGCAAAAATGGCTGGGAAGGACATACATGTGAAATAGATGTTAATGAATGTGAAATCTCCAAAAACCCTTGTATTCACGGTGGACTTTGTAATAATACTGACGGAAGTTACACATGTCTAATGTAATTCCTCGTTGGACAGGAATCTCGTGTGAGACCGATGTAGACGAATGCAAGGATTCCAATCCTTGTCTACATGGCGGAAACTTGTCTAAACAGTAACGGAAGTTTTTCGTGTATCTGTCCACAAACATGGACGGGTGAAGTGTGTGATATCGACGTCAATGAATGCAATACAACGGACATCTGTCTAAATGGTGGTTCCTGTTACAATTTCGACGGTTCATTCTCTTGTGAATGTTCCCCGGGTTGGTCGGGACGAAACTGCAAACAGATAATGACGAATGTCAAATCAATGGAATCTGTCATAACCATGGCACTTGTCAAAACACAAATGGAAGCTTCGTCTGCCATTGCGTGAGCAGTTGGACTGGTACAACGTGTCAGACAGATGTGAACGAATGCGAAAATCCGTCACCTTGTCTCAACAATGGAACTTGTTACAACACAAATGGATCTTTTGACTGTGAATGTAAAAGCGGGTGGATGGGAAAGACATGTGCGACTGACAGAAACGAATGTCAGGACAGCGATGTATGCCAAAACAACGGTACATGTAGCAATTCAATAGGCAGTTTCAGTTGCACGTGTCAAAATGGATGGAAAGGACATACATGTGAAATAGATGTTAATGAATGTAAAATCTCCAACCCTTGTATCCACGGTGGGATTTGTCATAATACTGACGGAAGTTACATATGTCTATGTGATCCTCGTTGGACAGGAATCTCGTGTGAGACCGATGTAGACGAATGCAAGGATTCCAATCCTTGCCTACATGGCGGAACATGTCTTAACAGTAACGGAAGTTTTTTCGTGCAACTGTCCACAAACATGGACGGGTGACATGTGTGATGTCCGACGTCAATGAATGCAATACAACGGACATCTGTCTGAATGGTGGCTCTTGTTATAATTCCGACGGTTCATTCTCTTGTGAATGTTCCCCGGGATGGTCGGGACAAAATTGCCAAACAGATAATGACGAATGTCAAATCAATGGAATCTGTCATATAACAATGGCACTTGTCAAAACACAAATGGAAGCTTCGTCTGCCATTGCGTGAGCAGTTGGACTGGCACAACGTGTCAGACAGATGAAAACGAATGTGAAATTTCCAAACCGTTGTCTCAACAATGGAACTTGTTACAACACACATGGCTCCTTTGACTGTGAATGTGAGAGTGGGTGGATGGAAAGACATGTGCGACTGACTGAAACGAATGTCAGGACAGCGATGTATGCCAAAACAACGTACGTTAGCAATGGCAGTTTCAGTTGCACAAAATGGATGAGAAAGGACATACATAGTGAAATAGATGTTAATGGAATGTAAAATCTCCAACCCTTGTATTCACGGTGGGATTTGTCATAATACTGACGGAAGTTACATATGTCTATGTGATCCTCGTTGGACAGGAATCTCGTGTGAGACCGATGTAGACGAATGCAAGGATTCCAATCCTTGCCTACATGGCGGAACATGTCTTAACAGTAACGGAAGTTTTTCGTGCAACTGTCCACAAACATGGACGGGTGACATGTGTGATGTCGACGTCAATGAATGCAATACAACGGACATCTGTCTGAATGGTGGCTCTTGTTATAATTCCGACGGTTCATTCTCTTGTGAATGTTTCCCGGGATGGTTCGGGTCAAAAATTGCAAACAGATAATGACGAATGTCAAATCAGTGGAATCTGTCATAACAAAGGCACTTGTCAAAACACAAATGGAAGCTTCGTCTGCCATTGCGTGAGCAGTTGGACTGGCACAACGTGTCAGACAGATGAAAACGAATGCGACATTTCCAAACCGTGTCTCAACAATGGAACTTGTTACAACACACATGGCTCCTTTGACTGTGAATGTGAGAGTGGTTGGATTGGAAGACATGTGAGACTGACTGGGACGAATGTCAGGACAGTGATTCATGCCAGCACAATGGCACGTGTAGCAACACAATAGGAGGTTTTGTTTGTAACTGTTCTCCAAACTTGGACTGGACATACTTGTTTGAAAAAGGGATGTTGAAGGGGGGTATGTTGTTAATAATATCCCTATAATGCCCATAAACTCAGGGAACATTACACATGTCTCTATAACCATGGGTCCGAAAGGTTCGCTATAGGTTAGTGGAATGCCTGGTGATGGAATGGACTAGGCACTCTCTTGCGAATAAATGTTAGGAGACGAGATGGCATGGTTTGGCGAAGATTATTCTTCATGTCTGCTCGTGCGGTTCTTGTCACAAATACCTGCCTGGATCTTTACCGATATATGCCTGTTTGTAAGAACAGTAGAATTGTAGAAAAGATAGGACTTTTGTGTAGAAAGAAGGGGAGAACAATATAAAAAAACGACAGAGAAATGGTGCGGCATCATGGCGGGGGACGGGGCTGTGAATTGTGGTGAGTGGAATGACGTTAGGATGAATTCTGGTTACACATAGTTCTACCTTGTAAAAAAAAAAAAATAAAAATAATGCGGTTTGTAACAATACTGATTGGTCCTACAATTTGCCTTTGTGTACATGGATAGGGATGGGAAACATTGTGAAAATGACATAGATGAGTGCAATGGTGGTCCTGCGCCTGTGCTTTAATAAACGCTACATGAGAGTTAACACGTTAGGCTCCATACAAGTGCGCCTGTGTCCGTTGGCTGGACAGGAATGCAGTGTAACACAGATATCGATGAGTGTTCAGCAATGAATCCCCGTGTTCAGCAACGAGAGTGAATGTCATAACCACAAACGGCTCGTATATCTGTGCGCTGCACAACCGGCTGGGAGGTACACTACTGCCGCGGTAGATGTGAATGAGTGTGCAGTTCACAGACTATGTGACCACGACGGGACCTGCCAAAACGTTAACGGTAGTTACACGTGTTCTTGTGTACCTGCATGGACTGGGCAGAACTGCACTGAAGACGTCGATGAATGCCTCTCAAATCCATGCAAAAACACAGGCACATGTATGAATAGTCCCGGTAGTTATTCCTGCTCCTGTTCCACGGGATGGAATGGACGTCTATGTGAAGTTGACGTCAATAAATGTTCCCACACCGTATGTCTCAATGGCGGACATTGTATAAACTCAGATGGGAGTTATACATGTCAATGTCCTGCTGATTGGCATGGCAACAACTGTGAACTAAAAAATATACCGACAACGAACGGTATACCGCATACAATATCTACCGATATAAACAACCCAGAACATTCGACAAGGACATCATCAGGCACTGTTGTATCCTCACATGTGATGACAACTGCATCAACTTATCATGAATCATCAGCAGCATCGGAAGTAATTTCTACAACAACCCCGGGAAATACACCTGCTCACTTCACATCAAAATCTATAGAGCCAGGTTCAACTGACCGTGGAAACTCGGAATCAGGTTCTACTACACTTACTACTGCGAGCGTTTCCTCGGTTAAACCAATACATTATGCCTCATCAACATCAAGCAAAACAGTACTATCTTCGTCAGCAGTAAGTCAACCAATAACAATATCAAGGTTTTTTACGTCTACAATATCAACCACATCGCCGACATTCCATTCATCGTCCACTAGTCCGATAGTGCCTCCTAAACCTACCAAAACTGTACCCCATAATTCACAACCTCACACTAGAACAAATCCTACCACAACACCAACAAGACCGACTTCTCTCTCAGCAGGAGATAACACAGGTAAGAATATGGTTTATGACCCGGAAGAGATTTTTCTGAGCATTTACATGAAACTTTTAACTAATCACGGCGATGTTCGCACGAAATAAGAAAGATACAGGGCTTCCAATGTTTACATACATGTATGACGTATAGTCAATATATCATATTACACACAGTTTAAATATTGATTTCTGTCAAAATATATAAACCTCATGGGATTTCCTAACTAATAGATGTCGTTAGAGACACTGTTGTTTGGTATTTTATGGAAAGCGTTGATAACATTTCACCTATTGTTTGTACTGATAAAAGACTACTAAGGTAAAAAAGACGTTGTTTCGTTCATAAATGCATTTCGTGTGATTATTAATTTTGTTTTAAGATCTTGCTCTTATTCTACATGTCGTTATCATTTTTGCGTCACAGATTACGTATCGCTGACGTTTGTGGGAAGTGGAAATGCTACTATGTCGATGTTGTTGACCACTGGGGTGAAGGCGATGGTCAAGCGAATCTGTTCCCAGGGAAAAACAAACATAAAACAGATACACTTCACGTAAAATATCTTCTATCCAACCAAAACAATTTACACAGGCAACATGTGTTCAGATTAATTTGACTCAAAAGGATCTTGACCTGAAATCATATACCCCAATATTGAATTATTTCATATGAAGAAAACCTCTCATCAAATTTAGAAAAAAATCTTGACTTTGGATAGAACCTTACGTCATTTTTTGCTCGTTTCCTCGTGTTGTAACGAGCAAAAGGGTGACGTTAGGTTCACACAAATGAATTGACCTGAAAGAAATGATGCATGTGTAAATATTCTTTGATAGATTATCGAATGTAATAATTGTCATTAACTATATATCTATTGATATGAATAGCTTTGTTACTCAAGTAATTTTGATAATTTTCATCAATTTATCGACAGGTCATAATTCCGTCTTTGCATATAATTGAGTTAGCTCCCTTGCGGATAGGTATCGATTGTTACGTCATTATTTTGTGAGCGCAATTCACTTCGTTTTCTCCGAAGATTATGGCGTTACGCTCGCAAACACATGACGTCACAATCAATACCTACCCGCAAGGGCAGATAACTCTATACTATACGGAATTGCGCAAGAGAAAATATAAACAAAGACTTCGAATATACAAATGTAATAATGTAAATGTACAACATTTAATCATTTAATAAATTTCATAATATCCAGTTATATTTCCATGTGTCCAATATTACCTTTCGTTGTAACACGGATAAGTAAGTGAAGCTAGCTTTCATGACTTAATTACAAAATATTTAATGAAATCGGTAAGGTCTCGAAGAAACTCAAGATTACAAAGTTAAACAAATCGGGAATACACATATGTATAAGATATCTTGTTTACATCCCAAAAATTTTTGGCATCACCAAAATCGCTATTACACCTTTGTATTATTTCAGTAGTGGCCACTCCAGATGCCACATTGAATTTGTGGCTATGTGTAATAGCCAGACATTATCACAGGACCAGGTTGACTTGGCTATAAATACAGATTCTACCATACAGCGAATGTTTCCTCTTCCTCTAGTTCACACGAAAACACAAGAGACACCTCCACCTACAAAGGTAAGTTATATTGTCATCAGTAGTCTATATGACTGAAGGCAATACCTTGGAGGGCGCAGTCAAATGTTTCAGTAATCATAACTTAGGCACTGTTAAAAAGTGCAATTTATTGAAATAACGTAGCCGAATTTTCTGTTTATTTTTTATTCATTTAATCACACTCTGTCCTTGTCCCCAAACCCATATTTGGGAAGGAAACCCCCATTAGAGAATGAAGAAATTTTTATTTCCGTAACAGATATTCCATTTTTGGATTTAATTTGCATTTGATTAATCAACATCGCTTACTGAACTGCATATGGAATGGTACTTTGCCCACATTACATGATATCTTAAAAAGTGACAATTTATTATCGTTTCTCCTATTTTTCCTAACTGACTCGTTCTATTGGCTCCCTTCACAACTCTTTACTTTTGGCATTTAGTTAATTGTTCGCATCTGTGTGTAAGGTTCTAGGTTGTGTCCACTGGTTGAGAGACAAATTACCCCATAAAACAGTAAGTGTCTTCTGCATATAACTTTGCATAAATAGAGTAAATAAACGGAGTAAAACGAGGTAAAACAAAACAGCTGTATGACGATATTCTTACAATTGCAGGACTGGCTGGCTGAGAACTGGTTTGTGGTAGCTGGGGCCGGAGCTGGAGTTGTTTTCCTTATCGCAATCAGTGTAATTATTAGGAAACGACGTAAACATAGGTATGTGTAACTAGGAGTTAATGTTTTATTATTAGTTTTCTCTTGATATATCACAATGGTTATTATTTATCATTAGTATATTATGGATATTTTTAGAAACATTAATTGGGTGGCGATTATCATAACACTAAATGTAAGAAAAGGGTTCGCATTGCCTAAAGTATTCCGTCTTTACATATAACATAGTAAGCTCCCTAGTGGATAGGTATCCATTTATGTGAAGTCATTATTTTGTGGGTGTAATTCGCGTGGTTTTCTCCAAAAATTTTGACATTACGCTCAAAACACATGACGGCACAATCAATACCTAATCGCAAAGACAGACAACTCTTAAATATGCAATTACAGTATAAAACTAGAACCAATCACTGATTAATTAACTTCTTGGTGTTAATGATATTTTCACTATAGCTAAAGAACTATATTTTCTATAATCAGTTTTCTTTTGCTAGGAGGAGAGGTATGACCATGCTAGATGATAGTATTCAAATGGACAGACGATCGTCGACAGTAAACTTGATAAGCAATTCAGTCTATGATAGTTTTTCTACAACCAATGCATAATCTTTCAAGTTGTAAAAGTAGCAAAGATCACCGACTCTATCATGTTCAGGTATTCTGTCTTTGCAGATTACAGTTATCTTCTCTTGTGGTTGTGAATTGGTTGTTACATGTACGTATTTAGTTTGTGTGCGGACATTACGTCATTTTTTCTTTGAATCTTATGACGCTACGCTCACTCAAAAACACGTGACGTAACAAATCATGTCTACATGACATATATTGTACCCGCAAGAACAAATAACTGTAAAATACAAATGCAGAATACGCGGTAGACATGGCGTTCTGATGGTTATAAATGTAAAATCTACCAAATATTTGTGAATGGATATATGACTAATTGCATTCGGCTTTCAAGTTGAAAGTTGTGAATTTTTTTCACTCCAAGGAATGTTTTAATTAATTTGATTAATCTTCGGGATGTTCGTGAAACTGAGAGATAATTTAGAGAAAAAATACAGAGTCAGTAATGTTTTCTGACAGAAATATGTGAAGTCAACTGTTTCGTGACATAAGCTCCCTAATAGTTTCAGGAATATAAATATCCATAGTTCTACAATGATAACGTTGATGTACAAAATAAATGTCGTGGTTAGTAAATTCGAGGTTTTAAAACAACCACAAAAATAACGATATTTTCTACAGTGTCTTGGATTTCTTGTTACATTTGAGATTCGTCATCAAATTCATCCGTCCTTTACAGCATAATATCATGACTTCACCTCGCCCGATACGGGTCTCTTTTAGACCAAATATTTGACCAATTGGCTGAACTTCAGTCATTCACTGTCGTCTGCGCGGTGCTTTTCTTGGTCGCCATCTTGTTTTTGATGACGTTATAGGTGCAAAGACAACATGAATATATCGCAGTCTCCCAAAACACGTACCTCGCACTTCACACACGCTACACACTGCATATATGGGAGGCCGTCCTTACATTACCCTAGCTGTTAATAGGACGTTAAAATAATCAAACAAACAAACAAACAATGTGCAAAGAAAGAAACTAGATAGATCGTCTAAAGCTAATTTGAGATTTTACTTACTAGTACCCAATACGAGAATATCTTGAATATCATATGTCGTCATTTTAACAAATAAAAATACTGTACAGTCTTACAAGAGGTGGGTTAAACATTATTACCTGTTAAGCATTATGGCGCGTAGTATTTATGATTCAGTGATAAAGGTTATAGAGAACAAGAAAAAGGCTTCGCGTACAGTGATTATACATTTTGTACATATTTTCAAATTATGTCTGATGATCTAGAAAGTACTTTCAAATTATTATGTATCACTAGTATGTTATATATCATAGTTACAATGGTTTTGATTGGCGAATACACGCGCGACATTTAAGTTCAGAATTAGACAATTATGTTTAACACACGCAAAAGAATTGAGCACAATTGATTTCACCTAATTTTTACAATAAAATGTGCATATTGTTGTTACTGTTGTTGTTCTGTTATTTTTTATTTATCTTTTTTTTCTTGTGCTAAGCGCTCAGCATAAGTGGTGTGGGACGACTGGTTTGGACTTTGTTACTATAATGTGACCGGTTGGTGTGTTTTTATGCGATATATTCATATAAAATAGCAAAAGTTTCCTTTATTGCAAAGCGACACAATACGAATATACCGCACTCTCCCAATACATTCAGACATGCAACATATCGCATACAGGGAAGACCGTACTTCAATGGCACTTAACTGTTAAATATTATAGGATGTTAACCTAATCAACTAACACCCTCTCACACACACAACACTCGAGTATAACTAACAAACACACCCTCTCACACACACAACACTCGAGTAGACACCTTCTCACACACAACACTCGAGTACAACTAACTAACACACCTTCTCACACACAACACTCGAGTACAAACTAACTAACACACCTCTCACACACAACACTCGAGTACAACTAACACTAACACACACAGTACAACTAACTCATTCACCACACCAACACTCGAGTACAACTAACAACACACACCCTATCACACACAACACTCGAGTACAACTCACACACAACACTCGAGTACAACTAACATAACACCACCTTCTCACACACAACACTCGAGTACAACTACATGTACAAACATCCTTTCACACACAACACTCGAGTACAACTACATGTACAACATCCTTCACACACACCGACAACTAACAACACACATTCTCACACACACAACTACACAACTAACAAACACATCTCACACACAACACTCGAGTACAACTAACTAACACACCTTCTCACACACAACACTCGAGTACAACTACATGTACAAACACATCCTTCTCACACACAACACTCGAGTACAACTACATGTACAAACACATCCTTTCACACACACAACACTCGAGTACAACTAACTAACACACACTACACACAACACTCGGAAAAGTTCACACACACACTCAAACACATCCTTTCACACACAACACTCGAGTACAAACTACATGTACAAACACATCCTTTCACACACCGCACTCGAGTACAACTAACTAACACACCTTCTCACACACAACACTCGAGTACAACTACATGTACAAACACATCCTTTCACACACAACACTCGAGTACAACTACATGTACAAACACATCCTTTCACACACCGCACTCGAGTACAACTAACAAACACACCCTCTCACACACAACACATCGAGCACAACTAACAAACATCCTCTCACACACAAACACTCGAGTACAACTAACAAACACACCCTCTCACACACAACACTCGAGTACAACTAACAAACACACCCTCTCACACACAACACTCGAGTACAACTAATAAACACACCCTCTCACACACACAACACTCGAGTACAACTAACAAACACACCCTCTCACACACAACACTCACACTCAAGTACACTCACAAAAACACCCTAACAAACACACACACAACACTCGAGTACAACTAACAAATACACACCCTCCACACACAACACTCGAGTACAACTAACAAACACACCCTCTCACACACAACACTCGAGTACAACTAACAAACACACCCTCTCACACACAACACTCGAGTACAACTAACAAACACACCCTCTCACACACAACACTCGAGTACAACTAACAAACACCCTCTCACACACAACACTCGAGTAAACTAACAAACACACCTCTCACACACAACACTCGAGTACAACTAACAAATACACCCTCTCACACACAACACTCGAGTACAACTAACAAACACACCCTCTCACACACAACACTCGAGTACAACTAACAAACACATCCTCTCACACACAACACTCGAGTACAACTAACAAACACACCCTCTCACACACAACACTCGAGTACAACTAACAAACACACCCTCTCACACACAACACTCGAGTACAACTAACAAACACACCCTCTCACACACAACACTCGAGTACAACTAACAAACACACCCTCTCACACACAACACTCGAGTACAACTAACAAACACACCCTCTCACACACAACACTCGAGTACAACTAACAAACACACCCTCTCACACACAACACTCGAGTACAACTAACAAACACACCCTCTCACACACAACACTCGAGTACAACTAACAAACACACCCTCTCACACACAACACTCGAGTACAACTAACAAACACACCCTCTCACACACAACACTCGAGTACAACTAACAAACACACCCTCTCACACACAACACTCTCAGTACAACTGACAAACACACCCTCTCACACAACACTCGTGTACAACTAAAAAACACACCCTCTCACACACAACACTCGAGTACAACTAACAAACACACCCCTCCACACACAACACTCGCGAGTACAACTAACAAACACATCCTTTCACACACAGCACTCCAGTACAACTGACAAGCACACCCTCACACACACAACACTCGAGTACAACTGACAAACACACCCTCTCACACGCAACACTCAAGTACAACTGACAAACACACCCTCTCACACGCAACACTCGAGTACAAGTGCGCCTGATACGAGATAATATTGTACATTGTTTTGACATCTGGCCGACTTCATATGTCGGAAAGAGATCTTGGACACAAATCAGCGATCTTTATCTCCTTTGGAGGGAGGCGTGGAGTACTATCAGTGATAAACTGTTGTTGTTTGCTCGTCACACATTGTCATTAGACGATAACGAGTCCCAACATACATACATTCCCTATACCGTTATCGATATGTGAACTTCACACGTAGCTTCGTGATTGATTAACTGATATACTTAATGTAGCTTAGTTTGTACGTATTACATCGCACGGATTGGGCACATGTTATATATAGCTTATAAATACTGCGTCCTTTACAATTTACAATTCATCGAATAATGTACATACATATACTTAAATCAAAACGGCTTTTCCTTAACAGTTTTAAGAAAATTAAGTAAATGTTTTGGATCACGCGGGTCTTTTCTGTGCTTCCCTGAGTGATTGACTATGCTTGTAGTATCACTGTACGTCATGCGACAAAAACAGAGAAATACTCAGGGAGCAGTAATGCGCGCGCGCATGTGTTTAGTGTTTAAGCTTGCGATATAAATGTTCTTGCGCTATAATTATTATTCCTAAATTGCTTTTTCGGAAACGTAGTAGGTCATTTTGATCATTTACAATTAAGGCGAGACAACTCGAGATATTTTGACAAAGAGCTTCGCGATCGTTTTTCCCTCTTTTTTTCTCTCTTTCCTATCGATTTGTAATAAACAATATATATGGTGGTAAATCAGTTTATAAAATCCTGGTACATGTACTGTATCCGATATATATATATATCAATAATAATTTGATATCTCATTTATCAAAATATTATATTATCATTGAAAACTTTCAACAAAATACATTGTTTTTTATATAATAATATCACTGACACTTCTTCTGCGGAAAGTGTGAAAGGAAAACCACATTGCAATCCGTGTCCATGTGTATTCATGCAGTTTACAGTTTTATGCTTGTTTTTATCGCCAGATCTAGAGCTTGACAGAAATAGTAGCAGTGCAAATCTTGCTGATACAGAAAGTTATTATGGTTGATTTTATCCCAAATCAAAATGTATGAATTTTGAATTTGAATTATCTCCCTTCTACTGTTAGAAGGACAAGTAAAGCGCGACAGCCTCGAGCTCCCGCGTAATAGATTACATGTAGATTAAATTCCCTAATCGGGTTTACTGCAAATGTCTACAGGATTTTTTTCTGAACTCGTTACATTTTTGTTGTGGTTGAAATCTCAGTGGGTTTTTTTTTATGTACTCCCTTCCTTTTCCTATTAAAAAGAAAAACATATCTCTTCAATGTCTATACATAACTAATTGAAAATAATGAAATAAAAAATAGATTAACAATGTATTTATGCAATATTGATTGGGTCATCCCTGCATGCACGAAAAATGTTCGACACATCGATTATGGGTGGTTATAGAAGTTTACATATATATGGTTTATACTAACAGGGATAAAAATAGTAGTGTTAATTACTAGGTATTAATGAGTTATTTTAATTATTTTATGTGTAGGATATAAGTGTTTGTATATCAATTAATATCTTAGTCGAATATAAATCGGTATTATTTTACAAACCTTTGATTGAACATTGATCGATGTCAGTTACATAGAATCTATATACAGGTGTATATGTTCTCAATTTAGCATGTGTTCTGCACATACATATGCATGTATCAGTTTAAATGTGAGAGATTATACATGTATATACTAAAATGTACCTAAACGTATATGGAAAGCCGACAACCCATGTAAAATGTGCATAGTTAATGTTTTATGATAAATGCTAACAGTTTTATGCTGTCTGTGAAATTGAGTGGTACAAGTGTAATTGTGAAACACTAAATGCTAAAAACGAAGTACCACTCTATAAAACAGCTTTAGTTCTATTACGCATCACAACAACACTATAAGAAGAATGAAACCGGCCTGTAATATATTTGGATATTTTGCAGCTAAAAAATTAAAAACGCATAGTTACAGATATTGCAATTCTTATATCATATTTAACAATAAGTAATATATTTAGCGTTTTTAGCAATTAATTCTCATGGCATTTCGCAAATAACATTAATTATTTTACATTTTATTTAACTGTCTTGAATTACATATGTACATTTACACATGTGCTTACAGGTAAACACAGTGGTAGTTATTTGTATTCATATACTATATACTTTTACTTACACGAGAACTGTCATATATTCCATGTTCCATATAAATATACAATGCCATTGACGTATATGACTTAGAAATCCTTGTTCAAAGCATTTTTACAAAAATAATTTCCATTATGGTGCTGGCATTAAGTAATAAGCATGTCGTTTCGGCTTTCCAAAATTGATTTTTATCGTCTGTCTATCAATCGATAAAAGGCACAAAACTATTATATATATATATACTTTATATATAATATAGACGTACATGTACCATGTTACCTATATTTAGTACATGTACATCTTACCTATATACATAATTATGCTTGGCATTTCGTCACGGTCGAAAACACAGCCAATCCATTATTTAGTCCGTACCTAGTTGTGGGATTATTAGCTCACGAGATCAGTTTACCTGTGTGCTTCGGAACAGT
This sequence comes from Argopecten irradians, assembly GCF_041381155.1. Taxonomy (NCBI): domain Eukaryota; kingdom Metazoa; phylum Mollusca; class Bivalvia; order Pectinida; family Pectinidae; genus Argopecten; species Argopecten irradians. Next base: position 8,156,233 of record NC_091145.1, on the reverse strand, counting down.
GCCGCTAGATGTCGCTTCACCGTGGTAGGCAACCACAGACGCTCTGGCCCAGAGCCAACTACAACCCTGGGACGGTTTATATATACCTTCCCGTAATGGCGGGGTGGCACTGGACCGACGTTTGGTTGGGCAGTGATTAGAAGTGAAAGCTATTGGTAGTGGTGTGTATGCTAACGCCATAGTGAGCATTATATAATGGGGGACTGACAGCTTATAACCTCCACCGACGTGAGAGGGGGATCTCCACATGTAGATATATGGCTGATTGGATCTATATTGACATTTGACGGTACAGGAACTTAAAATAGCATGTCCAATATGTCGGACGTCCAACCACTAATCGCTCTCTTGGAGATTATGCTCAACCTCTCCACCCCACGGAAACCAGCAGTTAAGCCCGGGGGTCACCCAGAAAATATATTCGTCGATCTGACTGAGGAGGAGAAGGAGGAGTTTGAATGTTCGATATGGTAGGTTTGATACATGTCAGGTAGCTTCTGTACATGTATAGCAAAGTCTCGGTATTTAAACCTTGACGGAGATTTAAACATAATAATATATACGAAAGAAAAAGTTCGAAAAATAATATGCCAGTGATATTGATGGATTGGAGTTATCTAAATGATCTATATGTGTATAATGGTATGCATACATATATATGTCGTGATCGAGAAAGAATTTTCAGACCACAGAGTTTTAATGAACTATCGGAATCCATGTGTCATTGACAATATACAATTGTACATATTGTATATAGATCCGGGCCCATGGGAGAGAATAAACTGTATTTCATCTCTGTACATGTGTCATCTATATATACAAATGTAGTCCTCTTGGTTGAGGAGATCGAAGGTGAACTGTATGGACTTATGTGCAATCTAATGAATATATAGACCCCGGGGTGGAGGGTGAACTATGTCATCTATATAGACCCAAGGGTTGAGGGTGAACTATGTCATCTATATAGACCAAGGGTTGAGGGTGAACTGTGTTATCTATATAGACCCAAGGGTTGAGGGTGAACTATGTCATCTATATAGACCCCAGGGTTTAGGGTGAACTGTGCCATCTATAAAGACCCCGGGATTGAGGATGAACTGTGTCATCTATATAGACCCCAGGGTTGAGGGGGAACTGTGTCATCTATATAGACCCCAGGGTTGAGGATGAACTGTGCCATCTATAAAGACCCCGGGATTGAGGATGAACTATGTCATCTATATAGACCCAAGGGTTGAGGGTGAACTGTGCCATCTATAAAGACCCCGGGATTGAGGATGAACTGTGTCATCTATATAGACCCCAGGGTTGAGGGTAAATTGTGTCATATAGACCCCGGGGTTGAGGGTGAACTATGTCATCTATATAGACCCCAGGGTTGAGGGTGAACTGTGCCATCTATAAAGACCCCGGGATTGAGGATGAACTGTGTCATCTATATAGACCCCAGGGTTGAGGGTGAACTGTGTCATCTATATAGACCCCAGGGTTGAGGATGAACTGTGTCATCTATATAGACCCCAGGGTTGAGGGTGAACTGTGTCATCTATATAGACCCCAGGGTTGAGGGTGAACTGTGTCATCTATATAGACCCCAGGGTTGAGGATGAACTGTGTCATCTATATAGACCCCAGGGTTGAGGATGAACTGTGTCATCTATATAGACCCCAGGGTTGAGGGTGAACTGTGTCATCTATATAGACCCCAGGTTTGAGGGTGAACTGTGTCATCTATATAGACCCCAGGGCTGAGGATGAATTGTGTCATCTATATAAACCTCGGGGTTGAGGGTGAACTGTGTCATCTATATAGACCCCAGGGTTGAGGGTGTGCTGTGTCATATATATAGACCTCAGGGTTGAGGGTGAACTGTGTCATCTATATAGACCCCGGGGTTGAGGGTGAACTGTGTCATTTATATAGACCCCAGGGTTGAGGGTGAATTGTGTCATCTATATAGACCCCAGGGTTGAGGGTGAACTGTGTCATATATATAGACCTCGGGGTTGAGGGTGAACTGTGTCATCTATATAGACCCCGGGGTTGAGGGTGAACTGTGTCATCTACACTGTAAACTTTTGAGTGTTAAGTTACACCAAAAAAGGTGGCACCACAGCTGCCTCCTTTTTTGGTGCAACGTTACACCAATCTTTTAGGTTACACCACTGGTGTAAAGTTACACCAGTGGTGTTAAGTTACACCAAAAAAGGAGGCAGCTGTGGTGCCACCTTTTTTGGTGTAACCTTAATCCTAAAAATTTGGTGTAACGTTACACCAAAAAAGGAGGCAGCTGTGGTGCCACCTTTTTTGGTGTAAACTTAATCCAGGATAGGTGTAACCTTCATCCAAAATAGGTGTAACCTTTTTCCTAAATTGGTGTAGCCTTCATCCAAAAAAGGTGTAACCTCATCCAGGATCGGTGTAACCTCATCCCAAATTGGTGTAACCTTCATCCAAAATTGGTGTAACCTTCATCCAATATAGGTGTAACCTTCATCCTCAATTGGTGTAACCTTCATCCAGGATCGGTGTAACCTCATCCCGACTTGGTGTAACCTTCATCCCAAATTGGTTTAACCTTCATCCCAAATTGGTGTAACCTTCATCCAAAATAGGTGTAACCTTCATCCCAAATTGGTGTAACCTTCATCCCAAATTGGTGTAACCTTCATCCAAAATTGGTGTAACCTTCATCCCAAATTGGTGTAACCTTCATCCAAAATAGGTGTAACCTTCATCCCAAATTGGTGTAACCTTCATCCCAAATTGGTGTAACCTTCATCCAGGATCGGTGTAACCTTCATCCTAAATTGGTGTAACCTTCATCCAATATCGGTGTAACCTTCCTCCCAAATTGGTGTTACCTTCATCTAAGATTGGTGTAACGTTCATCCCAAATCGGTGCATACCTTCTTCCCACATTGGAGTAACCTTCATCCAAGATCGGTGTAACCGTCTTCCCAAATTGTTGGTTCCTGTACACGTGTGTTTATAGCACCATCTTCACCCTGAAAAAAATACAAAACAAACCACAAAGCATCTTGTTCTTCTGAAAATTTATCACTAATTTAATGAAACAAATTTAATGGACTAACTTTATATAATTATATATGTTAAAATTAAAGAGTCTATAAATTTCTATTCAGGTATACGTATAACTATGAAACAACAAAGAGATCAATCTATTTATATCATTATGTCGTTGCAAACTTTTAGCTATGAAATACATTGTATATTCCTGTTGGTCAAGTGTATATGGTTCCGAAATTCTTGTTATTTATTGATTGTGTAGATGTTAAAAAATATGTAAATTCATTAGAGAGTCATAGTACAATGTACCTGCATTTGATTAATTTGTTCATTATGGAAACCTTTACGTGTACAGTACATGTATACTTCTATACATTCTAATACATGTGCAAATGAGAAATGGTTTGTATAGTATACAGTCAACGGTTTTCATGTTTGTACATTTGATCGCTGTATATGTATTAAAAATCAAAACCTAAATTACTGTCTTTGTCAGTGCCCATAATACAGTACGCAAGCGATTCTAAATACTATATTTTATTAGTAATTCTACATTTTTTAAAACTCCTCTATGCAACCATAAACACTTCAAAGTTGACAACATAAAAACTACTTATCTAAAGCTTATTTTGAAATAATGTACATGTTCTTCCGTTGCAACATGTGTGAGTTGTGAACGATTACATCAAAATAACGTTTAATGACGCCGCCATTTCCTTCTTTGTCTACAGTAAAATGTCTTCATAAAAATTACATGTCTACACTTAGGATCGATTTATCGATAAATATGGCACGGAATATATTTTAGATAATATATATAGGGTGCAAAGTGTCCTTAGTCAGTACATAAAATTTTGTTACGATTGAATGTAAAATTACTTTAGGAATAACAATTAGAAATATGTAAAATTACTAATAATATACAGAAAAATATTCACTTGCGTACTTAATTGAATTATTATGGCCACTGACTGTACGTTGTATGTAACATGTACATTAATATTATATGTGGAGAGATAAATTGTACATGCAGATACCTTTAAAAATGGTTCTAATTACTTACGCAACATATGTACAACCACCAGAGTTGATAAAGCCATTGGTTCCCATAAGTATCCAGCAATGGCTCCCCGTTCTGTCGTCTCTCAGGTATACACTTGGCTTAATATGACCGTGCTGCTGGTGATACACGACATTACTGATGTGGTTCTGTTGGAAAAGTTTATATGCATTGTCATCTTTATAGTGCCTGATCCGGTCTTGACCCCAACCACAATCACTACTGAGATCCATAAAAATATATCCAAACCCGATATCGGGTAGCTGCGACTTAATTGCAACTTGATATCGTAAAAACATCCGGCATCAACAACCATCGTCCTCCTATTTCGAAATGTTTCTTCGTAATCGTCGGTCTCGAGAGGCGATAAATTTAACTGGTCGGCAACTTGTTATCCCCTCTCTGTCAAATGATCTTTGAGCTGGCCGCCAATGTGTACAGAGCATGCCCTAAATAAAGTCCCTTTAGGCCTTTGATGTAATGTTGTATCACTTCATGCGATGGTTTGGTGTAAAGTAACACCATTGTGATGTAAGGTAACTCTTCAAACGAAGATCTGGTGTAAAGTAACACCGCTGAGGCGTAAGGTCACCCTTTCAAGTTAGGATTTGGTGTAAAGTAACACCACTGTGGTGTAAGGTTACCCTTTCATATTGCGCTTTGGTGTAAAGTTACACCACTGTGGTGTAAGGTAACACTTCAAACGAAGTTCTGGTGTAAAGTAACACCGCTGAGGTGTAAGGTTACCCTTTCAAGTTAGGATTTGGTGTAAAGTAACACCACTGTGGTGTAAGGTTACCCTTTCATATTGCGCTTTGGTGTAAAGTTACACCACTGTGGTGTAAGGTAACACTTCAAACGAAGTTCTGGTGTAAAGTAACACCGCTGAGGTGTAAGGTTACCCTTTCAAATTAGGCTTTGGTGTAAAGTAACACCACTGTGGTGTAAGGTAACACTTCAAACGAAGTTCTGGTGTAAAGTAACACCGCTGTGGTGTAAGGTTACCCTTTCAAGTTAGGATTTGGTGTAAAGTAACACCACTGTGGTGTAAGGTTACCCTTTCATATTGCGCTTTGGTGTAAAGTTACACCACTGTGGTGTAAGGTAACACTTCAAACGAAGTTCTGGTGTAAAGTAACACCGCTGTGGTGTAAGGTTACCCTTTCAAGTAAGAATTTGGTGTAAAGTAACACCACTGTGGTGTAAGGTAACACTTCAAACGAAGATCTGGTGTAAAGTAACACCGCTGTGGTGTAAGGTTACCCTTTCAAGTTATGATTTGGTGTAAAGTAACACCACTGTGGTGTAAGGTTACCCTTTCAAATTAGACTTTGGTGTAAAGTAACACCACTGTGGTGTAAGGTTACCCTTTCAAATTAGACTTTGGTGTAAAGTAACACCACTGCGGTGTAAGATTACACTTTCAAGTTAGGATCTGGTGTAAAGTAACACCACTGTGGTGTAAGGTAACACTTCAAAAGGAGATCTGGTGTAAAGTAACACCGCTGTGGTGTAAGGTTACCCTTTTAGGTGAAAAGTTGGTGTAAAGTAACACCACTGGGGTGTAACGTTACACTTTCAAGTGAGAATTTCGTGTAAAGTAACACCATTTTGGTGTTACACTTTCAATACACTTTTCATTGTTTGGATTAACTTTACACCAGGAACGGTGTTACCGTTTTTTTTACACCGATATTGGTGTTAAGTTACACTTTAAAAACACCATAAATGGATTAAGTTAACACTAAAAGTTTACAGTGTATATAGACCCCAGGGTTGAGGGTGAACTGTGTCATCTATATAGACCCCGGGGTTGAGGGTGAACTGTGTCATCTATATAGACCCCAGGGTTGAGGGTGAACTGTGTCATCTATATAGACCCCGGGGTTGAGGGTGAACTGTGTCATCTATATAGACCCCAGGGTTGAGGGTGAACTGTGTCATCTATATAGACCTCGGGGTTGAGGGTGAACTGTGCCATCTATATAGACCCCAGGGTTGAGGGTGAACTGTGTCATCTATATAGAGACCCTAGGGTTGAGGATGAACTGTGTCATCTATATAGACCCCGGGGTTGAGGGTGAACTGTGTCATCTATATAGACCCCAGGGTTGAGGGTGAACTGTGTCATCTATATAGACCCCAGGGTTGAGGGTGAACTGTGTCATCTATATAGACCCCGGGGTTGAGGGTGAACTGTGTCATCTATATAGACCCCAGGGTTGAGGGTGAACTGTGTCATCTATATAGACCCCAGGGTTGAGGGTGAACTGTGTCATCTATATAGACCCCGGGGTTGAGGGTGAACTGTGTCATCTATATAGACCCCAGGGTTGAGGGTGAACTGTGTCATCTATATAGACCCCAGGGTTGAGGGTGAACTGTGTCATCTAATAGACCCTGGGGTTGAGGGTGAATTGTGTCATCTATATAGACCCCAGGGTTGAGGGTGAATAGTGTCATCTATATAGACCCCGGGGCTGAGGATGAACTGTGTCATCTATATAGACCCCAGAGTTGAAGGTGAATTGTGTCATCTTTATAGACCCCAGATTTGAGGTTGAACTGTGTCATCTATATAGACCCCAGGGTTGAGGGTGAACTGTGTCATCTATATAGACCCCAGAGTTGAGGTTGAACTGTGTCATCTATATAGACCCCAGGGTTGAGGATGAACTGTGTCATCTATATAGACCCCAGGGTTGAGGGTGAACTGTGTCATCTATATAGACCCCAGGGTTGAGGGTGAACTGTGTCATCTATATAGACCCCAGGGTTGAGGGTGAACTGTGTCATCTATATAGACCCCAGGGTTGAGGATGAACTGTGTCATCTATATAGACCCTATGGTTGAGGGTGAACTGTGTCATCTATATAGACCCCGGGTTGAGGGTGAACTGTCATCTATATAGACCCCGGGGTTTAGGGTGAACTGTGTCATCTATATAGACCCCAGGGTTGAGGGTGAACTGTGTCATCTATATAGACCCAAGGGTTGAGGGTGAATTGTGTCATCTATATAGACCATAGGGTTGAGGGTGAACTGTGCCGTCTATATAGACCCCAGGGTTGAGGATGAACTGTGCCGTCTATATAGACCCCAGGGTTGAGGATGAACTGTGTCATCTATATAGACCCCAGGGTGGAGGGTGAACTATGTCATCTATATAGCCCCCGGGGTTGAGGGTGAACTGTGTCATTTATATAGACCCCAGGGTTGAGGGTGAATTGTGTCATCTATATAGACCCCAGGGTTGAGGGTGAATTGTGTCATCTATATAGACCCTTGAGTTGCGGGTGAACTGTGCCGTCTAAAGTCTCCAGGGTTGAGGGCGTATGACGTCATATTCACTATTAAAAAAAAGTATCTGTGACACTCGCGATATTCATAGAACAGTTCTAGTTCATAATATTATGGTTGATGTCCTCATTTTCTTCAGCATTAATGAAAACCACTTTTATCAATTCTCTTTAAGTTGTGAAGTACCTTGGCATATGTGTGTACTTTCTAGGTCGAGTCGGACTGACTATAAAACACTGATTCTCCTTACGTATGTTCATTGATCTGAGACCGTGATGTGCTGATCTTTATTTGATGAGGTAGAACGAAGTACTTATATATTGATCAGACAATCCATCACGCGAACATCATGGCGCATGTATATATGATACAGATGATATAGTCAATATTACAGGTGTGTAGGCGTATGCAGTAGCTCACAGGGACTGGTTTCATGGGGAATAGGGCACCGACATGCTGTGTACATGTATAGTTAATTATTCTGTCTTTGCATATTTTAAGAGTTAGCTCCCTTGCGGGTAGGTATTGATTGTGACATGATGTGTTTTGCGAGCGTAATGTCATATATTTTCGGAGAAAACGACGTGAATTGCGCTCACAAAATAATAAGGTAACAATCTATACCTACCCACAAAGGAGCTCACTCTACAATATGCAAAGAATATGATGTATCGCCGACCTCTCTTCCCATGTAACCATTCCCTGTGCAGTTTGTCGACTACGGTAGTAGTCCGTTGTATTTTAACCACAGGGACCTGGCATGAAAATTTTTAACCAATAGTTACAGTATACATATATATATTATAGTATCAAGGGTATGAACTCGGCGGTCGAGAAAAACGGACCTATTTTTTTAAAACCGTGATTATTTTAATAAATGGGTTCTATACAACATTGACGGATATCTTACCTTAAAGAGAAATAATTTATCTTTCGATTGAGTGCTTGATGAACAAAATTGGCCAAGTATTGACGATGTTATGGCTTGATGAATCGGGAAATTTACGAAAAATATGCTAGGTAGACATTTCCCTGTCCGGTCGAAATGTCGTCTCGGCTCTAATGGGTACCTCAAAAACCAAGCCAAAATCACAAAATCTACGCTTGTGGTGGTAAACAGTACCCATAACTGTGTTCATCCACAATCTCCTTTGGAGGTGTCATGACCCGTACTTTGTAGAAACTCCATTTAAACATCGTGTAGCTCACTTACTTTAACTGTCACCGCCATGTTCATTTTTCTCTCGGAACGCTTCTCGAGTTTACCGACAAGCACAACATAACATAATTTGCATAATGTAGTCACGATATGTAAAGTCGAGAAGCGTTCCGAGAGAAAAATGAACATGGCGGTGACGGTTAAAGTAAGTGAGCTACACGATGTTTAAATGGAGTTTCTACAAAGTACGGGTCATGACACCTCCAAAGGAGATTGTGGATGAACACAGTTATGGCCAATGGGTACTGTTTACCACCACAAGCGTAGATTTTGTGATTTTGACTTGGTTTTTGAGGTACCCATTAGAGCCGAGACGACATTTCGACCGGACAGGGAAATGTATACCTAGCATATTTTTCGTAAATTTCCCGATTCATCAAGCCATAACTTCGTCAATACTTGGCCAATTTTGTTCATCAAGCACTCAATGGAAAGATAAATTATTACTCTTTAAGGTAAGATATCCGTCAATGTTGTATAGAACCCTTTTATTAAAATAATCACGGTTTTAAAAAAGAGGTCCGCTTTTCTCGACCGCTGAGTTCATACCCTTGATACTGTAATATATATATGTATACTATTGGTTAAAAAATTTCGTGCCAGGTCCCTGTGATTTTAACTATACAACACAAGTCAAGTATATTTATTGACAGCTCACTGCCACGCAAAATGATACTTAAGCATAAGATAGTTTAATAGTTAAGTATTTAAAAACATAGAATATCAAATGACGAAGTCTTATGCTGTTGTAACATCACATAATGTCGATATCTACATAATGTGGTATCCTGTTTTTTTCTGATCGGTTCTAATATTGAACAGCCTCTGTGTAACATCATTGATGTATACAGTATCCTCGGTAAAATATCGACTTAAAAGCCGACCCGTCTATGTGTCAAATACAACATCAGAGAAGTTAACCTTGCCAGCAATGCATACAAACATATCGAACTACACTTAGTAATGATTTGAATACTTAACAAAATGCACCTAGTCAGTAGTGTATACAAGTAAGATATGAAGTGACGGTTTCTGTGAGATTAAATCGCAAGTTTTGATCATTTATCAAAGTTGTGGTCGATTTCAAATTAAGCAAGTGGTGACTGGTTCAGTTACAAAATCATCAACCTGTTCGCCTATGTACACGTGAGCCATTTCTTTAATCCACACAAATAACCACAGGGACTTGTAATGCGCAAAGAATGGGTGTTTTGTGTACAGGTACATTACAAATGTATATATTTATGAACACTATGTAAAAGTACAGTGGACTGAACTAAGTACTCCTGCTTGCCTAAACACATGCGTTTGGCTCTTTAGACTTTTCTATCTATATATAAATGTAATACTGTCACAGTATTACATATATATAGAGAGAGAGAAAAGTGTCTATAGAGCCAAACGCCTGTGGTCATAAGAAGCCACTCGTATCTCTTCGAATATTGTTAATACGTAGAAATTTACTACTACTCAGTATATTCTCAATTAAATTTTCTATAGAGAAAACACAACTTTAATTAAAAGTTCGAGTACGAAACTCTGTATTCACAACTTTCTTACATTTTTAACACGAAAATTACAGTAAGATTTCCTCAATGTGTCATGCCTGTCCGCTGAAATCTAGATTAGACAAACACACACAAGTATAATGTAAACCCGGCTTTTGTACACATCATACCATTCTCCTTCCTCTTTACAAGTCCCTGTGTCTATAACTAATATATCGTAAGTTATAAACCTATATACATGTATACAGATGCGTGAACTTGAATATAAATGTTGAAAACTTAATCTGAACACTTTTTTATCTATTTGCAGTTACCAAGTGCTTAAAGATCCGCGGATGTGCATAAACAACCACAAATATTGTTATCCGTGCATATTTGTCTGGACAACGAGTGGCTACGCTGAAAACCACAGCAGGTGTCCAGTATGTCGTGTGCGCATGCCCGACTCCTACATCCGATGTAGAGAACTTGCTGAGAGGATTGGGTCCAAGACCGTCAAATGTCTGGTAAAAAGCTGCAAATGGAAAGGTCCCCTGAAGAATCTAGGGACACACCAACACACAACATACACCGAGACTGGCCTTCCCTACCGACCAAGCAACAGGGAGGCACAAATGTTCCGGGAAAATGATCTTCCACAGTTGGTAGAGGCAGCACCCTCTACCTCGGATAATTACAATATCAGAGACGATGCCGAAACAACGTCCTCTAACGGCCGTTTGTTAATACGACCAACAGAGGAGACCAACAATGTACCATCTACCTCTCAAGGTCGTCTACTATCAAGGTCAACTGAACAGCGGACGCTATCAGGTGTGGGCCACACTCGCTCAATAGCACGTCGGAATACTAGAGTAGCTGCCTCTTCTGATAATACTACAAGTTCTTTTTCAACTCCAAGGACACCACATCCTCCCTCTGTTCCGCGACCATCTGGTTCCCAAACCCGTCGTCTGCCAACTCTCCCGACCATTGTCGGTCAGAATCAGAACTCTTCGAGGCAATCTGCTACTACGAACAGGAATAACAATAATTCTTCCTCTAGAAACACCAGCTCGACAAACAGGAATACGAATTCGGATACTCGTCCCCAGGGATCCACCACTGTAAGTCGTCTACGGGCTAGGAATAGAGAGGAACAGGATAATCCGAATAACAGAAATATCCGGGAACGTCTCCGAGAAAGTAGGAACAGATTAGACTCTCTAATGACCACATTTTCGTCAGAGCTCGATAGAGGGCGCAACGATATCGCCGCCTTCCAAGACCAAAGAGAGCGCCGGCGTCAGGAACAACTTGATGAGGTACGTGATTTGGGAAGGAGGTTGGGCCAGGTGGCTACCGAGCTGCGGCAGCTACTGGACAACAGACGACAACTGCGAACTGATATTGAGGAGACCATTAGCGAACTTTGAACCTTCTTCATGGACTACACATACTACACGCGAAGAAATGACAAGATTTAGCCGGTGATGTGTGTAACCCAAGAAATGCTGCTGTTCTCCCTCTGTTATACAGTGGGAGTGTCAAGTCTACCAAAGATATTCTAAATAACAGTGCTACCCTTTTTGCTGATGTTTTGTTTCCATGGCATATAGAGTGAAATGGCATCATGGTGATGTAAGAAAATGTGACACTGCTGTTTCCAACATAGAGCGATATTTCTTACCAAATTGTCGCCCTTTTGTATTATAAGTATAGTTCAATGTATTGGGCGTCGTTTGTGAATGTTTTGTCGAATTTGCCGCATAATTTTCACATCATTTATTCCGAATTTGTATTTTACTGGTTTATGTCCTTGTGAATAGATATCGGTTGTGACATCATCAATTCTTCAGGGAAAAATTACACAATTTTCTCTTACAATTATGACGTTATATAAACAAACATATGACATAATAATCAATATCTACAACAAGGCAGGCGACTGTGATAAACAAATTTAGAAAGCTAGTTTGTTTGTGATAACTCAAGTAATGAGATGATGATATTGTCATATGATTAAAAAATATTAACATTGTGATATAGGCCTATAGAATGAGATAATTTTCATTGTATAGTTTATCCAGACATTGATTGAGAGAATTTTCATGACAGTGATACAAAGAATGAGAGAATTTTCATGACAGTGATACATAGAATGAGAGAATTTCCATGATATTGATACATAGAATGAGAGAATGTCCATTGTGTAGTTTATCCAGACATTGATTGAGAGAATTTTCATGACAGTGAGACATGGCATGAGAGAATTTTCATGATTGTGAGACATGGCATGAGAGAATATTTGTGATAGAGAGGCATAGAATGAGAGAATGTTCATGATAAGGTTTCCAAGAGTTTACGGCAGTATATATTTTTTAATCTTTGGCACGAAATGTTCAGCAAGTAAAGATAGAATTACGTTATTACTACACTGTATATACGTTTAAGAGAAAATCTGAAAACTTAAGATTCGAAATCCGGTAATTAATCTTGTTAGTAAGCATTGGATTTGCGTGCTAAATGATCGACCTTTTTACACCATGAAATTAACTTTCAAAAACGTCTTGTTTGAGACGAGACAAGACAAGTCTTATTTTCAATATTTCGATGTCTTTCGATTCGAAAGAAATGGAATTGGTACCTGAGATATACTACAGTGTAAGTTGTTTTGTGTGCAAAAGTTTGAGAAAGAATCAGTATTACAAATTTAGTTCCAAAGATCATGATCAAAAGAATGTGTGGTTTTGGTTCTGAGTTCTGATTATAAAACAGAAACATCATGGTCGTTAAAAATAATTTTGAAAATACCATATTAATAGCATTTCATCGAACTAGTTTTCTTTGAAAAGAACAAGAGAGACGTTATTTACGCGGGTGCCAAAACGGTGAAATTTGATTTGTGGTAATATTGGTTTTCAGCCTCGTTTTGTATTCCATCCAGGTTACCATTGTTTTTGAATGAATTTAAACAATAGTTCATCAATAGAATATTCATCTCACATCATTCTTGTGACTATATGTAGGTGTTTTCAAATTTTAGTTATATATCGCTAGGAAGTACATGTGCCTCCTGCTATATGCCTCGAGTAGTTTTAGGTACATTCAGGTATTACCACAAATTTAGTGTTAAAGCTCACTACGGTTTATATCATAACAAAATCCCGTTGTTTTTGTCCTAAAACGTAATTAGTCACTGACAAATCCAAATGGTTCAAATATAGAAAGTGAGTGGGATATAAAATTTAAAAGTTGACATTTTCTTGGTGGAAACATAGGTATTTAGCACGCTGGTACATGCAAGTCAAAGACCCACTATAGACTTATATAGAGAGAAAATTAAGGAACTCTTCCGTGATGCAAAATTGTTACATAAAATTGTTATTGAAGGCTGCCGTGTTTACCGTGTAGCGAATAGACATTCTGGTTAACAAAAATGTTCTCGATCGTGTCCGACTAACAGAAATTCGTCATTTTTTCAAGTTTCGTGGCTGTTTGTGAAAAAAGTAGGCTAGTTCAGTATGAATTCTTGTTATCATGTTGAAGTTTAACACCTTAACTTTTAATTAAGACCGAAACTGTTGAGATATCTGGTCTGGATATTTTTTACAGCACTTTGAACTAAATTACCCATATTTGTATCACGGAGGAGTTACTTACCTTTCTCTATATATTAGTCTATAGGTGGCGTTTGACTTACCAGCGTGCTAAATACCTATGGTGGAAATACCTCCAATCGAATGGGTGTGTTTTTTTCACTTTATTTATATTTTGTTTGAAATCTTTGCTAGCGTTTGAACTTATAAAAGTAATTGATATATATGTAGTTTATATTCGTTTTGTGGTCCTTTTTATGGGCCTGGCTGTGATATGCTAACTGTGAAGTAAATGTGTTGTAAGTTCTAAAATAACAACCCATATTTAAATATGTGTATATCCCGCTATACACGTGATAAATACGGACTGTTACACGTGTAATCCCTCCAGCTACACATGTAAAACATCAGTAAAATAAAGTGCTACATGCACTTGTACCACATATGCATTAAAATAAATGTGTGGACCTATATACACGTCTACAGGAAAACCTGACACAAATGTACTCATTTGATTATAGATAATGTGTATAATATTTCAAAAAAAGATAATTGTACATTAATTAGATTTAAACAACTTATTTTTTTGTACTTTTGTTATATTGATAAAATGAAATTAAAAGTATTGTTACTTTTGGATCGTTGTTTTCGTTTCATTCTGCTGACTGGATTAAATGATGTATATCGTAGACATGACAGTCATGTCCAGTAAGGCAAACAAAGTCATCGATTACTATAGTACTAGATAGGCCATGTGTTGCGATGAATATTTCTTTCTTTCAACTTTTGTGTTTCTATCTATAATGACAGTACTGTAATTTATCACACAACCCGCCTGTTATCCTGTAGCGCTGTGGTACTGTATGTTCAACCACGAGAGCTTTAAGGTTTGACGAGTTCGTCGAAACTTTTGATTATGATTCAAATCATGCAGTCTGGTATTTTCATCAAATATTTGAATGGATTCAGCCTAGATATTGGATGCTGTTAAATTTAGCAATAGTTCGAGTATGACAGATACAGAAGTTTCAGGGCAGCTACAAAGTATTCGCCGTAGGTAGGTATTTTTTCTTTGAAAACTCCGACTTGAATGAGTCCCGTCATTATTTAATTAATTAATTAAACAAGAGGACGTCAAATAAGAAAACAAATATGCTAAACCACTGATCACTCTCCAATTTTACCGTGAACTCAAAATTGTCTAATAACTGATATATATCAGCTTTCTTGTTTGAATTTCATCACTATAAATGTATTGTTAAATCAGATAATATTTTGCCCATACATGCACTATGCTGCTTATCGGCTTTTCACACCAGCCAGCGACCTCTCACAATGTTATAGTAATGCATGTTAAAAATATATTGGATGTTTCTGTTCCAATTAGGAAACTAAACCATAGTTAATTACATGTAGTCACACATGTAAATTACATGTAGTCACACATGTAAATTACATGTAGTCACACATGTTAATGACATGTAGTCACACATGTTAATTACATAATTACATAATTACATGTAAATTACATGTAGTTACACATGTTAATTACATGTAGTCACACATGTTAATTACATGTAGTTACACATGTTAATTACATGTAGTCACACATGTTAATTACATGTTGTTACACATGTTAATTACATGTTGTTACACATGTAGGATACAACTAATTTTACAAGTATTGAACCAAAGAAATTTATTTATTTATCATATTAATAAAATAAGTTTTCATATCTTAACCTGATAAATAACGTCAATTTGTTTGTACTCTTAACAAATGAAAAAAACAGAATGAGATAACGTTATATTAGATATCAAAGGGTAGCGAAGAATGACGTGAACTAATATTAAAGGTAAGAAATGTAATTGTGTATACTAATAATCATGGTATTTACTAAAAATCATGTATGCCATGAACATAAATGAAATAGGTCTGCAATTAACGAGTCATAATGAAGGCAAAGCAACTTATTACTAGTTTACGTGAATTTTTTTGTACGATGTACGTGTACAAAACGCTTTCCTTTTAAACTTTATTCAGGTATTTACACATTTTACTGATAATGATCGTTTTGATGTTAAATATTGACATTTAGTTTTGTATCAATTTGTTCCAATAAAATCGCTCTTTACATTGTATTGTTTTATCTGACTTTTCTCAATTTAGGAACACTATTATAATCCAGAAAAAAAGTCTGACCTTTTCTTGGCGCACGCTTCCCCGCTCGGGGCATTCACACTTATACACAAGAGTTATCGCCCCTGTACACTACGTAGTTGGCATTCCGTCCACACGGTGGCGCCACGGGTTGTTTATTACCTGTCCACGCCAGGTGTGCTATTTGTGGCAACGTTAATGGCCGCCGCAGATTTCAAAAAATCAAACACGGAAGAACCGTTTATTAGTGAATACATTCGCCTTATCGCCGATGCGCTTGACCGCTAATGGACATATTATAACTACCCACTTGTGTGTATAAAGGTGGGCTAAGGACAGGTGAGCGATCGGTGACACATGCACACGCGTGTGTGGTAGTTACCCAGGAACAATACCCTTTATGAATGCGTCATGTCTTAAATATGGCTATAATTACTCACATCTCCCGATCTATACGGAAGTGACCAGTGTTCGGGTCAAATCGGATCTGTGTACATGTAAACAACGTGGACAGGTGTAAAAAAGGACAGGTAAAGAACCGCTAGGTGATAGGTGTGTCAAATCGGATATAGCCACCAGACGGAGGAATCTATAGATTGGCGAGGAAACATAGAATGCGAAATGGCCTTTCAGGGGCTATCGCACATGGATACTTATATGTTCTATTAGCGATATGCCTGGTAGTTTTACCCGAGCCGACCTTATCGTCGGACGAAACCATAGGTAAGTATATATAATCAGAAACGTATATATATTATTGTCTACAGGTGTATTCATATACAACTGACACACTTATGTTATTTCTCGTTTAAACACTTATGTTATTTCTCGTTTAAACTAGTTAATAATACAATACTAGATTTATATAACATGTGTTTATTTATTGAAACGCCGTTTTGTGCATGCTGTACATGGACTGCGTACAAATGTACATGAAATATGTCCACTCCCAATTGCAAGTACCCCACCCATATCGGACAGGTGAGAGTGACGGCGAGACATACATTATATAAGTCATACTGTTACGTAGTGTAACATCTTTAGGTAGCTATATATAGCCACATCCGTGCAGGTATATTTGACAGTTTTACGTAATGTAGGGTACATACCCTATAATTACAGAATGTGTCACGGGTAACTAAGAAGTAGGGTGTGACTACCAAAGTGACCTTGGTATATATGTAAACCACTCATATACAGGTCAAGTTCATTCACTGTGACTAAATATAATGGTATCTGCGGATGACATCTACCACTCATATATAACTTCTGGACATGGTATGGGTCAGACATCCAAAACTAGAACCTGTATATGGTATGGGTCAGACATCCAAAACTAGAACCTGTATAGTTCGTAAATTCGAAAGATGATGAATTTATGCAGGTATTAACCATAATGAAATACCATTAGCGGAATTTTAATTAGTATGGTCATCACATATGAATCCCTATCATCAGTTTCATTAGTAATGTCATTGAAAACGCAATTAAAAAAACTTCTGCAATTTAACATGAAAACGATGGAACCAAGACTAATACTACAATGGGGAAATTATGTAAGTGTATAATTTCTATCAAAGTTAGAATAATATGCTCTTTAAGTCTCTGTATCTATCTTTAACAGTATGTTGTGTATAACTAAATATATTAATTAGACAAGAGCTTTGTTAATTTGTCAACATTAATGATTTGTTCATGTAGTATAAGAGATTTAGATATCTATTTCTTTGTGTTGGTGACATTGACTAGTCTATAAGTCATGGTCAACAGTGCATGTACTAGAACACTATTAACAGAGACATATATAAATGTACATGTATATAAATTCACATGTTACCTACTATATTACCTTACGCCTTATATGCAAAAACCACAAATATTGCCTTTTATACACATTCACCAGGTACATACATCAGTGATACAATTCTATAACCTGAAAGTCTGAAATAATTTATTTTTGTCGTAAAACAGCTCATAATTCACAATAATTGTCAGCAGGTATTGAAATCGTTCTCACTAAAAATATTTCCAGAAAAAAACGCACGTACACTAGCTGTTTGACAAACAAAGATAACGCTGTTACACATGTATTTATTACTATGTCTGGACATGAATGATATTAGCCGAGACGTGCCTTACAAACAAGGTGTAACAGAGATAGCTGTAGGCCGATTTTCGTCCCATTATGTAACGACCCGAGGACACCAACAGTACAGATACGAGAGTGTAAAAAGCAATGTATGAACACCAAATACAAACGCTCTTACATAATTATACATAACACACCGAGATATAGTTCAAATCGTGTTTGAACACTGAATGTACCTGCTTTTTATACTATAGTTAGATCATACGTTTGAATTTTCGTTATCAACCGTATTAAAATTGACGTACTATTTTGTGCGATTATATGTCCGATATTTTGAACCTTAGTTACATTACTGAAGATACATTTGAACCTCTGATGAAAAGGCTGGAACAGTTCATTGTGATTTTTATGGGCGATCTTCTACTAGAAATTAAACGATTTTCACAGAGCAGATGCTTCATTAATTCACTGCAAATCAATAGAACAATTAAATTTGACGCAAATACTAACCTGAATTTCCAAAATGTTTTAAGAATTCATAGGTATACCTAAATCAACTTGAAATTCACTTGAAATTCAAAGGTCCCAAAATTAAACCGATCAAATCCCCATCACCTTACAATTATGCGCATCTCTATCAAATACTTCTGCTTCAAGCATCAAAAGCAAATATGTGTTATCAACGTTACTTCAAACTTCATTTAGTTTATTTACAAAGTACAGTTTACAAACAATCAATGCAAACTCTACATGCTGTATATAGGTGATATCAAGACGACAAAATAACATAAATTAGATGCATCTATCATGCGTGAATGATGATGGAACACAATAAATATATCAATTATATATATAGTGTCTGTGCTTGTCATTGGGCGGTCAAACTCTACAACTCATCAATGTTATTGGAAATATCTACAGAACCAAGCAAACAACAATATAAAATATTCATGATATTAATCAATGATTATTAAAGTAATAAATCACTTATTAACGGTACTCATCTAAACTAGTCTTAACGCATAATCTTCCAGAGGGATTCACAGAAATTCCGAAAGCTGTATATGTCGTGGTACGGAGACTGGCCAAAATTTGATACAAGGACATGTACAGACGCCTTAAAATACATTAAGACCGTTAACTCCATTTCACTATAGCACTGATATGGTACACAGGTCCCGTAAAACAAAAATCAAATAAAGCCATATATAATATCAATGTTGTCTTAAATGTGCATTAGTAGTTTGATAAAACATTATTGATATGGTAGCTTAACTTAGGCTCATTATCAGAGTTACATATGCATATCTAAAAAGTTATCTCGGTCCTTTCTAGATACATATATGTTTTTCACGAAAGTTGTCAAGTTATAATGAGCTGTACTAGATATAGAGTACTAGTTGTATATCTTATTATAATAATATATATGCGAGTTAATCTCCGACGTGTATAGATAGATAAACACTGACCTCATCAATAACCAATGTTTATGTACATTTACGACACACTTGCCACAGGACAGACGTCGCTCTGACGTAATCTGGAATAGATAACAAAGGCAATATGAGGTAAGCCTGTTAACATTGTCATAGGTGCAATGTATCAGACCGCAATCGATTTGTAGTACTACGTGTATACAACGTACATATGCAGAGTAAAATTCAAAATATTGGGCATGGCTCAAGCAATGTTGTCATTTTTGCCGAGTAAAAAATTATATATAATATCGAAACATTATATATAATATCGAAACATAGACTATGTTATATGTATAATGCGTATATGCTCTTATTCATCTATATAGTTAGTTGTTTTGCGTCCCATCTTAACAATTTTATTCCGAACTCAAAACTTATTCGAATGAAGCCAGATTAAGTTGTATTATGACATCAGTTTTATATCTGTATAGAGCAAAATTAGCGCACGCTACTCTTCGATGTCTGTGCAAAATATCGCCATTACGCCTGATTTGCAATCTAATTTAACTTCATTGGTTTTAAGTTTTCAAATATAAAGTAGTATTTAAGATTACATAAGATTCACATAAAGATATACATGTATATTGCTAAAGTAAAGACACATCCGCGTAGGACACAACATAAACAACATGTGACATATAGTTGTTTATGTAAATAATGTTTATGGACGCCCGATAAATATAATCTGAAAAGAACCGTTTTAAAGGGTCGATATAAATGACGTCACCGAGATAACTACACAAGGTCATGCGTTCATTCACTACACACGTGATCGAGTCATATACACCCGAACTCACGAGACACGTAACCATAGATACTGGCCTAAAGATATATACATCACTAACGAGACGGGATTACTTCAGGTGTAACATATATTCATGAGCTTACTGAACATGTATGTATGGATGTACTGAGTAGAGGTAAATTGCCACCCAGATCCACAGACATTATAGACCACGAAAACCACAGCTATACAAATCACATGTGGTTGTCGCCAAGTTCACTGACCTTGACGCTACAGTACACCAAGAGATTTTAATCCTCGTGGATTCAAATATAGTTTGTATAGCATAGATCAGTTTTCAGATTATCTATTTATAGTTAGAATAATATCATAAAGAATATCTCATGTTGTTTAGAATACAGTTTTCACTTGTTTTGTTCCCGAATTCAATCTGACGCAGCAACAGCTGATCATGAATGACAAATAAAATGAAATTATTGATATAGAGGGCACGCACTCCCACAAAACACACGGTCATATCCTGTTTTAGCTTTATCAAGAATTACACGCATTCTAAGTTACAATTGTACATTATACATGTAGTTTATTTCATACCCATCCCCGTTTTATTGCTTCGTAATTCTGAAATATGACATGGGTTTTCTCTCGACATGGTCTGGCTGTTTTACCCTCACGACACCGAATAAGTCTCTCATTTCCTTATGTGTATTTTGTGATATAAATGACTGAAACTTTGTATTTGATTTTGGCTGACGCTTGTTGAAAGCATAATAATGGAATAAATTAAGTACATAAAACATTGCTCCACTGGAAATAATTGGCTTCATTTTTGCAGCATTTTCTTTTCTTTCTCTCTCTCTCTCTTTTTTTACACTTAACGAATAGCAGAAGTGTGAGGTAAATTAAAGAAACATTTTTGTAGAGGTCGGACATCAATAATAAAGCTTCATATTTCTATTTTCAGTGGATTATGAGAAAAACGACTGCACGAAATCGTTTACTGTAAACGATATCAATATATACCGGCTACAGTCGTACCCACGGCAAGGTATCAACACCGGTAGGGACAAGTGCTATAACAAGTTCGTCGGCTACAACAACAAGAAACTTAAGATTCATGTCTACGAGGTTAAAATCGGCAGCTGCGGCATCTTCCTCAATATCTTCGATGGGGACGAACAGATGCGCAATGACCCCAGGGTAAGAACTGATACCAGTACACTTTATATACATGGAGTTCACCACACGAATATACAGCAGCCTCCCAAAACATAGACATGTGAACACCGCAACATGTTGTACACTTGGGAGGCCGTCCTTAAATGACCATGAACTTGAATTCTGAATTCGTCTTCATTACTTGAAATATTTAAGTTACATTGTACGAATATTGATATATTTATGACTATTTTAGGCGTTTTAGGGGTCAAATCAAAATGGGTAAAAATCGTACTCTACCTTGTGTATAGAACAAAAAAAAATGGTAAAACTCATGCATACTGTACATGGTGTATGTAAATGAACGATTTTTACCGATTTCAGATTTTGATCGAACCCTCAAAACGCCTATAGATAACATAATAGGCTATTGTCACTCTGGTGAATCCAGATGTATAAATAGCAAACTGAAACTAAATATCAGATCCCAATGATTTTTGCATGTATCTCATTCTACTTTTCCTGCCACAGTGGACGCTAGGGTGTCGTGGTGCTGAGAAGGTTGTGTACGAATCCTATACAAGTGAGGTGATAGTTCGACTGGACAAACCATCGTCGGACTCGACCAGTTTATACAGCTTCCGGATCTATATCACTAACGTTGACGGTAAGCGCATGCGCCATTTGGGAACATGTTTAGGTATCCTGTACTGTTACAGAAGATACGGGAATCTCTATACTAGGTCCGTTAAAATTTGGTATGAAATTGACCAAATCAAACATCCATCAAGTGTTCTCTTTTGATTAACCACGTTTGTTGTCATATAATCCACTGTTGACATTTCAATTCTAATGTTTGTTTTGGAACCAACAGATGGACTTTCTAAACCCAATATTTGTGATGTTGTAAGATCTGTAATTAACCTTTCTGATCCCTCTTTAGCGTATTTTAAAGACCCACATAATTTTGTTATTTCTGGCCTCCATTCGGAGTTTATTTTGTACTGCTTACGGTTGATCTTTCTTACCCACTGTAATTGTAGATGTAAGACCCGCAAATGCTATTTTTCTGACCCCCTGTTTTTGTAGTTGTAAGACCCACAAATAATCTTTCTGACTCACCCTGATTTTGTAGTTGTAAGACCCACAAATGATCTTTTTGACCCCCAGTTTTGTAGTTGTAAGACCCATAGATGATCTTTCTGACCCCCTGTTCTTGTAAGTTGTAAGACCCACAGATGATTTTTCTGACCTCCATGTTTTTATTTTTTAGGACCCGCAGTTGATCTTTCTAACCCTCCAACCATGTCTGACGGTGGCGGTGCGTCCTCTGGCGTCATTGTCGGTATCGGCATTGGCGTCGGACTCGTCGTCGTTGTCGTCGTCATCGTCGTCGCCATCGTCTGCTGGAGGATGATGAACAAGAAAGAAAAATATGCCAGCAAGAGTCCAGCTGTATTCACTACCTGTAAGTTGAGACCCTTAATATTAAGTTATGTGAACAAGCCCTTCTCTGTTCTAGATTTAGTGGTACAAATTTATTCAAAAGTTCCCATTTGACATTTCCGACCTTTCTCATCATCATCCTACCCTTTTGGTTTCCTCTCCTCATGCCCTTTAAAATAACAGCTTTAATTAGTTATAATTGGAAACATAATTATATTAATACTTAAAGGTGAAAGTTACATTTACCACCTACACGAATATTTCAATTTAATTCTTTTTTAATGTGTGATTGCTCTTCTAGAAGCAAACAGACAATTTCAGGAGCTATAATTGTATAAGGTCTTCTGAGATGTGTTGTGGTGGGGGTCCTAGAGTTCGGTCACATATAGTGTACAATGTTCTCTGACCAATTTGTAACATACCTAGTTCGGCACGCATGTTTCGTGTCAAACAGGGTTCAGTCCTTAGGATACCTCTTGAATCGATATCTTTTTTATTGCATCTACTTTGAGGAAATTAGTTCATGTATACATTATTAATGAACCGTTCTTAGAAAAAGTAAATAACAAAAAACCGAGGTTAGAATATAAAACATGCATGGTTGGTATAGAATTAGTCCATCCGAGTTTGTCCCAGATATAGGATTGCTTTTCTACCCACTGGTATATATACCGGTCGTTCTTGTCTCCCTCACTGACCCAGTTCTCTCCCTTGTGCCCTTGTGTTTCGCTATGACTATTTAGAGGATATAACAATTGCTATCAACTTTAGTTCTGGTGAGTACTCTATGCATCCTGTAGATTTAGTAAATATGTGTTGTATGTCGCACGGTATGGCTAACATTCTATTTCCTCACGAAACTTCATCTGATTGTTTAAAATGTCGAAATGCACATTTATAGCCAATCATGTGATGCTTCTTTTAGACTTTTTTCATTTTGCTACCATGGAAAATGGTCAAAAACATTGTTTTGACTTGGACGTATTTCGATTACAGCTACTTCGAATGATCCGCCTATCAATGGGATATTAAAATCGACCGATAGTAAAGGACGTGGAAGCCAGCGTCGAAATAAGCGTGCCGCCTCCGGGGGACACGTAAACCAAGCGTACAGAGGTTCTGTAGACGGAGAAGACTACAGCAGTGTGGCCCCCAGTACCGAGTCCACGCGAGGGGGCATAGACTTACAATATGAAGAAGAAATAGCCAGAAAAAAAGGTCAGCCGTTCAACCACCGAACCGGTCGCCGACGCAACGACGATTCAACGTCGGACGATATGGGAGACAGTGTGTTTACTAATAAGGCATACGTTGACGATGAAAGAGGTGATAGAAGTGTACGCGGGCGTTCTGATAGACGGTACCGCGACACTCGGGATGACAGTAGTGACTCTTATGTGAGCAGCTCACGTGGTGCGGTGAGTTACCTTACTGACACGACCCTTCGCAGCAGGACAGACTCACCCTCTCGAAGTACGGACGATAGGGGTAGTCTATCGTCGGCTACGGACGGCACACAAGGACACTTCCGAAAGAACGACCCAGCGCGTCGGAGTGCCGGACGCAGCCGCAGTCACAGTAAGTCATCAACACAATCTGGTCAGCGTCGGCGGCCTCGTCTTTCTCACAGCACAGGCGACCAGAGTGATGGAGGAAGTTCTCATAGGTCATCGGGTCAACACCGTCCCAGCAGCAGTGGTGGGTCACATCGGCGGTCAAGGTCAAGGTCAAGAGAACGGGAAAAGAAACCTTCACCGTATATTGGAGTTTTTGATGAAGCCAAGAAAAAGAAACGAAGGAAATAGATATTTATTTCTGTCCTTCTAAGTAAATTTTGAACTCTTTATTACACGGATAAGTGATAACATCGGACAACAATCTACTTTGGAGTTGCAGCAGCCAAATGGATTACTTGTTGGTTTTGTAATGAAAATCAGCACTTCAAGGACTTTTTATGTGGCCATGTTATAAGAAATACAACGAACAACATATCAGTACCATTTATGTGAATCTTTTTTCGATATTTCAAGTCATTATCACGAACAAAGCACACGTTGTGTTCGATAATTGGATAATTTCGCCTTGGCCATGTTCTCACTAAGTCCGTATTCCTTGACGGCTTTTGATTGGTGCAGTGACCTTGGTGACAGACGCGACACACACGAGCGGGGACGAACATTTTCAATCCATGACAAAGTTGTCGTTTGTGGAAACATCGCGTTGTTCTTAAAAACTGATTGTGATTTTAATATCAGATTGTATTACGTAACCACGGCTAATCGGAGACGCAATCATTAGACACTGTTTTCGGTGGCATTTGACACGTCATAAATGTTGCATTAGCATTGACAGTAAAGTAGAACCTAGCAACTACAAAAACCTAAATATGGTGCTACATGAATCATTTTTCGCGTTGTGCATCTTTATTCGATTTATAGGATTGACCTGGATCTTTGTAATAATGTCAGTTAAAAGCGGATACTCGACTCCTCAGCTCTGGAAATTGTGTTGGAGGGGAACACTGAACATTGTCGTATTATCACATGATTGACGCGGGAACGCTGTGGATGGAAAGTTAACATTGTTACAATGTCGACTGACAGCATTGAACTGAACATTGTCGAAATGTCGGAAGACGCCAGAACGCTCAATAAGGTCATAAGTCATAATGATAAGTTATGTATGTAGCAAGTGTGGAACGTGAACATGTCCTGGTGATGCTGCATGCAAGAATGCAGAAAAGTGAACATCGTCGAAATGTCAGGAGACGCAAAAATGCTAAAACACTATCAATCGCAATGATAAAGTGAACATTGTCTTAATGTCATTTTACTGGAACATACTGAACATTTTTTTAATAATATCAGCTGACGCGATCACGCTAAATATGGTCATGTTGATAGATGGAAAAGTGAACTGAAGAAAACTGAACATTTGTTGTGATGTCAGGTGACAAGAAAGTTTTGGAACCAGTTTGGTACTCGTGAAGAAATATTGAACGTTATAGTAATGTCAGTAATAACAAGTGGTCAGTGATGCGGCACATTATCACATATCAGCCAATCAAATGGACAGTAACGATTGTATGTGTGTACTGAAGTGTATCATTGTATTAATTGGTATCAGAAGAAAACGCTATAAAGTCTGTTAAGCCATTTTGCCATGAAAAAGTGTGAAACCTTAATACAATATGTTTGAATTGACATGTAACCCAATACGCAATTGTGATGATTTTTCATAAATTTTGTTTATTTTTTGTGCCAGATGCTATTTTAAGGGCATGTAAATAACAGGGATCTGATAATGAAATACAATCTGTTGATGACTCACAAATATTGATTGAAAGTGCTTGTACTACAATGAGATAATATGTAATCTTAGTATTTTTGATAAAGTGGACTTTGTCCTATCAATTGATATTGATGTGTAACTAGAGCTGCATACTTTTAGAGAGAAAGATAAAGACAACAGGAAACATATATAAGGAACTAGTTGCATGTGATATGGAATTTTCTAATGATTCATTTTTTTGTTGGGATATTTTACAGACAAAAAAAAGAAAAGTAATTTCGTTTTCTCATAGTGAGTGAATGTATTAGCTAATTCGTGGTCTGAACGACTCTCAATATAATTTTTGTATATTTATACAGACTAAAGCGAAGTGCTTAACTTGTTTTAAAAGTTACTAGTATACCATATACTACATATATATATAGTTATATTATATACATTATCATTTATACACGTATGTACATAAATATATGTATACCATTGTTAGATACAAGTAATTCAGGTATATATATATATATACTAATTAAACTAATGTACATTGCCATACAAACAGCGACTAAAGGGCGATAACTGCTGCAATTGTTAAAGAATGTCATTATCGTTGGTGTTCAGCATGATTGTTTAAGAAATGTATTATACCCTGTTTAACGAAGTTATGGGGTATACTGGAGTCAGTCTGTTTCTCTGTCGTCCCTAAATAAAAAGTTTGTCTGGGCAACTCCTTAACTACTGGATCCATTTCAATGAAACTTCTAGTAATTCTAATTTGGGGACCACGTATAGATGAACATGAAGTTTTTTTTGTTTGTTTACATAATAGCCATGCAGGTCATTGTACGCAGGTGTTGTAAAATGGACAATAACGTATTAAAATTTTGATAACATTTTTTTCAAATTTGGTCAATTTGTGTCAACATGTGGATGTCTATAATTTGGCACTTATCATAAAAATATTAGAGGGATATTTGGCTGTTATAGTCTGAAACAAATGGTAATCGGGATATTAGTTAGCCACTGACATAAAAAGTTACCTCTGTACATTGAATGATGCTAAGCATACTGAACTCTATATTAACATTTCATAAACACTAATCTTAACGGTAGCTAATATAATTTTCTGGTCTAAGCAAAAACAAGGACTACATGTTTGTTCAGAATTTTATGGATATAGATATATTTTTATAGCAAAGTTTGTTTTTTATAAATTCATCTATTTCTCCTATCTTAAAGAAAAACAAGTTTCTATATACATGATCATATAGAATTATATAAACTCATTATTTTCTCCTATCTAAATGAAAAACAAGTTTCTATACATGGTCATGTATTTGAATACTTAGTAACTATATAAAGTAAGTATAGAAATACCAAATTGTCATGATAAAAAAGGGAAAATAAAGAGAAATCACAGAAATAAATTGTGTAATATTTCATTATCCTGATATACAATCATAATCTAGAAACCAAACGTGATATACAATGCATGTGTAAACAGGAAATTAAAATATTAGATACAAATATCATAATCCTAGGGAACCAGGTGAAATATTTTCAATCAAATTAGGAATTAAATTTAACGAATCATTGTCGAATTGTTAGTGTTGTGTACGCCATTATATATCATCGTGTTCCATATATCATTGTGTTATATAAATATATACATTTTGTATGTACATTTATGCCAAAACCATCATTATAGAATTGCCTGGACGAATATATCCTTCCGGAATACGTTGTGGCTATTGTTTATCAGGCTCTATTCGATTATTATGGGAACCATTGAGACAAAAGGGTTTCAGTTTTAGTTAGTGTCATTTTCTGTTATTGTTTTATACACATGTATGAATGCTACTTTTCTACCTTTTTTTATTTGTACCTTTCAAAGTGCTTCGGAAAATTATCACTTATCGATATAAAAGTAATACATTATTGGTTCTGAAAAGACGGAAGTGACGTAACAAATTTATGACAGGCAGAACTGACATATAATAAGTTATAATTTTGGATGAGAGTAATAAAACAATGTGTATCTGCCAGATAATGTTGTTTCTTTAGAAATGTTTTTAGGAAATAAACATATGCCATACCACTGAATAATCTATATCTTGTGTAAGTGTTGTCTTTATTTGCCTGACGAATTCATTTTACGTGTCACCTTCTTTTCGTGATAAATATCAACTGCTTTTGTGGCCAAATTGTGGGTTGATATTTTGTCATTGTTTTTTGAAAGCAAAACAAAAACCTTGTGGTTTAAGAATGTAAATTAATTTCTTTGATAAGATTATAATGACAAAATTAGTATTGGCCTACAAGAACAGACAATGTATCACGAAAAGACGAAACATTTGTATGTATTATAAAATACATTATATCGGTGCACCATATGTAATTATCATTATACACCGCGGTTTCGTATGGGTAAAGTATAGATTTATGCTCATATATTCCAACTCGCTTTTATTTTTGATAAATATTATTTTTGTCGGTCAAACACAAAGCTTAACCTGAAAAATCTTTTCAAAACATATTTTTGTTTGGTACAGTATACATATACTAATGTTTAGATTGAGCATGTCTTGTGTAAATATTGAAATGATATATTTTACCAAAAGAAATCGCATGACAAATTCATACCTGTATAACTAACAATCTACTAGGAATGTTATGACCTAAGACAAATGATTAACATCGGTATAACACGTTCTTCATCTCTATCTAACACTACTTTTGTTACAGTGCTTCTACGAGTACAATTTGGAATACATATTATTGTAAATATCAAATAGATGCCGGACACTAAAGAAGTCCTTTTGTTTCCAGCTACGACCAGAGGCGATTCTGTACACTTTGAAAACACGCTCGGAGGAACAAGAAGTCGGAACGCCATGACAGCAAGTGAACGCAGTTCGACTACCAATGGCTACCGATCTACTTCCGGTTCCCAGCGCGGACGGTCTTCTCAGCACCACGACAATAATGGTTACGTATCAAGCAATGATTCCTCGGTAACGACAAAGAAAGTCTCCTACAATCCTATTCCAATCAAGCCGGGCGATGGCGCCAAATTCCAAACAGAAAAAGAAGTTACAACACATCGCTTCACAAAACGGGACGGATCTATCAGAAAACAAACAAATTCAGACCACGGCAAGGATGTAAAGCTCAGTCCGAAGAAAGAGCGGCCTAAAGACGAAGTAGACAGCAGCGTCAGAGTGGAGCTCCTTCCGAAATCTAAACCAAGCGACACCAGTCATCCAGTCGTCAGATCTAGCTCCGAAAAACGTAACACAAATAAGTTAAAAAGCGCGACTGCCAGTCGAGCTGATACTTCTAGCGACACGATGTCCTCAATGTCCGACCGGCGGTCCAAACGAGATGACAGGTCTCGAGATGACTACCACCGAGACAGGTCACGTGATGAAAGATACGACGAGCGACCGAAAGGACAGTGCCGCACGGCGATCTGCCAGTTATCGCGAGTCCCAGTCACATGATCGCCGGGAGCGAACGAACAGCACAAGAAGTAGAAAGAACTCCACATCACGGTCAAGTCGACCCAGTTATAGAGACGACTACGAAAGCGACGGGCATCGACACCGATCAGAACAGGACTACAGAGAAAAACGTCGAAATGAACAGTACAACAGCGACTACGATAGCGACCACCGCAGTCGGCGACGAGAAAAACACGACAAAAGTCGCGGTTATGATAGCGACACTCGAAGACGTCATCACGACTATGATAGCGATCGCGGCGGTCGTGACCGCAGTCGACATCGGTACGATCAAAGTGATAGGTATTACAACGACTATGAAAGTGATCACGGTAGGCGACGCGACTCCTCGCGACGCCGACGGCAGAATAGCGACAGAAATTATAGAGACTATGACAGTGACGACAATAGTTATCGATCAAACCGGCGACGTAGTCAGCGTCATGACAACCGCGATAGATACTACAGCGACGAGGACCTCGTGGACAGTCGACGGCGCAGAACCGAGAGTCTGTCCCGGAAGTCTCGACCGCGCAGCCAGAGTTACAGCAGGAGTGGCACCAGCAGACGATAGCCATAGGAGGACAAAGTGTTCATGTTGTAGTCATCATTTACAAACTTCATCATCATTTTCATTTTTTCATACATCATCACACATAAAGTTTCAAAACAAATTATCATCTGTTACTTGGTAAAAAAGTAAAGAACTTTTGTTTCCATTGAGAAATTCTGTTATCTAAATATGTTCTATGCTTCAATTACTGATGTTGTAAATGTAATGAATCCATTGTCTTGCTCCTTATATAAACCGAGTTTCTCATTGTTTTTTTTTTACAAAGTTAACTATAATTGGAGAAGACCAATAAAATTTGGACAAATTCAATATATTTAACAGTATTACCAATACAGTTCTTGAAAGACTTTTCCATATTTAAAACATATGAAAATGAGGGGAATCTAAGTTAGCGTCAATATTCGAATTTTTAAAATGGCCGCCATAGAGAATCCTGAACTACCATTGTGTCTCAAAACACAAAACGGATATAAAGCATGTGTCTATGGTAAATTATAATACACAATAATCACTGCATTTTTTATAAGAATACTGACTATTTTCAGCGAACCTTTCATGGTTGAAACTGCTCGCGTCGTGACGGAGTGGTTATTATTCTTTTTTATTTTATACATTAGGGGTCGTTTCTTTACTTATATTTTGTTTAGAAATACATTGTATTTGTTTAGTTTCAAAAATAATTAAATGTTAACTTAAATGTTAACTTAAATGTTTAAATGTTAAGAGTAGTAAATAATACCGTGGTTGTGAATTGTGTCAGTTACAAAAATATGTAAGTTGATAATCTAGTTTTTACTTTTTCTTATATTATTTTACAATCATTTCTGAAGTCCTTTTCACTTCAATGAAGAAGTTATTATAAATGTACTTTAAAAAGTAAGTATTAAGATTGATCTTGGATGTGACATAACATCACAGATATTTTATATTATGCATCAGAAATATTTTATTATTTTGTTTTATGTTATATGGATAAAAACAAATTTTACTTACATATATTTTCTAAAGACAAAGAACGATTTACTAGTCAAGAAACGTAATTTCTACAGCAGTGCATATTCAAAAAATTCTAGATTGGAAACCATGAGTTACAAAATGGTCAATATAATTTAACTGGTTTGTCTTGTATAGACGAATGTGCTGTATCAAAGTGTCAAAGATCTAAATAAAAACTTTTTATTTGGTATATTTAATGTTATTTGTGTATGGAATAATGTACAGTACACTAGCATTGTAACCATTTGAATTGAAATAGGCCCAACGTATTTGTATTGCTAGACTACATGATTTCAGATCGAACGGAGAAGATTCTGTTTACAAAATGAAAGTCGCTGAAAGTATCACGAGTTATATCCCTTGGAATGTTTTCGCAAGTTTTGCCTCTCGTGACGTCCACGGCATCAAACAAAATCTTATTTCACTCGGTAAAATAATTTGTCAGATTTCATTTTTTTCACAAAATTGACTGGGTTCTTACTGATTGTGAAAAGATTGAATATGAAAGCATAATCGCAAATTTCTGGTGTTGAAAATATCACGTAATTTTTAATCCAATGTTATGGGAAATTGACTTCCAGTCGTGGTATTTTCTTCGAATTTATTTCAAAATGGCGGCCCTTACCGATGTTATAGTTGTACAAATTGCATGAGTAAAAACGTCGTGGTTATGAAAGAAATCTTGTAATTGAATGAATCTCTTTCATAAAGTGGATATGTTACCAGGATAGGGGATATTCCTACCCGGGTCGGGATCTCAAAATGTATGCACCACACCCTCGCACGCTGCGACAGGCAAAAATGGCCATCGGATGTTATTGACTACATTTTGTGACCCTTTTGGGTAGAGGCAGGTGTAGAATATCCCTGTATCTCAGCAGACTTCATATCCACATTATGAATTCTCAGAGTCGTTATGAGTATGCACCGCGTCTTAGTATTGTTATACAGGTGCCTGAAACATCGACCATGGTGTCTTATCTGTAAAGACCATCTTTAATTTTCGCGACGATTTAGTTCGCGATTAGTGTTTCATACATTTTCGCGACGATTTAAGTTCGCGATTTGTGTTTCTACATTTTTTCGCGACGATTAATTTTCGCGATTTCACCTAAGTTAATCGCGCGGGACAAAAGTTGGTTTACAGTATTGTCCTATATTGCACATACGAAATACAGGTAACAAAGTAGACAGATTTATACAAGTATGGGATGGAAATATCTATCACTGGATGGATGATTTGACTAACCTTTTAATAAGCTCTAACTACAGCCATGACTCTGTGTGTCGCTCAATCTGTTTGGTGTGGTACGGTACTTACCTGTATGTTTTGGAAAGAATGTACATGTGGTACTTCGAATTGTCTATCCTTGTAGTGTATCGGTTTAACATTGTGTTTTATTTCTGTGCATTGACAGCGGCCTTAATGAGATACACGAGAACTTTACACGGTCAAAACGTTCCCACTTACTGCTCTTCTCTCTGCTAATCACCTCGATACCCTCTTGGGATACGTCCACTGTCGTTATAAGTTTATCCAAGGGAATATGTCATAGTTGAAACTGTAAGACAGCCCAATAGAATCAATAAAAAGATCTTAACCCAACACGGCCACGCAGAGATTTTCTTTGTAAATTAAAGGTAGAGCGACGCCCAACATCAATGCAACATGCATTGGTCATCCTGTGTAGTGTACGTTATTCGATTCTTTTTATGTATATTAAGCGACCAAATCCACCTGCTTATTATCAAAACACAGATCATTCAGTTTTTTTTGGCATTAAGTTTATGGGGATACAAACGGACAGTGATAGTAAACCCCTTGTTTATCAATGATGTCCTCTTAGAACGAGAAATCTTTTCCTTACACAATGACGAAACGTTCAGCCCAAGCCACCAGATGAGGACTGTATCAAGACCATGGGAAGTAAAAAGAGGCATGTTAGCAATAAGAAAACAACATCTCAAATTTAGTTTAGAAATCATGCAATTAGAGCAGCAGGTTACAATTTTAAAGCCGGCTACCTTACATTTCAATGATACATGTATTAGACATCAGCATTTGTACACACACATTTGTATGCTCTCGACTGGAAAGGATATATTTTGAAAACTGGTAATAAATGCACGCTATATGTGTTTGTAAGTCTATTGGCTGTACAATGTTTTGATTTTTGGTAAAAATTAAATATGAATAATTTCAGGATTAATTGGCCATCATTTGTGAGTGACTAATACGAGAACACTAAGACTGTTGATTTGTGTATTTTGTTTGTCTTGAGTATTTGCTGCACATTAATCAGACGAACTGGACTTCGCTTTTTTTAACAAACATCAGATATGGTCATTTAACCTATTTATCTGATGTACGATTGGAGAAGGATAAGTATATTGAGTGTCGGAATATCAAACGAGAGCTATCTAAGTCATTCGACCAGGCGAAGACGTTTTTAACTGGAATTCTTGTTTTTTCCCATGATAAAGATAGTCTTACTTTTGCATTTACTTACGATAACAAACATGTTGTGTATTGTCAATGTACTGCTGAAGCATGGTAACAGATAGTCAATCACATGTTTTTGGGCCGTAAGAAACGGTTTTCGTTCATTACTGTGTAGCATAGAATAAAAATAGACATAAAAATAAACAAACCGATCTTTGGCTTAAATGTCAATACACAAAAGCCGGCCCAGTAAACACTGTCAGACAAAACGAGGACCCACAGGGGAAAGAAAATAGATACACAAGTACAATATCAATCTGTTGTTAGTGATAACTATCCCCTCGTGGCCTCTGCTGAGGACCGCGTCCCTCCCGTGATAGGACAACGCCCTGTGTCTAGGGAATGTTTTTTGAGAGACGCGAGAGGCTGAGAGTCCAGTCTGTGATGGTCAATATGATCGGACACGACCTTCAGTTCTCAGGAGATGGTTGGTGAATATAATAGCATCTCCTCCCAGCATCCAGAACTTACGTAGTTGCTTATACCTACAAATTCATTGATGGGATTCATTATGTATCTTAACTATGTTTCAGGATTAACGTGATTTTATTATATATTTATTGGTAAATATGACACAAAATTCCGTGCTGGATATATAAACTCGCCAAAACATAAACATAAATATATATTAATTTATTTTCCTGAATACAATTTCTTCAAATTCACCAAATTTAAATCGAGGAGGTAAATCATCATTTGTCCGTTTCACTTTAATGGGGCTGGTGAAACTAAAGTAAATCTTTAAGCCGATGATAAATATATTCGTTATGAAGCAAATTTAATTATATGTAAATACGTTTTGCTTAATTTATATGAAATGGTTAAAATATGAAAAAGGATAAGACATTGCAGGATGCGGAGTATATTATTATTGCCTGTAGAACGCATTGGAGTTTGCTACAACAAATACAACAAATTTTTTAATAGAGTATTAACGTCCTCTCATAACATTAACCCTAGGTCACGTGCTATTGTACATATAGCGAGTACAATATTGAAAGGAGAGCAACAAAAAACTATTCCTTCTGCTAGTCCTTTGGTAATATTAAGCTCAAACATCTTTCACACAGCTCTCTGGACTATATCTCGCTATTGAAATAAAGTGGTATCAATGTTCTGGAAGTTTGAATCTATTATTAGCTGTCATCGCCATAGAACAATGAATAATAATTATATCGTTATATTATACTACTGCAAACCAACATTCTTTATGCGTGCGATTTATTTTCGTAAATTTCGAGATTTAAGATAAATTGGCGAAAGGTTTTCTCCGCAAAATCAATATCTTCTACAATTTTTCATTGAGAGGGATATCCAGAGACAGTTAAAAGTCTGGAAAAAAGGTTATCTCTGTGCACCCGAAAATGATTTTTGAAAACAGAAAACGCGAAATTTAGTAAGCCACGAACAGGAACGTGGTTTGGTGTAGTGTATAAGCCAACTTTCTTTTGCGTGCGATGATTTATTTTCGCAAAATTTATCCGATGGTGAAGGTATATTCGCGAAAGTTTATATTCGGCAATTGATATATGTTTGTTCTTGCACAATTTTTTTTTATTTTTTTATTTCATTTTTTAATTATTTTTTATTTTATTTAATTTTTTTTTTTATTTTTTGATTTTTTTAATTTTTTTTTTTAAAATTTTTATTTTTTTATTCATTTTTTACTTTTTTTTATTTTATATTTTATTTTTTTTTTATTTATTTATTAAATTATAATTATTTTATTTTTTTTATTTTTATTTCTTTTTATTTTTATTTTTTATTTTTTTTTTTATTTTTTTTTTAATTTCAAATTATATCTCGTATTTGATTAAAATCCTGCGAAATTTAATTTTCCGCCAAGAGTGTTTTGAAAAACAGGGAGATCGCGAAATTAAGTAGCCGACGAAAGACAGTTGGTTTTATTACACCAAATCGAGATCATGGCGTTGTTTATATATATTTACACTTTTTTAATTAGCTTTACACGTTTTATGGAGCTTACCGTGTCGAGAAACACTTAATTTTACGTTTTGAGCTCTCTCGCGTAAATAAAAAGATAAACAAGTAACTGAAAAAACAACAAAACATTTTAGTTTAAGACACCGATCAGAAGAACACTCAACCTATCGCACTATAGAGTACTATACTAACAACAGAAAAACAAGTGACGTACATGTACTTCCCGAAAACTGAATGATAAGAGGTGTGCCTACAACAGTCATCTCGATATTCAAGGGGTTCCGATTCAAAACTTTTAATTTGGGAATCTATACACCCCTGGATATCTCATAGTGTAATTGAAGGCAGATCAGCGAAAAGACATTTGACCAATCACAGGCGAGCAAAAGATTTCCTTTGAAGACTACAGATGGAGAGCGACCGCCTAACATCAACGCCACACAGTCAACCACAGTGTACCGTTATACGGCTCTTTTGATGTAAGCATCGTTATGAACTAAATTACCTGTTCTATTCTGTTGGACTCAGTTCTTACTATGAG
The DNA here is from genome assembly GCF_041381155.1 of Argopecten irradians. NCBI lineage: Eukaryota > Metazoa > Mollusca > Bivalvia > Pectinida > Pectinidae > Argopecten > Argopecten irradians. The sequence continues at coordinate 8,120,116 of NC_091145.1, read as the reverse complement.
GATAGTCATGGCGGTGTAGTGAAGTTAAGTGTTCGGAGACCCCTGGAGTATCTGACCACTGTAGACAACAGACAGAACAGGATCCTTCGTCACGATGTCAAACGTCGCACGCTTAACCCCAATACATTATTGATTTGTTTTTTCCAAACGTCGTCAGTAATAGAAAATCTGTATTAAGTGTTGATGAATGAAAACATCGAGTGATATCATTAACATAATGCTTATTTTGCAAAATATTACATTCGTTTTTTTCTTTCTCTTGTTCTAGTTAACTTGAAGATATCTTTTGTACTTATAAACACCGCAGAAATTTAACAAGGCAATATATTTAAGTTATTATCTTACCTCCAAAAATTCACAATGACCTGCTTTGACGCATTACATTCTAGGAAATATTGACACACAGTAACATCACCTAGAGAAGTCTTATGCTTCCTCCGTATAACAATTGTTCGTGTGTTATGTTGAAGTTTATTTTGTTCGGAATTTGATTCAGAGTATCAGGGACCTAATCTCTATTCTATCATTTTTCGATGTGAAAACAAGTGGTAAATGTTATTCGAACTGAAATAGATTGTATATAAAAAATGGGTGTGAGCAGGAAATCACTAAAATTTTGACTAATACAATACATAATAATCAGCAAGGTATAGGCATGATAAAATTATGTTAAAAAAATATTGTTATTATTTTTTCGACTTTCTGATTGTGCAGTGTGTAGTACTGGAAAATAATAAGAGAAACCAAAAGCGGACATGTAACTACTGACATCCAAAATTAAACAAGTGGTATTGCCCTGTGGTTCTGCCTGTGAATTTTATCACGCGCCTCTTTTTGAATCAATTAACACTTCCGAATAACACACCCCCCCCGAGCGAAGTATGTATATCTATGGAATTTACATACAGGGAAAACATTTAAGGTGAGGCCCAAATTGTCAACAAAGCACTTTCTTTTTATATATATGTGGAATCCAAAGATTATTTTTACGAGTGTTTCCTATTTGACTCACACCAAGGCACACAATAACCTGACTACATATGTACTTCTCGCATCATTTTAACCATTGAAATTGCTACTGACATCTGTATCAACTACAAAGGATTCTTACATAGGTGTGATTAGGTACAAAAGTATTAAACTAGTTCAATATATTTGATATGTTACGAGCCGAGGCGTAGAAATGGTTATTATCTTGCATCTTCTACCCACTGACTTGCTACTTACATCTGTATTGAATATAGTTAATCAATGTTACAATGAGGTGACCATGTTACATAAAACTTTAAACCAGTTCACTGTTGATATTGCTAGACGAAAAACTTTAGGCAAGTAAAATAACATTGTTTAATGAGTTGATGACTTATACATCACGTATAAAAACGAGTAATTATATTCTGTTTGCAACCTAACTAGTATTACATAGTATGGTTAGCATAGGGAAAAAATTCATGTGAATTTTGCTTTGATTGTACAGAAGTGTTGCGATTTCAGGCTCGGATTTGAAGCGTTTCCATCCACCGAGACAATCATGCGACGTTATAGTTTGAATAGTGTGTCTTGTCATACGTATGGCAAAAGCCTTATAACATGGGAATCAATGGACCAATGTGATGTGATCATTGATGTTTTAACTCATTCATCCCTGAAGCTGTTCATAATGAACTCTTCCAGCCAATTGAATTTGGGAAGTCCAAATGTATCTGTTAGGGGTGAATGAAAGTATTTTTTTTAATACAAGCGACATGATATATGTTTTCTACATTCCTCAGGGATTATCTTGGGTTTATTTATACATTGTTTTATTTCATCAGCTATTCCCCTCAACATACATTGCCACATTTTTATATATATGAACAAAAACGTCATATGCATTCTGCGTTTATCAGTATTTTGAAATATGCGAATATTTCTTGATCGCGAAGGGGTCATTAAAAGGTTGAAAATACCACATCAAGTGTCAAGTTGATAAAAATATATATGAAAATACGGGAAAATATCACGTTTTGAGCCCCTATATCATTCCTCAGAAGTTCGTCCTTCTTAGCAATATCGGAAGTTACATCGCTCGAGAAAGAAAATTAGTGTTACTGGTTGGCCGACACCTTCTAATGAGTGTCGCGGAAATAATTGACAAATGATTAGCGAAAGGGGGGGGAGGGAATGAGGATAATCTTTTGATTATACCCTTAAAATAAGTCATTTAAAAACTGTTAAACTCGTTCTTTCCCATATAGACTCTGGATTTCGCCATGATAATGGAAGGTCCTTTCATTTAAACACACTCAGCTTTTCACCTCAGTAAGCTACATACCAAATATTAGGTTCTCCTATAAGACTCTTTGTTACAGAGGTTACTCATCACTGGTCGGTGTTTTTTCCCTGGAAAACTCGGTTCCAATCGCTCGCGAAAACAAAATTAGTATACCATTACGCGCTGTGATGGCAAGGAAGAACGTCATATTTGTACACTGTACCTTGTCATTTCAAACGACATATTGGCATACATTTTCCCGAACCTCTACAGTAAGTCATCAATTAAAAAAACCTCTGCAATTTAACATGAAAACGATGGAACCAAGATCTAATACTACAATGGGGAAATTATGTATGTGTATAATTTCTATCAAAGTTAGAATAATATGTCTCTTCAAAGTCTCTGTATCTATCTTTATATAACAGTATGTTGTGTATAACCTAAATATATCAATTAGACAAGAGCTTTGTTTATTTGTCATCATTAATACTGTTCATGTAGTATAAGAGATTTAGATATTTTTATACATTGTGTCGGTGACATTGACTATAAGTCATGGGTCAACAGTGCATATACTGGAACACTATAAACAGAGACATATATAAATGTACATGTATATAAAATTCACATGTTACCTACTATATTACCTTACGCATTATATGCAAAAACCACAATATTGCCTTTTATTACACATTCACCAGGTACATACATCAGTATGATGATACAATTTCTATAACCTGAAAGTCTGAAATAATTTATTTTTGTCGTAAAACTGCTCATAATTCACAATAATTGTCAACAGGTATTGAAATCGTTCTCACTAAAAATATTTCCAGAAAAAAACGCACGTACACTAGCTGTTTGACAAACAAAGATAACGCTGTTACACATGTATTTATTACTATGTCTGGACATGAATGATATTAGCCAAGACGTGCCTTACAAACAAGGTGTAACAGAGATAGCTGTAGGCCGATTTTCGTCCCATTATGTAACGACCCGAGGACACCAACAATACAGACACGAGAGTGTAAAAAGCAATGTATGAACACCAAATACAAACGCTCTTACATATTTATACATAACAACACCGTGATATAGTTCAAATCGTGTTTGAACACTGAATGTACCTGCTTTTTATATACTATAGTTAGATCATACGTTTGAATTTTCGTTATCAACCGTATTAAAATTGACGTACTATTTTACACGTGCGATTATATGTCCGTTATTTTGAACCTTAGTTACATTACTGAAGATACATTTGAACCTCTGATGAAAAGGCTGGAACAGTTCATTGTGATTTTTATGGGCGATCTTCTACTAGAAATTAAACGATTTTCACCGAGCAGATGCTTCATTATTTCACTGCAAGTCAATAAAACAATTAAATTTGACGCAAATACTAACCTGAATTTCCAAAATGTTTTAAGAATTCATAGGTTACTGGTATACCTAAATCTACTTGAAATTTAAAGGTCCCAAATTAAACCGTTCCCCCATCACCTTACTATTATGTGCATCTCTATCAAATGCTTCTGCTTCAAGCATCAAAAGCAAATATGTGTTATCAACGTTACTTCAAACTTCATTTAGTTTATTTACAAAGTACAGTTTACAAACAATCCATGCAAACTCTACATGCTGTATATAGGTGATATCAAGACGACAAAAAACATAAATTAGATGCATCTATCATGCGTGAATGAGGATGCGACACAATAAATATATCAATTATATATATAGTGTCTGTGCTTGTCATTGGGCGGTCAAACTCTACAACTCATCAATGTTATTGGAAATATCTACAGAACCAAGCAAACAACTATATAAAATATTCATGATATTAATCAATGATTATTAAAGTAATAAATCACTTATTAAACGGTACTCATCTAAACTAGTCTTAACGCATGATCTTCCAGTGGGATTCACAGAAATTCCGAAAGCTGTATATGTCGTGGTACGGAGACTGGCCAAAATTTGATACAAGGACATGTACAGACGCCTTAAAATACATTAAGACCGTTAACTCCATTTCACTATAGCACTGATATGGTACACAGGTCCCGTAAAACAAAAATCAAATAAAGCCATATATAATATCAATGTTGTCTTAAATGTGCATTAGTAGTTTGATAAAACATTATTGATATGGTAGCTTAACTTAGGCTCATTATCAGAGTTACATATGCATATCTAAAAAGTTATCTCGGTCCTTTCTAGATACATATATGTTTTTCACGAAAGTTGTCAAGTTATAATGAGACTGTAGTACTAGTTGTATATCCTATTATAATAACATTTATGCGAGTTAATCTCCGACGTGTTATAGATAGATAAACACTGACCTCATCAATAACCAATGTTTATGTACATTTACGACACACTTGCCACAGGACAGACGTCGCTCTGACGTAATCTGGAATAGATAACAAAGGCAATATGAGGTAAGCCTGTTAACATTGTCATAGGTGCAATGTATCAGACCGCAATCGATTTGTAGTACTACCTGTATACAACGTACATATGCAGAGTACAATTCAAAATATTGGGCAAGGCTCAAGCAATGTTGTGATTTTTGCCGAGTAAAAAAAAAGATATATAATATCGAAACATATAGACTATCTTATATGTATAATGCGTATATGCTCTTATTCATCCATATACATGTAGTTAGTTGCTTGCGGCCCATCTAAACATTTTTATTCCAAACTCAAAACTTATTCGAATGTGAACAACTGTCAAAATATTAGAATCAAGCCAGATTAAGTTGTATTGTATTATGACACCAGTATTATATCTGTATAGAGCAAAATTAGCGCAAGCTACTTCTGTGCCAAATATCACCATTACGCCAGATTTGCAATCGAGTTTTACTTAATTGGTTTTAAGTTTTCAAATATAAAGTAGTATTTAAGATTACATAAGATTCACATAAAGATATACATGTATATTGCTAAAGTATAGACACATCCGCGTAGGACACAACATAAAAAACATGTGACATATAGTTGTTTATGTAAATAATGTTTATGGACGCCCGATAAATATAATCTGAAAAGAACCGTTTTAAAGGGTCGATATAAATGACGTCACCGAGATAACTACCACAGGTCATGCGTTCATTCACTACACACGTGATCGAGTCATATACACCCGAACTCACGAGACACGTAACCATAGATACTGGCCTAAAGATATATACATCACTAACGAGACGGGATTACCTCAGGTGTAACATATATTCATGAGCTTACTGAACATGTATGTATGGATGTGCTGAGTAGAGGTAAATTGCCACCCAGATCCACAGACATTATAGACCACGAAAACCACAGCTATACAAATCACATTTGGTTGTCGCCAAGTTCACTGACCTTGACGCTACAGTACACCAAGAGATTTTAATCCTCGTGGATTCAAATATAGTTTGTATAGCATAGATCAGTTTTCAGATTATTTATTTATAGTTAGAATAATATCATAAAGAATATCTCATGTTGTTTAGAATACAGTTTTCACTTGTTTATCTGACGCAGCAACAGCTGATCATGAATGACAAATAAAATGAAATTATTGATATAGAGGGCACGCACTCCCACAAAACACACGGTCATATCCTGTTTTTAGCTTTATCAAGAATTACACGCATTCTAAGTTACAATTGTACATTATACATGTAGTTTATTTCATACCCATCCCCGTTTTATTGCTTCGTAATTCTGAAATATGACATGGGTTTTCTCTCGACATGGTCTGGCTGTTTTACCCTCACGACACCGAATAAGTCTCTCATTTCCTTATGTGTATTTTGTGATATAAATGACTGAAACTTTATATATTTTATTTTGGCTGACGCTTGTTGAAAGCATAATGATGGAATAAATCAAGTACATAAAACATTGCTCCACTGAAAATAATTGGCTTCATTTTTGCAGCATTTTCTTTTCTTTCTCTCTCTCCCTTTTTTACACTTTATGAATAGCAGAAGTGCGATTTAAATTAAAGAAACATTTTTGTAGAGGTCGGGCATCAATAATAAAGCTTCATATTTCTATTTTCAGTGGATTATGAGAAAAACGACTGCACGAAATCGTTTACTGTAAACGATATCAATATATACCGGCTACAGTCGTACCCACGACAAGGTATCAACACCGGTAGGGACAAGTGCTATAACAAGTTCGTCGGCTACAACAACAAGAAACTTAAGATTCATGTCTACGAGGTTAAAATCGGCAGCTGCGGCATCTTCCTCAATATCTTCGATGGGGACGAACAGATGCGCAATGACCCCAGGGTAAGAACTGATACCAGTACACTTTATATACATGGAGTTCACCACACGAACATACAGCAGCCTCTCAAAACATAGACATGTGAACACCGCAACATATTGTACACTTGGGAGGCTGTCCTTAAATGACCATGAACTTGAATTCTGTATTTGTCTTTATTACTTGAAATATTTAAGTTACATTGTACGAATATTGATATATTTATGACTATTTTAGGCGTTTTAGGGGTCAAATCAAAATGGGTAAAAATCGTTTTCAACCTTGTGTATAGAACAAAAAAAAATGGTAAAACTCATGCATACTGTACATGGTGTATGTAAATGAACGATTTTTACCGATTTCAGATTTTGATCGAACCCTCAAAACGCCTATAGATAACATAATAGGCTATTGTCACTCTGGTGAATCCAGATGTATAAATAGCAAACTGAAACTAAATATCAGATCCCAATGATTTTTGCATGTATCTCATTCTACTTTTCCTGCCACAGTGGACGCTAGGGTGTCGTGGTGCTGAGAAGGTTGTGTACGAATCCTATACAAGTGAGGTGATAGTTCGACTGGACAAACCATCGTCGGACTCGACCAGTTTATACAGCTTCCGGATCTATATCACTAACGTTGACGGTAAGCGCATGCGCCATTTGGGAACATGTTTAGGTATCCTGTACTGTTACAGAAGATACGGGAATCTCTATACTAGGTCCGTTAAAATTTGGTATGAAATTGACCAAATCAAACATCCATCAAGTGTTCTCTTTTGATTAACCACGTTTGTTGTCATATAATCCACTGTTGACATTTCAATTCTAATGTTTGTTTTGGAACCAACAGATGGACTTTCTAAACCCAATATTTGTGATGTTGTAAGATCTGTAATTAACCTTTCTGATCCCTCTTTAGCGTATTTTAAAGACCCACATAATTTTGTTATTTCTGGCCTCCATTCGGAGTTTATTTTGTACTGCTTACGGTTGATCTTTCTTACCCACTGTAATTGTAGATGTAAGACCCGCAAATGCTATTTTTCTGACCCCCTGTTCTTGTAGTTGTAAGACCCACAAATAATCTTTCTGACTCACCCTGATTTTGTAGTTTTAAGACCCACAAATGATCTTTCTGACTCACCCTGATTTTGTAGTTGTAAGACCCACAGATGATGTTTCTGACCCCCTGTTCTTGTAGTTGTAAGACCCACAGAAGATTTTTCTGACCTCCATGTTTTTATTTTGTAGGACCCGCAGTTGATCTTTCTAACCCTCCAACCATGTCTGACGGTGGCGGTGCGTCCTCTGGCGTCATTGTCGGTATCGGCATTGGCGTCGGACTCGTCGTCGTTGTCGTCGTCATCGTCGTCGCCATCGTCTGCTGGAGGATGATGAACAAGAAAGAAAAATATGCCAGCAAGAGTCCAGCTGTATTCACTACCTGTAAGTTGAGACCCTTAATATTAAGTTATGTGAACAAGCCCTTCTCTGTTCTAGATTTAGTGGTACAAATTTATTCAAAAGTTCCCATTTGACATTTCCGACCTTTCTCATCATCATCCTACCCTTTTGGTTCCCTCTCTTCATGCCCTTTAAAATAACAGCTTTAATTAGTTATAATTGGAAACATAATTATATTAATACTTAAAGGTGAAAGTTACATTTACCACCTACATGAATATTTCAATTTAATTCTTTTTTAATGTGTGATTGCTCTTCTAGAAGCAGACAGACAATTTCAGGAGCTATAATTGTATAAGGTCTTCTGAGAGATGTGTTGTGGTGGGGGTCCTAGAGTTCGGTCACATATAGTGTACAATGTTCTCTGACCAATTTGTAACATACCTAGTTCAGCACGCATATTTCGTGTCAAACAGGGTGTAGTCCTTAGGATACCTCTTGAATCGATATCTTTTTTATTGCATCTTCTTTGAGGAAATTAGTTCATGTATACATTATTAATGAACCGTTCTTAGAAAAAGTAAATAACAAAAAAAAAAAAAAAAAAAAAGAGGTTAGAATATAAAACATGCATGGTTGGTATAGACTTAGTACATCCGAGTTTGTCCCAGATATAGGATTGCTTTTCTACCCACTGGTATATATACCGGTCGTTCGTTGTCTCCCTCACTGACCCAGTTTCTCTCCCCTTGTGCCCTTGTGTTTCGCTCTGACTATTTAGAGGATATAACAATTGCTATCAACTTTAGTTCTGGTGAGTACTCTATGCATCCTGTAGATTTAGTAAATATGTGTTGTATGTCGCACGGTATGGCTAACATTCTATTTCCTCACGAAACTTCATCTGATTGTTTAAAATGTCGAAATGCACATTTATAGCCAATCATGTGATGCTTCTTTTAGACTTTTTTCATTTTGCTACCATGGAAAATGGTCAAAAACATTGTTTTGACTTGGACGTATTTCGATTACAGCTACTTCGAATGATCCGCCTATCAATGGGATATTAAAATCGACCGATAGTAAAGGACGTGGAAGCCAGCGTCGAAATAAGCGTGCCGCCTCCGGGGGACATGTAAACCAAGCGTACAGAGGTTCTGTAGACGGAGAAGACTACAGCAGGTGTGGCCCCCAGTACCGAGTCCACGCGAGGGGGCATAGACTTACAATATGAAGAAGAAATAGCCAGAAAAAAAGGTCAGCCGTTCAACCACCGAACCGGTCGCCGACGCAACGACGATTCAACGTCGGACGATATGGGAGACAGTGTGTTTACTAATAAGGCATACGTTGACGATGAAAGAGGTGATAGAAGTGTACGCGGGCGTTCTGATAGACGGTACCGCGACACTCGGGATGACAGTAGTGACTCTTATGTGAGCAGCTCACGTGGTGCGGTGAGTTACCTTACTGACACGACCCTTCGCAGCAGGACAGACTCACCCTCTCGAAGTACGGACGATAGGGGTAGTCTATCGTCGGCTACGGACGGCACACAAGGACACTTCCGAAAGAACGACCCAGCGCGTCGGAGTGCCGGACGCAGCCGCAGTCACAGTAAGTCATCAACACAATCTGGTCAGCGTCGGCGGCCTCGTCTTTCTCACAGCACAGGCGACCAGAGTGATGGAGGAAGTTCTCATAGGTCATCGGGTCAACACCGTCCCAGCAGCAGTGGTGGGTCACATCGGCGGTCAAGGTCAAGGTCAAGAGAACGGGAAAAGAAACCTTCACCGTATATTGGAGTTTTTGATGAAGCCAAGAAAAAGAAACGAAGGAAATAGATATTTATTTCTGTCCTTCTAAGTAAATTTTGAACTCTTTATTACACGGATAAGTGATAACATCGGACAACAATCTACTTTGGAGTTGCAGCAGCCAAATGGATTACTTGTTGGTTTTGTAATGAAAATCAGCACTTCAAGGACTTTTTATGTGGCCATGTTATAAGAAATACAACGAACAACATATCAGTACCATTTATGTGAATCTTTTTTCGATATTTCAAGTCATTATCACGAACAAAGCACACGTTGTGTTCGATAATTGGATAATTTCGCCTTGGCCATGTTCTCACTAAGTCCGTATTCCTTGACGGCTTTTGATTGGTGCAGTGACCTTGGCGACAGACGCGACACACACGAGCGGGGACGAACATTTTCAATCCATGACAAAGTTGTCGTTTGTGGAAACATCGCGTTGTTCTTAAAAACTGATTGTGATTTTAATATCAGATTGTATTACGTAACCACGGCTAATTGGAGACGCAATCATTAGACACTGTTTTCGGTGGCATTTGACACGTCATAAATGTGGCATTAGCATTGACAGTAAAGTAGAACCTAGCAACTACAAAAACCTAAATATGGTGCTACATGAATCATTTTTCGCGTTGTGCATCTTTATCCGATTTATAGGATTGACCTGGATCTTTGTAATAATGTCAGTTAAAAGCGGATACTCGACTCCTCAGCTCTGGAAATTGTGTTTGAGGGGAACACTGAACATTGTCGTATTATCACATGATTGACGGGGAACGCTAGGGATGGAAAGTTGACATTGTTACAATGTCGTCTGACAGCATTAAAGTGAACATTGTCGAAATGTCGGAAGACGCCAGAACGCTCAATAAGGTCATAAGTCATAATGATAAGTTATGTATGTAGCAAGTATGGAACGTGAACATGCCCTGGTGATGCTGCATACAAGAATGCAGAAAGGTGAACATCGTCGAAATGTCAGGAGACGCAAAAACGCTAAAACACTATCAATCGCAATGAGAAAGTGAACATTGTCTTAATGTCATTTTACTGGAACATACTGAACATTTTTTTAATATGTCAGCTGACGCGATCACGCTAAATATGGTCTTGTTGATAGATGGAAAAGTGAACTGAAGAAAACTGAACATTTTTTTTGTGATGTCAGGTGACAAGAAAGTTTTGGAACCAGTTTGGTACTCGTGAAGAAATATTGAACGTTATAGTAATGTCAGTAATAACAAGTGGTCAGTGATGCGGCTCATTATCACATATCAGCCAATCAAATGGACAGTAACGATTGTATGTGTGTACTGAAGTGTATCATTGTATTAATTGGTATCAGAAGAAAAACCTATAAAGTCTGTTAAGCCATTTTCAATGAAAAAGTGTGAAACCTTAATACAATATGTTTGAATTGACATGTAACCCAATACGCAATTGTGATGATTTTTCATAAATTTTGTTTATTTTTTGTGCCAGATGCTATTTTAAGGGCATGTAAATAACAGGGATCTGATAATGAAATACAATCTGTTGATGACTCACAAATATTGATTGAAAGTGCTTGTACTACAATGAGATAATATGTAATCTTAGTATTTTTGATAAAGTGGACTTTGTCCTATCAATTGATATTGATGTGTAACTAGAGCTGCATACTTTTAGAGAGAAAGATAAAGACAACAGGAAACATATATAAGGAACTAGTTGCATGTGATATGGAATTTTCTAATGATTCATTTTTTTGTTGGGATATTTTACAGACAAAAAAAAGAAAAGTAATTTCGTTTTCTCATAGTGAGTGAATGTATTAGCTAATTCGTGGTCTGAACGACTCTCAATATAATTTTTGTATATTTATACAGACTAAAGCGAAGTGCTTAACTTGTTTTAAAAGTTACTAGTATACCATATACTACATATATATATAGTTATATTATATACATTATCATTTATACACGTATGTACATAAATATATGTATACCATTGTTAGATACAAGTAATTCAGGTATATATATATATATACTAATTAAACTAATGTACATTGCCATACAAACAGCGACTAAAGGGCGATAACTGCTGCAATTGTTAAAGAATGTCATTATCGTTGGTGTTCAGCATGATTGTTTAAGAAATGTATTATACCCTGCTTAACGAAGTTATGGGGTATACTGGAGTCAGTCTGTTTCTCTGTCGTCCCTAAATAAAAAGTTTGTCTGGGCAACTCCTTAACTACTGGATCCATTTCAATGAAACTTTAAAGTAATTCTAATTTGGGGACCACGTATAGATGAACATGAAGTTTTTTTTGTTTGTTTACATAATAGCCATGCAGGTCATTGTACGCAGGTGTTGTAAAATGGACAATAACGTATTAAAATTTTGATAACATTTTTTTTTCAAATTTGGTCAATTTGTGTCAACATGTGAATGTCTATAATTTGGCACTTATCAGGGATATTTGACTGTTATAGTCTGAAACAAATGGTAATCGGGGTATTAGTTAGGCACTGACATAAAAAGTTACCTCTGTACATTGAATGATGCTAAGCATACTGAACTCTATATTAACATTTCATAAACACTAATCTTAACGGTAGCTAATATAATTTTCTGGTCTAAGCAAAAACAAGGACTACATGTTTGTTCAGAATTTTATGGATATAGATATATTTTTATAGCAAAGTTTGTTTTTTATAAATTCATCTATTTCTCCTATTTTAAAGAAAAACAAGTTTCTATATACATGATCATATAGAATTATATAAACTCATTATTTTCTCCTATCTAAATGAAAAACAAGTTTCTATACATGGTCATGTATTTGAATACTTAGTAACTATATAAAGTAAGTATAGAAATACCAAATTGTCATGATAAAAAAAGGAAAATAAAGAGAAATCACAGAAATAAATTGTGTAATATTTCATTATCCTGATATACAATCATAATCTAGAAACCAAACGTGATATACAATGCATGTGTAAACAGGAAATTAAAATATTAGATACAAATGTCATAATCCTAGGGAACCAGGTGAAATATTTTCAATCAAATTAGGAATTAATTTTAACGAATCATTGTCGAATTGTCAGTGTTGTGTACGCCATTATATATCATCGTGTTCCATATATCATTGTGTTATATAAATATATATGTACATTTATGCCAAAACCATCATTATAAAATTGCCTGGACGAATATATCCTTCCGGAATACGTTGTGGCTATTGTTTATCAGGCTCTATTCGATTATTATGGGAACCATTGAGACAAAAGGGTTTCAGTTTTAGTTAGTGTCATTTTCTGTTATTGTTTTATACACATGTATGAATGCTACTTTTCTACCTTTTTTTATTTGTACCTTTCAAAGTGCTTCGGAAAATTATCACTTATCGATATAAAAGTAATACATTATTGGATCTTAAAAGACGGAAGTGACGTAACAAATTTATGACAGGCAGAACTGACATATAATAAGTTATAATTTTGGATGAGAGTAATAAAACAATGTGTATCTGCCAGATAATGTTGTTTCTTTAGAAATGTTTTTAGGAAATAAACATATGCCATACCACTGAATAATCTATATCTTGTGTAAGTGTTGTCTTTATTTGCCTGACGAATTCATTTTACGTGTCACCTTCTTTTCGTGATAAATATCAACTGCTTTTGTGGCCAAATTGTGGGTTGATATTTTGTCATTGTTTTTTGAAAGCAAACCAAAAACCTTGTGGTTTAAGAATGTAAATTAATTTCTTTGATAAGATTATAATGATAAAATTAGTATTGGCCTACAAGAACAGACAATGTATCACGAAAAGACGAAACATTTGTATGTATTATAAAATACATTATATCGGTGCACCATATGTAATTTTCATTATACACCGCGGTTTCGTATGGGTAAAGTATAGATTTATGCTCATATATTCCAACTCGCTTTTATTTTTGATAAATATTATTTTTGTCGGTCAAACACAAAGCTTAACCTGAAAAATCTTTTCAAAACATATTTTTGTTTGGTACAGTATACATATACTAATATGTTTAGATTGAGCATGTCTAGTGTAAATATTGAAATGATATATTTTACCAAAAGAAATCGCATGACAAATTCATACCTGTATAACTAACAATCTACTAGGAATGTTATGACCTAAGACAAATGATTAACATCGGTATAACGCGTTCTTCATCTCTATCTAACACTACTTTTGTTACAGTGCTTCTACGAGTACAATTTGGAATAAATTTTATTGTAAATATCAAATAGATGCCGGACACTAAAGAAGTCCTTTTGTTTCCAGCTACGACCAGAGGGGATTCTGTACACTTTGAAAACACGCTTGGAGGAACTAGAAGTCGGAACGCCATGACAGCAAGTGAACGCAGTTCGACTACCAATGGCTACCGATCTACTTCCGGTTCCCAGCGCGGACGGTCTTCTCAGCACCACGACAATAATGGTTACGTATCAAGCAATGATTCCTCGGTAACGACAAAGAAAGTCTCCTACAATCCTATTCCAATCAAGCCGGGTGATGGCGCCAAATTCCAAACAGAGAAGGAAGTTACAACACATCGCTTCACAAAACGGGACGGATCTATCAGAAAACAAACAAATTCAGACCACGGCAAGGATGTAAAGCTCAGTCCGAAGAAAGAGCGGCCTAAAGACGAAGTAGACAGCAGCGTCAGAGTGGAACTCCTTCCGAAATCTAAACCAAGCGACACCGGTCATCCAGTCGTCAGATCTAGCTCAGAAAAACGCAACACCAATAAGTTAAAAAGCGCGACTGCCAGTCGAGCTGATACTTCTAGCGACACGATGTCCTCAATGTCCGACCGGCGGTCCAAACGAGATGACAAGTCTCGAGATGACTACCACCGAGACAGGTCACGTGATGAAAGATACGACGAGCGACCGAAAGACAGTGCCGCACGGCGATCTGCCAGTTATCGCGAGTCCCAGTCACATGATCGCCGGGAGCGAACGAACAGCACAAGAAGTAGAAAGAACTCCACATCACGGTCAAGTCGACCCAGTTATAGAGACGACTACGAAAGCGACGGGCATCGACATCGATCAGAACAGGACTACAGAGAAAAACGTCGAAATGAACAGTACAACAGCGACTACGATAGCGACCACCGCAGTCGGCGACGAGAAAAACACGACAAAAGTCGCGGTTATGATAGCGACACTCGAAGACGTCATCACGACTATGATAGCGATCGCGGCGGTCGTGACCGCAGTCGACATCGGTACGATCAAAGTGATAGGTATTACAACGACTATGAAAGTGATCACGGTAGGCGACGCGACTCCTCGCGACGCCGACGGCAGAATAGCGACAGAAATTATAGAGACTATGACAGTGACGACAATAGTTATCGATCAAACCGGCGACGTAGTCAGCGTCATGACAATCGCGATAGATACTACAGCGACGAGGACCTCGTGGACAGTCGACGGCGCAGGACCGAGAGTCTGTCCCGGAAGTCTCGACCGCGCAGTCAGAGTTACAGCAGGAGTGGCACCAGCAGACGATAGCCATAGGAGGACAAAGTGTTCATGTTCACGTAGTCATCATTTACAAACTTCATCATCATTTTCATTTTTTTCATACATCATCACACTTAAAATTTCAAAACACATTAGTATCTGTTACTTATTAAAAAAAGGTAATGCAGTTTTGTTTCCTTTGAGAAATTCTATGTTACATGTATCTTAATGTATGCTTCTATGCTTCAATTACTGATATTGTAAACGAATGAATCGATTGTCTTGCTCTTTCTATTAACCGAACTTCTCAATTTTTATTTTTTTTTCAAAGTAACTGTGATTGGGCAAGACCAATAAAATTAGGACAAATTCAAAATATTTAACAGTATTACCAAGACAGTTCTTGAAAGACTTTTCCATATCTAAGACATATGGAAATGAGGAGAGTGTAAGTTAGCGTCAATATTCGAATTTTTGAAATGGCCGCCATAGAGAATCGTGAACTACCATTGTGTCTCAAAACACAAAACGGATATAAAGCATCTGTCTATGGTAAATTATAATACACAATAATCACTGCATTTTTTTATAAGAATACCGACTATTTTCAGCGAACCTTTATATGGTTGGAACTGCTCGCGTCGTGGTGGAGTGGTTATAATTCTTTTTTATTTTATACATTAGGGGTCGTTTCTTTACTTATATTTTGTTTAGAAATACATTGTATTTGTTTAGTTTCAAAAATAATTAAATGTTAACTTAAATGTTAAGAATAGTAAATAATACCGTGGTTGTGAATTGTGTCAGTTACAAAAATATGTAAGTTGATAATCTAGTTTTTACTTTTTCTTATATTATTTTACAATCATTTCTGAAGTTCTTTTAATTTCAATGAAGAAGTTATTATAAATGTACTTTAAAAAGTAAGTATTAAGATTGATTTTGGATGTTACATAACATCACAAATATTTTATATTATGCATCAGAAATATTTTATTATTTGGTTTTATGTTATATGGATAAAACAAATTTTACCTACATATATTTTCTAAAGACAAAGAATGATTTACTAGTCAAGAACTTCATTTCTACTGCAATGCATATTCAAAAATTCTAGATTGGAAACCATGAGTTACAAAATGGTCAGTATACTTTAACTATTTTGTCTAGTATAGACGAATGTGTTGTATGAAAGTGTCAAAGATCTAAATAAAAACTTTTTATTTGGTATATTTAATGTTATTTGTGTATGGAATAATGTACAGTACACTAGCATTGTAACATTTGAATTGAAATAGGCCCAACTTATTTGTATTGCTAGACTACATGATTTCAGATCGAAGGCAACTACCACGAGACCAAATGAAAGTCGGAGAACGATTATTCTGTTTTTCATTTTAATATGAAAGTCGCCGAAAGTATCACGAGTTAATACTTCCCTTGGAATGTTTTACGGCACTATTCTCGGAATTTTAACATTTTTTTCACAAAATGACTGGTTTTACTATAAAAGATGAAAGCAACGCAATTTGTGTTGAAAATATCACGTAATTTTTCATGTATGGAAATTGACTTCCAGTCGTGGATTTCTTCGAATTTATTTCAAAATGGCGGGATGTTATAGTTGTAAAATTGCAGTAAAACGTCGTGGTATGAAAGAAAAATACTCTTTCATAAGTGGATATGAAGGATAGGGATATTCTACCCTCGGGATCACAAAATGTTGCAACACCCTCGGCAAGCCTCGGGTTTTACTACATTTTGTGACCCTCGGGTAGAATATCCCTATCCTTCATATCCACATATGAAAGAGTCTTATAGTATGCACCGCGTCAGTATTGTTATACAGGTGCTGAAACATCGACCATGGTGTCTTACTGTAAACCATCTTAATTTCGCGACGATTTAAGTTCGCGATTTGTGTTTCATACATTTTCGCGACGGTTTAAGTTCGCGATTTGTGTTTCATACATTTTTCGCGACGATTAATTTTCGCGATTTTCAAAGTTAATCGCGCGGGACAAAAGTTGGTTTACAGTATTGTCCTAGATTACATACGAAATACGGTAACAAGTAGACAGTTTTATACAAGTATTGGATGGATATATCTATCACTGGATGGATGATTGACTAACCTTTTAAAGCCCTAACTACAGCCCATGACTCCTGTGTGCAATCTGTTTGGTGTGGTACGGTACTTACCTGTATGTTTTGGGAGAATGTACATGTGGTACCTTCGAATTGTCTCTCCTTGTATGTGGTTTAACATTGTGTTTTATTTCTTGCATTGAAGCCTACTGAGACACCGAACTTCACACGGTCAAACGTCCCACTACTGCTCTTCTCTTTGCTATTCACCTCGATGCCTCATGGGATACTTCCACTGTCATTATATTTATCCAAGGAATATGTCATAGTAAAACTGAAGACAGCCCAGTAGAAAAAAAATCTTACCAACCACGGGCCTGCAGAGATTTTCTTTGTATATTAAAGGTAGAGCGACGCCCAACATCAAAGCAACATGCATAGTCAACCCGAGTGTACTGTTATTCGATTCTTTTGATGTATATTAAATGACCAAATCCACCTGCTTATTATCAAAACACAGATCATTCAGTTTTTTTGGCATAGTTTATGGGGATACAACGACAGTGATAGTAACCCCTTGTTTATCAATGATGTCCTCTAGAACGAGAAATCTTCCTCACATAGACGAACGTTGAACCCAAGCCATCCGACGAGACTGTATCAAGACCATGGGAAGTAAAAAGAGGCTTGTTAGCAATAAGAAAACAACATCTCAAATTTAGTTTAGAAATCATGCAATTAGAGCAGCAGGTACAATTTTAAAGCCCTACCTACATTTCAATGTACATATATTAGACATCAGAATTGTACACACACATTTGTATGCTCTCGACTGGAAAGGATATATTTGAAAACTGGTAATAAATGCAGCTAGAAGTGTTTGTAAGTCTATTGGCTGTGCAATGTTTTATTTTTGGAAAATTAAATATGAATAATTAGGATTAATTGGCTATCATTGTGACAAATACGAGAACACTAAGACTGTTGATTTGTGTATTTTGTTTGTCTTGAATATTGCTGCAATAATCAGACGAACTGGACTTCGCTTTTTAAACAAACATCAGATATGGTCATTAAACCTATTTATCTGATGTACGATTGGGAAGGATAAATATTGAGTGTCGGATATCAAACGGGAGCTATCAAAGTCATTGACCAGGCGAAGACGTTTTACTGACATCTTGTTTTTTCCCATGATAAAGATAGTCTACTTTTGCATTTACTTACGATAACAAACATGTTGTGTATTGTCAATGTACTGCTGAAGCATGATAACAGAAGTCAATCACATGTTTTGGGCCGTAAGAAATTGTTTTTGTTGATTACAATGTAGCATAGAATAAAAATAGACATAAAATAAACAAACCGATCTTTGGCTTAAATGTCAATACATAAAGCCGGCCCAGTAAACACTGTCAGACAAAACGAGGACCCACACGGGAAAGAAATAGATACACAAGTACAATATCAATCTGTTGTTAGTGATAATTACCCCCCTTTTGGCCTCTGCTGATGTCGCGTCCCTCCTGTGATAAGCAACGTCTGTGTCTAGGGAATGTTTGCGCGAGCGGGAGGTCCAGTCTGTGATGGTCAATGATCGGACACGACCCTTCAGTTCTCAGGAATGGTTGGTGAATATAATTAGCACCTCCTCCCAGCATCCAGAACTACGTAGTTGCTATACCTACAAATTCATTGATGGATTCATTATGTATCTTAACTATGTTTCAGGATTAACGTTTTTATATATATTTATGGTAAATATGACACAAAATTCCGTCTGGATATAAACCTCGCCAAAACATAAAAATAATATATATATAAATTATTTTCCCTGAATACAATTTCTTCAAATTCACCAAATTTATCGAGGTAAATCATCATGTCCGTTTCACTTTATGGGCTGGTAAACTAAAGTAAATCTAAACCCGATGATAAATATATTCGTTTGAAGCAAATCTAATAATATGTAAATACGTTTTGCTTAATTTATATGTAATGTTAAAATATGGAACAAATATGCATTGCAGGATGCGGAGATATTATTATTGCTGTAGAATGCATTGGAGTTTGCTACAACAAATACAACAAATTTTTAATAGAGATTAACGTCCCTCATAACATTAACCCTAGGTCACATATTGTACATATATAAATTGAAAGAGAGCAACAAACTATTCCTTCTGCTAGCCTTTGTAATATTAAGCTCAAACATCTTTCACACAGCTCTCTGGACTATCTCGCTATTGAAATAAAGTGGTATCAATGTTCTGGAAGTTTGAATCTATATTAGCTGTATGCAAACAATGATAATAATTATATCGTATATTATACTACTGCAAACCAACATTCTTTCGCGTGCGATTTATTTTTCGTAAATTTCGAGATTAAGATAAATTGGCGAAAGGTTTTCTCCGCAAAATCAATATCTTCTACAATTTTAATTGAGAGGGATATCCATTCAGTTAAAAGTCTGAAAAAGGTTATCTGTGCGAAAATGATTTGAAACAGAAAACGCGAAATTTAGTAGCCACGAAAGGAACGTGGTTTGGAGTAGTGTAAGCCAACTTTCTTTTGCGTGCGATTTATTTTCGCAAATTTATCGATCAAGGTAAATTCGCGAAAGTTTATATTCGCAAATTGATATATGTTACTATTCTTGCACCATTAAATTTAAAGATATCTCTTATTTGATTAAAATCCGCGAAATTTAATTTCCGCCAAAGTGTTTTAAAACAGAGATCGCGAAATTAAGTAGCCGCGAAAGACAGTTGGTTTATACACCAAATCGAGATCATGGGTTGTTATATATATTTACACTTTTTAATTAGTTTAACGTTTTATGGACTTACCGTGTCGAGAAACACTTAATTTACGTTTGAGCTCTCTCGCGTAAATAAAAAGATAAACAGTAACTGAAAAAAACATTTTGTTAAGACACCGATCAGAAAACCTCAAACCTATCGCACTATAGAGACTATACTAACAACAGAAAAACAAGTGACGTACATGTACTTCCCGAAAACTGAATGCTAATTAAGGAAGAGGTGTGCCTACCACTGTCGACAACAGACAGAACAATGATCATTCGTCACGATGTCAAACGTCGCACTCTCAACCCAATACTAAAATATGTATACATTTTGCATTTGTTTTTTCCAACGACGTCAATTATATAAAATCTGTGTAAGGTGTTGATTAATGAAAACATCGAGTGATATCATTAACATACATCATATTTTGCAAAATTTTACTTTTTTTTTCTTTCTCTTGTCATAGTTAACTTGACAATATCTTTTGTACTTATAAACACCGCAGAAATTTAAAAGGCAATATATTTAAGATTAATCTAACCTCCTAAATCACATGACCTGCTTAGACGCATTACATTCTAGAAATATTGACTACACAGTAACATCACCTAGAGAAGTCTTAAGCTTCCTCCGTAACATTGTTCGTGTGTTATGTTGAAGATATTTTGTTCCAATTTGATTCAGTGTATCATGGATCTAAATCTATTCTATCATTTTGCCGATGGAAACAGTGGTAAATGTTATCCGAACTGAAATAGATTGTATATAAAAATGGGTGTGAGCCGGAAATCACTAACAATTTGATAATACAACATAATAATCAGCAAGGATATACTGCATGATAAAATTTGTTCAAAAATAATGATATTATTTTTTCGACTTTCTGATTGTGCCGTGTGTTGTACAGAAAAATAATAAGAGAAACCAAAATGACAAGTAACTACTGACACCCAAATTAAACAAGTGGTATGCCCTGTGGTTCTGCCAGTGAATTTTATCACGCGCCTTTTGAATCAATTAACATTCCGAATAAACAGAGCGAAGTATGTATATCTAGAATTTAGCAAGAAAACACTTATGGTGAGGCCAAATGTCAACAAAGCACTTTCTTTTTATAAATATGTGAATCCAAATATTATTTTTCGAGTGTTTCCTATTTGACTCACACCCAAGGCACAAAAATGTTACATATGTACTACTCGCATCTTTTAACCACTGAAATGCTACTGACATCAGTATCAAATACAAAGGATCTTACATAGGTGATTAGGTACAAAAGTATTAAACTAGTTCAATAATTTGATATGTTACGAGCCCGAGGCGTAGAAATGTTACTACTTGTATCTTCTACCCACTGACATGCTACTGACATCTGTATTGAATATAGATAATCAATGTTACATGAGCGACTATGTTACATAAAACTTTAAACCAGTTCACTGTTTGATATGCTACGAAACTTTAGGCAAGTGAAATAACATTGTTTAATGAGTCTGATGACTTATATATCACGTAAAAACGAGTATTATATTCTGTTTGCAACCTAACTAGTATTTACATCGTATGGTAGCATAGAAAAAACCATGTGAATTTCGCTTTGATTGTACAGAAGAGTGGCGATATCAGGCTCGGATTTGACGTTTCCATCCACCGAGACAATCATGCGACGTTATAGTTTGATAGTGTGTCTTGTCATACGTATGACAAAGCCTTATAACATGGCTCAATGGACCAATGTGATGTGATCAATGATGTTTTAACTCATTCATCCCTGAATGTTCATAATGAACTCTTCCAGCAATTGAATTTGGAAGGTCCAAATGTATCTTTAGGGGTGAATGAAGTATTTTTTTAAAACAAGCGAATGATATATGATTCTACAACCTCATGGATTACTTGTTTATCAATACTTGTTTTATTTCATCAGATATTCCCCTCAACATACATGCACATTTAATGAATGAACAAAAACATCAATGCATTCTGCGTTTATCAGTATTTTGAAATATCGAATATTTCTGAACGCAGGGTCAATAAAGGTTGAAATACCACATCAAGTGTCAAGTTGATAAAAAGAAAATACATGCAAATATGGGGGAAATACTACTTTGAGCCCCTAAACATTCATTCCTCAGAAGTTCGCCCATCTCAGCAATCCTCGGAAGTAAATCGCTCGAAAAAGAAAATTAGTTTACAAGTGGCCGACACCTTATAATGAGTGTCGCGGATAAAATGAAGAGATTAGCGAAGAGGACATATCTCTTGATTATACCCTTAAAATAAGTCATTTAAAGACTTTAAACGTTTTACACCTATGACTATGATTTTGAATGATAATGAAGGTCATTCATTTAAACACACTCAGCTTTTCACCCAAGCAAGCTACATACCAA
Source organism: Argopecten irradians (assembly GCF_041381155.1). Taxonomy (NCBI): domain Eukaryota; kingdom Metazoa; phylum Mollusca; class Bivalvia; order Pectinida; family Pectinidae; genus Argopecten; species Argopecten irradians. The sequence goes on along the minus strand of NC_091145.1, from coordinate 8,097,545 downwards.
ATATCAGGTCTCTATAAGACTCTGTGTTACAAGAGGTACTCATCACTGGTCGGTGTTTTTTCCCTGGAAACTCGGTCCAATCGCTCGCGAAAACAAAATTAGTTTACAATACGCGCTATGGCAAGGAAGCCATATTCGTACACTGTACATTGTCATTTCAAACGACATATTGACATATTTTCCCGAACTTCTACAGTACGTAGAATTTGCGACACTTCTTTTGGAATCACACATTTAATTATTATAAGTTAAACCTTAAGTTTACAATTCAACCAATTTACAAAAATACAAAACATTTTGGAACATGATGCGGTTGATTAATCATATGCGATTCATAAATGATGTCTATTCATAGAAAATGTTATCGCAGAATGATTTATAACGTATAATTAAGAATACCTAGAAGAATTATAACAAGCAACGCACTTGATCAGGAGATTTATTTGTACAGTACCTACATGATATTCCCCTTAATTGTTTTAACATGATCTGACAAACAGGTAATTAGATATAAAATTAAAAAATAAGGATGGAACGTTTTGAATAGTGTTATCTGCCAAGAGTTTTCACAATCTGTAATAGACTACTGGTGCATATAGTTACAAATTTGTGACTTGAAGCCAAATGCCTAGTGAGAATGATCCTGAATACGTGATGCTATTTTGAACCCTAGGAAAACCTGGAAGGATAAGTATACTGCGGAGAATTGGACTCGTTGAGTTGGTTGACGGTATCCAAAGGAAAAACATATACTATAATTATAAAGAGGTAGGCTATTTCATTTTCAAATAATAGATATTTAAGAAATAAAAGACCTAGAAAATAAGATATAATCTCACTTTTTAATTATTTTCCAATTCGGCCACGCGATTATTTTTATTTTTTATTTTTTTTTATTTGTTGTTGTTGTTGTTGTTGTTGTTGTGTTTGTTTGGGTTTTTTGCGGATTTAAAACATAACATTATTTCTACTGTCTAGAAGTGTTACGTCATATGTTACATTGGTAGTTATATGAATAAAAATATAATCTATATTCCTTCCTGGACAAGATATAGCAGGGATCCGACACCATCCCGATAATTCCGTCTTAACGCCTTCATTCTTAACCTTGACGCGGACGCATGGTCAGCTTATATTTACAGTAACATTTAAAAAGTCCTAGTTGCAGTGATCATATGCTGCACGTGATAACGTTTCAGATTTACCGAGGAATAGGATCAAATCCTTGCGTCAGTACCAGCAGGCGTCCACTGCTCTGCACACAGGACTCAGCTGCTCGACAAAATTAAATCGTATCATCTTCATCCTTACAAGTTCCAAGTGATGTTCTGTTGCCCTGATTTTTCGGATATTACAATCTTCTCTCGTCGGAGAGGAGAGAACCGTTCCAAAACTGTATTGGTTGCCGGTTCTAACGCGTTGCACAGATAACGACTTGGTGTCAGGTTACATCTCGGTAAAACCCACCAACTCCACCAGCGTCCAGCGCATTCCACCTCACTTACACATCGGATACCTACTTCAGACGGAGTTTAATTTATAGTGAATTAATTTCCACCACGATGAAGATGTGGCTGCTTTCGTGTCTGATTGTTGTGATCGGAGGGTCTATTTCAGCTAAGGTTAGTATATTACAATTGCGATGCGCATATTTGTTTATTGGTTTGTTTTCGATGGCGTTTGTTCACCTGTTGGTGTGTATTTATGTGCGACTAAAGCTGTTTGTGCATCTAATTGTTTAGGTACACACTTCAACTCCATTGTTTCAGTGGCATTTTCTTTTTACAATTTGTAAAAATAAAGTTTTCCACTAGTTGCCAAATATTTCTTTTAAAAAACTATTTTACAAACTATTATTTTCGTACAACAATTCGATTTCTGAAACAAAATAGATGTGCTTGTAAGACTCTCGATCAAATGTAGATGTTACTTAAGATCAAACAATAATATGTACAGATGTGTTTGCCAGTTTGTATTTGTTTACAAACGTTTCTTACTGCTTATGTGCATAACACACGGACTTGATTGGGCCATTGAACAATTTTACAAGAAAGTTTAGGATACTAATTGTTTTTATCTGACCAAACGCAACATCAATACAATTCAACATATTTTGTTATATGTCAGACGCATTCTTCTGTGTACGAAATAATCTAAAACGTACGAAATAGACACTGATAGACGAAGTTATATCGTACTGATAACGGCGTGATTCCAAACCGAGCGCTTAAACCCCAAACAATGATTGAAAACAGTTGTAGGGATATATAATAGAACTTAGATTCCTACTAAGAATATCCATTAGCATTTATGAAGATATGGTCCAAAAAGTAAAGGTTGTGTATTTTATTTACGACATTCGTCCTACAAAAATTGTTCAGGAAGTAAGTATTCTTAAGTTATGTATAATAAGTAGACGCTACCAAAACTACAATGTGTTCCAATATAAATGCATGGTATTCATATTCATGCTAAAATTTAACGAAAGAGATAATATGCTAATTTACTTCATCTAAATATGAGAAATTCACATTTAATGAAGCTTCATGAATCTATAAACTTCGTATATAATATCCATCAAAAAGTGGAGACACAAAACAGCAGCTGTCTGTATAGATTTATATGACAGTGCCCATCTGTTCATTGTGTGGCTAGGAGAGTCACGCTGTATTGGGGAGGGGTCATATTGTACCAGACGACTCCCCCTTATCACACTTCCCAATCCCTCCCAGCAAGGCATGTCCTCCGCACTTTCCTCAGCCCTGATAAGGAATATCATCTGTTGGCAGGTCCGTCTTTGTACTATATAAATCAGATCAACGTTCATCCCTATGCGCAGCACCAAACCTGATAATATTAATAAGGTTATAGAAGCTGAATCTTAAACATAACGTGCGCGTTCTCTGTAGTTAAGTTATTTATCACATTTCATATCTAAAGTAGATATTTTTAAACCTTTCTCATGTTGTCTGTCCCAAACATTGTAATTAATGTATCAGTTATTACTTTATTTTTAAAAAAAATATTTTACTAATAGACAATGATTAAACTTATATGGTGGAATTTTATCGGATATATATTTTTCCTAATTTGTTTACCTTTGCCAATTAGACTTAATGCAACCTTGTTATCTCTTCCCTTATGCTTGACTTTCCAAAACCCTTTTTATTTTTTTTTAATTCAGAGCAGATGAAAGTAGTCTGCATATTATTCAAACTATGGCTGTACATTTGACTGGGCGTTTCTAGTGCGTGTTTCCATAATCATTGGTCAGGCTGTTCTCAAATGGAATGTGTAGGCCCTAATGGGTGTCATTACTCAGAACCTTCAGCACGAAATATTTATCATGTATCTGCCCCCGACATATAATTCTACTGATGACTAAGCTCATGTGGTCAAATTGATGCTGAAGCCACTGTTGTTTTAGAGAATGACTTTCCCTGAAGATAATACAATATCTCTCGTGGGATTGGAAGGGCACATTCCCACCAGTCAGTTCCGTGTGTATTCCCAATCCCATTGAAACATAACCTAACAGTATCCAACAGAGTGTCGTTATCAGTATTACACCATTATATTTGTGACGATGTGATGTTTATACATGTGTGTAGGTTGATGTATGTTTTGTATCCTCTGTGATAGGGGTAGGTGGAAACAAGTAGCGTTCTCGATCAGTGAAAAGTATAATCTTTACATAATTTATACATTGATATACCAATGTGGTTAACCAAAAGTTAAGACCTCAAAATTTGGTAATTAAATATGTTTGCAGTTAATTTGTTTTGGCTATTATTTCGTTGCCTTTATAAAGTACAGTTTTTCTATCAAATGCATTTAATTTCTTTATATTAAGATATTACAAAAACTCATAACGTGGAAGATAACACTTCACATACGTAGTACAGCCTCCTTATCAAAATTTTAGAGAATCATTTTAACTTTGTATCGTAGAGATTGTTATCCTGAAACAGGTGTATAAATGGATTGTAGGTGTGAACCTGGGGTCCCGGTAAGTAGTTGAGATATTACCTCAAACCCTCCACCTCTGAATCGCGAGTTCGAATTTCATGTGGGCGCCTGTCATGTACTGACCGCTGGTCGGTGATTTTTCTCCGAGTACTCCAGCTTTCCTCCATCAACAAACCTGGCACGTCCTTAAATGACCCTGTCTGTTAATAGGACGTTGAAACAATAAAACCAAATGTTGTAGTCCTCACGAATCACGGAATTCTGGAATGTAATTATTTGTAAATAGTTAAATACTGCATCGTTCTTGTCTTAACAATATCATTTGTATGTAATATCGGATGTTCTTAACAGAATTTGACTAGAAAGGGCTGGGATTTATCATTTTAACCGTGTATTCGACCTTAGTGTGATGTTTGAATTAATAAGTAATCCACTGTAATCATATTTCCATTAGACAGCGCCTTTTGTCTAGAAAATAGATAATCAAACAGTGTGTGCCTTTATAATTTTGATCTTAACAATTACGTCTGGTCTTAGTTTCAAATAAAGAAATCTGTAAATTAATTGAAGTATGGTCCCCAGCTTAAAGACACACATGTCTCCTATTATGAGGAAAAGCAAGGTAATAACCCTTTTTTCACCAGCATAATAATTAACGACTAGGTATTTTCACTCTCTTTTGAACATCAAAGTACACGTAGCAGTCGTGTTGTATTGACCGGCAAGGTATTATTCCGTTTGTTTAAAACAGATTGGTGTTCTTTTTGTTGAATGAAACAGCGTCCTGTTGTTTAGAACAGCTAAATAACCGATCAGGTATTTAAAGCAGATAAGAATACTGCGAACTACTAAAATTTGCGATTTCCATTTCAAAACAAGTACGCGAAGATAAACATTTGCCGCGGATTTAAAAATTGTCTGAACAATTCATAACAAGATGACTGATATAATTGTGAATTCACGGAGATTAACTTTCGCAAATTTACTTGGATCGCGAAATTTGCGAAAGTACATCGCACGCGAAAGACAGTTGGTTTACAGTAGGTCGTCGTGTTGTTTGTTGTTTAAAATTAATAAAGTTGTAACGATGTTGGAGTAGGGTTAAGGTCGTTCTGATATTTGTAACTAGAAACTGTGTTGTCGCCCTGTGGTTTTCGACATCTTAGAGTAACCCTGTTTTTCGGTATAAATAACCAAAATACTCGTTCTTTTGTTTAGAATCTGTACTATACACTATCAGGTTTGTTGTGTGAGACATACACCAGGTAGCACAGAACTGTTGTAAAACTTTGGTATGGAAAAGTAAAACTAACATCGCGCTGATAACGGGTTGAAACATTAAACACTTCTGGCAATCTACCAAAATACTTTGAAATCATAAGAACTCTTATCTATAAAATGGCAAATAATGACTTTAGCACAACAGATCCGGTATAGCTAGCCAAGGACGGCCGCCCTATGGTATAAAGTCTCCGATCTGTGCTTATCGCGCCCAGCATGGGGTTCTCGTCAAAATCCTCATTCTCAGGCCGACTCGAACATGGCGTTATGCTAATCCCTGAATGAAGGATGCGCCTTCAGGAAAGTGATCACTATCTCAGTGTCTGCTAGCAGACTTAAAAAAAACTAGACACCTGCCGCGGTGAACTTTATTTTTTTTCCTGCTGCTTTATATATATAGATGTTGTCCCTTCTCCAACTCAGAAGTAGATATTATTAAGACCGCAAGTCAGTAAAATCGCCATCCGTTCATCGTGTGAAGAATATTAAGGCTGGCTCCATTTGTTTGAAATATTAAATTTATCAATCAGATTTGCTCTTCACAATATGTCTGACTCTATGGTTCAAACAAGGGGAACGTAATCCGGTATGTAACAATCAGAATTCAGTTGTTCAATACAGAGTTTTTTGAAACATTGGTTTAATGATCGGTAAACCATCAGCAACCGTCACAATTGCTGTTCTTGAAGGCACATCGACATGTTTGATACATATAACATATGGTCAGTGCACGTGACTGACCACTGGTTTGTCTGGTGTGAAAATGTTTGTTGTATACAAATGGTATATCTGTTAACTTTAAGATCGCTGGTGCATATCCATTTAAAACTAAAAAATGTTCAAAACTGCGCTTGGTTTCTCATTTCAAACGACTTAACGTTTGGCATCTATGAAATATCACATTGGTGTATTTAGAAAATATATACTCAAGAATCATCAAAACTGAAACATCACTAACGGAAAAATCTGCTTTATTATAACGTTGGCGGTGGTTCAAAGTTCCAGTATCTACAAAACTGGAACTGAAAAACGTAATGGATATTTCTTAGTACATTTATATAACGATTACGTCACATACATAATTATTATTTATGAGATCAAAGGGCTGATGATTATTTAATTGGTGAATTAGGACCAGAAACGATTTAATGAACTAAGCGTAATTATAAAATTAATACATATTGCGTAACGATTTACAAATATGTATTTATATAAACACATTAACAGTTTGATGTAGATACGGATAATTATATATGTGTCTTACTCGTCACTTGCAAAGCTGTAGTCTCCAATCACTGTATCATATCTAGAAATGTGACCACTACACTCTAGAACATTAAAACTAACGTCAGCGGTTATAACGCCGCATTTGATTAGATGATGTGACAGCGTAATAATTTCTAAGAGAAAATAGTCCATAAATTGATTATGATGATTTTTTGAGAACTTCTTTTTAACAACCTATGTAGGTTTTGATGGCCTGTCTACATATGAGTAATACTTATTTTGTTTGTTTTCATATTGTTGAACGTCCTATCTATTGAAATATCATTTAATCACAACCTCCCATTCAAACTGTAAGAGTTCATGTGGTGTAAACACGCGGTGAATCATTTTGCCTCTGTCGTTTCTCCATTAGTTGAGTTATATACATTTGGATCCGACACCCGCTTTCGCGAACAGTTTTGTAAGTAACCACAAAGCACTGTTAATCATCAGATGTCAGAAGACCAGGCATTAAAACCACTAGTGAACACTAGCTCTCTGTTACGACATTCCATATCTGTTAACAGTTTAATTTTATGCTGAGATTGAATTTGCGATATCGCTACTTCTCATGAACAACCTGACTGAAGTTAACTTATCTGTCTGTTCGTTACAAAGCCGTGACTGTCTACGCGTGCGAGCACACACATTTACTATTTTTGATCTTTGATACACACTGTTTATGTTAAATACCCGACACACATGAGACTGTAAAAAAGTCCCTCACTATGATTGGTTGGTGCGTAGTTTCCGGGTTTTTATTTCTTCATTGTTTACGTAATTGCTATGGTGTCCAGAAATGGTGATGCAAATTTAATTTTAAATCTTCATCTCTATTACATTCTCCTTGCCTGAAGTATATGTATATACCCACTCCAGAGTGGAATTTGAAATCTCAAATCAGCGAGTTACTGAACGCACTAATCATGATAACGTTAACAGCCCTTTTACAAATATATTGTATTTATATGTCAACAAAGAAATTTACGTTTTTAAAGTTTCATGAATTATTGAATGAAAACACATATCTAAGATAATTTTTTCTCATAGCTACAGTAACCCCGGATAATCTCAACGCCACTTTGTGTTGCGTAAACCACCGGATGTCATTTTGTTATAACGTACTTGAATCCTGAATCCTGGAGTCGCGCCATTGTTTACCTACGTCAAGTCATGACGTCACAATAAATGTCCAGCCAATGAAATTCCGTGTTATATTATACCAGTGGCATATGCAAAAAGATTACATGAGCAAGGTCACTGTATAACAGGCATATACATATGTTCTTTGATTACGGAAACTATAAACTTCTGATATTACTTTAATTTGATATGATAAACAATTTTATGAAACAAAAATTTTGCAGTACTTTTTAAATTGGTGAAATTTTATTGTTTATAACATTTTTTAAAGATTATTTACTTTGTTAATTACAGGCACAGACAGCGACCTACAGAGTGATCACACTACAGGTAAGTTTCTACTATAGATCATCAAGTACTGTATAATTGCTTATATTTGCGGGGTTTTTAATTTTGCTATACTGCGTTGATCTAAATTAACAAATTGAATATCTCGTTTATCAAAATACTTGTTTTGCATATCAAAGCATGTCGTGTGTGATTCCAAAGGCTATACAAATGATTCACAAAACAAAGTCCCCCACCCCCCCTTCCAAAGAGTTCCAAAGAACGTGACATTTTACATCCGTGAAAACCTTTAACAACTATACAGTATGGGTTTGTATTGATATGGAAATATGAAATTATTAGTATGTATACCATACTCCACTCACATCAAGAAAAGCCTTGTGGCAGAAATTTTATCCCGCGGTCATTGTGTTCTTTCATGGTTTAGGTATACTGTAAACCAACTTCATTTCGCGGTGACTTAATTTTGCGTTTTCACACAGAAAGGCTTTTCAAAGAGGATTTATTTTCGCGACATAAGACAATGTTCACTGGGATTTATTTTCGTTATTTTTCATCGCCCGCGAATATTAGTCTCATTCGAAAATAATTTGGTTCACTGTATTATGATGTGTGCAGTTATGTGTTATAAAATAACGTCATTAAGGATTATGTGAATGATACGACAGCAACGTTATACTACAAACCGACACGTTTAGTGTATTCATGAAGAATGATTTACATTAATTGTGTAGTAACAAACTGTTTATCAACCGGATAATATTAACATTTTTTTTTAATTTTTGAGTTTTCAAATTCAAAAGAATATGGTGTAAGTATAATAGGTATACTGTAAAACAACTTTTACTCGCGTTCGATTTTAATTCGCGAAAGCTTGTCGCCGAAAATTAATATTTGTATTCATAGGAATTATCAATCAATTTTTATATCCGCGAACAACAATTTTCGCGAACATGTTTTGAAATGGAACTCGCAAAATTTAATAGCGGTGAAAGAAAGTTTGTATACAGTTAGTAAAATCGACTTGAATCTAATATGAACTTTCAGGACAAGCCATGGGTGATGGAGAGTGATAGCGGAGGGAGCCATAAAGGCTTCATGATAGATCTCCTACAAAAGGTGTCAAAGATATCCGATTTCAATTACACACTTACCTACGTCAAAGATGGCAAATATGGCCGTGAGACAGGCGGGAACTGGGACGGAGCTATCGGAGAACTCGTTGCAGGGGTAGGTCGTTATTACAAATTTCCATATCCAGAATGATATTCAAGATAACGGTTACGATTCCTGGTCCTTTATCATTACTCCAAACCCCATGAACCCATCCACTCATACGCATATATACACACACTGCATTTGCCTTATTTGTACTTTCCCCTCCCTACTGGTAAACTATCACTAATGATGAGCTAAACATGTTGTATTTATATTGTAATATTAAAATATGTCGGTAAATGCGATACCCATTGAATACTTTTAATCCATACATTTTATTTCTTGCTCTACAGGATGCGGATATTGCAGCGCTTCCTATGATCTTTACTGAGAAGCGACAATCGGCCGTGGACTTTTCCAATGCCATGTTAAACATTGGACACAGAATACTTATCAAAAAGCCAGTCGTTCACAGCGATCCCCTCAAGGTAAATCCTAATACACACCAAGCAAAGACTCCATTCATACAGAATTATTAAGAATGTCCTGAAGTATCGGTTAACATAAAAAGTTCATTGTATCCAAACGTTAGTTGTTTTCCTTGATTGCTTCTGAAACAAAACTAAACAATCTACATCTGTTTTTCTTATATATCCCATAACCCTATTTTCTCCCTTAGTAAATGGCGGCGGTAGTAATCTAGCATTGGCATATTTTCTTCCTGATCAATCTGCATTTCTGTTTATCTGTAGAAATTATAGCTTCGTTAAGACAAGCGCTTTCTAGTAAGAGCTAATAATCACAGTTGTTTTCTATTCCATAGCTTTTGTTCGAGCCCTATTCCCTCCCTGTATGGATTCTGGTGGTAGTAATCTCGTGGGTGATGGGCTTCGTCTTTGTCATCATCAACAAGTTCAGCCCGTCTGAGTGGGGTCAGGTGCCCGCCAATCAAGACCCTACGTTCTCAAGAGATAGTTTCGCTCCAAATAACGCATTTTTCTTCGTTCATAGCACACTTACCTGGCAAGGTAATTAACAAGACCTTTTTGATTGAATAAGTATTTAAATACAATATAACGAAAGTATCATGGTATTCAAACCTTCCTAAATTGACGTATTGTGCATACTATTCTGTCAATCTCAGCCGTTGTGTTTTGTGAAATCTCAGTCTTGTAAAAGTACCTCATTATAGAATTACGATATGATTATTGATTAGGAAATGCTTTTCTATGTAATGAGAGTCGGCACAATTTCTCCATGTACCAATCATATTTTAGTTATTTTGTTTCTATCTTTGAAGCTAAGACGCTTCACGTATGGATACTTTTGCTACATAATCGGTTAGGAACTAACTAAAATAACAACGATTCTAGTCTTCAAATTAAACTTTAACTTACAATAATTCACTTCCTTTGTTCATTGTACACTGAGATGAAAATTAAAAACTTTCATATATTTGTTTGTTTGCTTGTCTGATTGATTTTTAAACTATTTCAAAACCTATTTGTTTTCTTGTCTGTAGGATACAAGGAAGTACCGAGGTCACCGGCAGGAAGAATTATTACCTGTATGTGGTTTAGCTTCGTCTTCTTAATGATCATTGCCTACACCGCTAACTTAACAGCCATGTTGCTCGCCAACCGTACAGGCAAGACTGTCGTTCCATTCAAAACATTCCACGAAATGGCCTTACAAACAATCACACCTTACGGGGCTATGCAGAATGTCCATCTGCTCAACAATTTGCGAGATTCCAATGACCCAGTATTCCACAGAATGCTGGCTTTCATGGACCTCGGGGACAATAATTTCAAGCATACAAGCGAAGCCGTTAAGAGAATACGAGAATCAAAAGGATATGCTGCCATTGTTGAGAGCACAACAGCAGACTACATAGCCTCAACGAACTGCGATTTGATGGTTGTCGGAGAAACGATAAGTCCAAGTCAGGCTGGATTTGCGTGTAACAAGGCAAGGGCAGGTTTATGCAACGAGCTGTCGGAGGCTATCAGACAGTTAAGAGAAGATGGCACCATGTACATGCTATACAATAAATGGTTCACAGGTGGAAAATGTGGACGGACAAATCTGGACGACTATATCAGTCGGCAAGAGACTGCCAAGATTTCGGCGCAACCTCTCTCTATAGGAGATCTGTCGCTTGCCTTCGTGGTTCTCTTATTTGGGCTGTTGGTTGGAGCTATTCTCCTAGTTGTGGAAATTTTGGTTCACAGATACAGGAAAAAGGTAGGATATACTGACTATACAGTTTGCCACCAGACGAAATCGATTAAAACAGATATTCAATTTTATCAAACACATTAGTGACTTCTGTCAAGCATAAAAATCTCATGTATTATGCAATATCTCCTTATACAAAAGCATCCACACTGGTCAGTTAATAAATTGAATGTTGATAATTCGGTTAAACGTTTTGGTGTTGAAATAAAGCTATCATTTGCTTTTAAATGGTTTATATTTTCCCCTGAGATATCTGACATCGTTTTGAAGAAAGTGATAGGATTTTCTTTGAAAACGAAAATATTTTTTCTCAAATGCAATTTTTGAATCGGATAATTTTGCGATCGTTAATGCGGGCTTATTTTAGGCCAGTGTTTTTAACCAATAACTGTTTTATTTGACGTGTTTGCAGAAGGCAGGTGCAACCCCGGAGCCTGTGCGTATGACAGATGCAAACGGCCGTGGCCAATCAGAGACGACAGACAACGGCGAAAGCGACAAAGCACCAATTGCTGCGGCAGAACCGTGATGTACATACATCACAAAGAGTGGGAATGCGTCACAAAGAGTGAAAAAATGGTATTAAGATGTGGGCAATACTATCATCATTACGCAAAGTGATAAAGGAATATCATACATAGAGTGATGAAAAATGTATAACATCATAAGGAGTGTGGTACAAGGATATCGGTGTGGTGGACGAAACTCGTATCACAACAGTTATTATTCATGTGGGAAACACTTGACGGAAGATTCACCATTTGTCAAATTAGTACGCCTAATGTTATAATATAAACAACAAAGCAATATTTTACGGTAAAAAATCATTAGAACCGTTACCAATGAACGTTATTTGTTGAATATTAGAAGTAAAGGTTTATATCATAGCCGATAACATGGTGTCAATTCATCGGCTTCTGTTTGTCCATTTGAGTTAAAACCAAATTCATAAGTTTTGGGACTACCCATTTATCGACCAAAACATATAGAGCCTAATGCTTTGGAGTCGATGAAAAAAAAATACGGTGTTTTTTTCGAAAAAATAACAAAATGAGTTATGCTTTGTTCGCAACCTATATGAATACTGTTCCAATTGTTCCCTAAAGTAAAATAAGTTACTGGGGTATGTGTAGCCTAGAAACTGAGGAAATGAGGGGTGTCGATCTTGTCCAAGGGTTTGACGAATGGGAACAAAATGAATATGTAATCATTAAGGACATGGAACTGTATCAGTGCCATTGCTCATTAATATAAGTTAGTTGATGTTGTTAGAAAACTACAATTTATTTACTACGGCGATAATGCTTGGTATGTTGAGGTATCCAGTTTATTGTCCATTGTATTTAGCATTGTTTCTGTACTATTGTAATCGTGGTGCATTCTACTTTAGTTCAACTTACATAATTACAATATATATGGGAGTAAGATATGTTTGCTATTCATTGTCGTATCATATATTCATCCCTATAACATTGCATATTCATCTTTCATTTCGCACGCTAATATTCATTCTTAGTTTGTGTTAAAATAAGACGAATTAATAGATCGTACCAATGTACATGTCAGGCATATCAAGTGAAATCCTAGTGTCAACCAAAGTGTCCTTAAAAATGCCATCATATAACGTCTGAACAAAACATCTGTCCCATCACGTTTAAGTATGCTTGCTGTACGTGTAAATGCGCATGTATAAGAACACAAAGGTACCGTAAATCAATTTTTCTAACTAAAGTTTGCGATTTCCTTTTCGAATCGTGGATAAGTTGTTCGTATTTAAATACTTTTCAATATATATTATTGTAACTGAGGTAACCATTATTTCGGGGAGGCTAACGCCAGAATTTACCTTCACCACTACGAAATTCGCGAAATTAAAAATAGTTTACAGTACAATATGTATACATCATTATTGTCGAAAATCAAAAACATATATTATTAATGTAAAAGTCTTCCCAAATTCAATAAACCTTCGATGTGTCCATTAGCTGTTTGTTTTATTCAACTGTACAAAAATTGCCCTATATATATACGCGAACATATACAAAAATTGCCCTATATATACGCGAACGTATTATTTCGAACACACGTATATGTATGTGTCTTCAAACGCCATTGAATGGATAGAAACTGTATCAGTTCATGAGTTGTATAGTTGAATGTACATAGTTTTAGACAAGTCATCGTGACGTTTGAGTTCTGATGAGAAAGATTGTATATGTACATAACACATAGTCGAATATGTTTGTGTAGTAATTACATGTTGTCTTATACCTGCAAAAATGTTACCAAATGTAAGATATATGAAGGTGATATAAATGCAATTGGAGGGACATATAAATGAAATGTCGCCCACTAGGCGACTGAATATTTCAGAATATAATCAAACTTGTCTATAAAAGAAGGCCAACCAAGGGAAAGAGTAAAGTGGCTTCTATTGCCAAGTGGTCTTTATAGACAGTCAAGTGAATTGTGTTCTAAATGACCATTACGGATCCTAAGACAGTGGTCATAATAAGCAGGTTGTCATTATACAGATGTGGTCGCTAATGCAGGTTTCACTATGCTACATGTAACAGTTTATCACTTTTATTCGTTTTCACATATATTTAAAAAAACCAATGTATATTCAGTGAATTTAAATCAGTGAATCAAATTATGTCGGTGAATATTTGAACCGTCGACTAAATTCCATCATAATAAACGACAAGGACGTGAAATGGTTAACATGTTATTTTTTACATTTCATCCATTTTAAAATATTGTATCATAACGTTCTATACTATTATAATAATTGTAGACAAAAACAGTTAACGCACATTTAGTTATTTGCGATATTGAAGTGATGGGTTGGATTTGAAACCGATGGCGTCGAGCGTCCAATTACAGTTTTCCAGGTACCAAATAGACGTAGATGCTCATTTAAACAATTGTTGCTTTGTATCCATGATGTGATTTATAAATGAATTTTATTTCATCCCAATCAAGTAAAGAAAACTCAATATATTTTTGAAAATGAAAGTCATCGACAGCCGGATCTACATTAACCTGTATCCGTACATCGACCTCATCATTGTAAATTGCAGTATACAGTGCAGTTTGAATCTACAAACGATATACAGGCAAAGAAACACAGAATGTAAATATATGTGTGCGTCGTGATATGAGAACAGTTATATTGGTACAAATAAATTGTATACCAAGTGTCTTGTGTTGATATTGTATGTAAGACACTTTCTGGTCATCACGTGTCATTAATACTCCATATAGTTCATAATATTAATTCATTGATTGAGAACATAATAAAATATAAATACAAAAATAAACAACTTATTCATTTATTTTTTCATGATGTAATCGTCATGTATTACGATGAGCAATGTAATAATTCAAATATAAATAATTAAACCAATCTATGATATTTTGTCTTCATGAAGAATTACGACTACAACACTTTGATCGAAGTCTTAAGTATTAAGGAGGCTATTACACCAATATATTATGTCTTTATTCAGTATGCGTAGATTCACACATACAGTAATATCGATTAGCGTCATGTCATACACAACCAAAAATTGGTCTAGCAGCATCTCTTTAGTATGGTGTAATTTGAGTTTGTTCATTATGACAACATTTAAACAGTATATATCATAAATATTCCTAAATGTGTCTCAAAACCACATTAATATTGAATTTGCAGGTTCAACTGCAAATAAATACATTTAATATAATTAGCATCAAAATGCATTCAAGATATTACAATCTAAATACGGATGTCAAAAATATTACTCGAAGCATACATAAAACCGACATTTATCATCTTTATAGGCACTAATCCTACCGACTTGTGGTGGAGGTATGTGTACAGAAAATCACCAGGACCTTCATATTTGACGCAATAAGTAAATGACTGATGGATGGAATAGCTTCATAGAACATTTTTTTTCACAACACACGTTATTGTCCTTTTCACAGTATCAGTCCGATTCATTATACTCTGTCGCCAAGCTAAAATTCCGGAACTTCTGTCCGCCACTATTTCTTTTTCTAAGTACACCCGATGATGGCATTCTCGAATCCTCCTGGTCTATGATTAATGGCTCGCCTGTCGCCCATGGCAACATATTTTCAAGGCCAGTTTCCATGATATGGTCGAAGGCTTCGTCCCTGTTAAGGATCCCTCCAAAGATGAATGACTGAAAGATAACAACAGGGCAGAACTGTTAAACATTAATCAAATTTCTACAATGACACATTGGATTGTTTATCATTCGTTCTGGAATCACGAAAAGTCTCAAACGTATGTCTAAATGCATTTCCAATACATTTGTTGTCTATTTTACGGTCATCGTTACATGTATTGTAACTTCGAACTTATTATTATTGGTTTTATTTATAGTGTAGTATGTCACTCTCGGCCCCAAGAAAAACAAACACGTATTACATTTTAGCCAAACTATAATGTTTATTATGTCAAAAAAGTAAACATTTGGTTTCTTTAAAGAGCTTTTTGCTAGTTTACTAGGTTTTAAACATTATCCAACATGCTTATTAACTTGCAACTATTTTGCAAATATTTCGAAATGAAATTTGTAACTATCCACGATTTGAATTTATCACTATACAAGAACAGAATAAGAGTTGGATTAAAATCAAAATCACAACCGAAGTATTAAGGAAAACTGTGATCATGTGACTTTAGATTCTATAAGAGAGGTATTTCATGTTAATTTCATTTGATATGGCAATAAGGTGGACGGACCGACAGACAAGCTAAAAGAAAAGCATCAAATGTCTCTAAACACAGAAGACAAGTTACAGATGTAGGCTGGTCTCTGTCTATTAGTGATATCGTAGTGAGGTGCCGCACATATTACTAAAGAAGAGCTTGACCGAGATTGGCGACTGGGAATAATTTAGCTCAAAACACAAAGTCTTTATCACAACGGCCATGGCGCGCCTTTGGGAACAAGTTCTGAGAACGGAACCTGACAGTTTAACAGAGTGGCAATTTCATTTCGGCTTATTTAATTTCAACTGAGAGAATCCCTGTTACAAATTGTATAAATACGAGTTGTGGGATATCAGGAGCAATCGTATTCCTACCGATCCAATTTACACATGTAATTATCGGTACGGACTGCTCCGTGAAATGGTTCCTCACCTTGTTTCCGATTACAACTATTTCCAATGCCATTCCATTCCCGGGCAGAAAACTGTACGGCTTGCACTGTAAAATGCATCAATAGTTTAAAATAGTAAACACTTCAGATATTGTATCGTGGATGCTATTCAGTTATAACACAATTGAAAATTGAAAATGGCATGTAATAAACAAACATTTAAATGAATACGTTATTATACGAGAAAAGACTCCGCAACGATTAAAAGACAATTTACCGACACTACAACAAGGAATTATACGTATTAAATTTCAACACGAAATATTGGGGGTTTTGGTTTTTGTCACGGTAATTAACATATGTAAAACAAAACACAAAAAAATACATAAGAATCTTATTAAAGAAGAGTGTCATAAGATACCACTACATGCTTATTTTGATTGAAATAAAAATATACACTAGTAGGCCTATTGTAGACGGCTTAACCAGTATGCACATATCTGAGATGATGCAGATGCCAATGCATGTTCAGTTAATAAGACTACAGTGTACTTTAAACGTACTTACTTTATCTACAAAACAGATTTGAACAGATTAGCGCAATGATAAATTCATCTTATTAATGGCAAGATAAACAGTGTATAAGAATACAATTAGCACAATAAACGTTTAGAGCAACAATCCTGCCGAGCAAAGCGCTAAAATATATTATCACAACAATATGTACGTTACAGTATTCTGTCTTTACATATTAAAAATTTAGCTCTCTTGCGGGTAGGTATCGATTGTAACGTTATTATTTTGTGAGCGAAATCCACGTCGTTTACTCCGAGAAGTATAACGTTACGCTCCCAAACACATGACGTCACAATCAATACCTACCAGCAAGGGCAAATAACTCTGAACTATGCAAATAGATAATTTCTTGTCGCATTGTCTTGTCATTATGGTGTCATCTCACTGCAGCATAACACGAGAGACACTGAACAGTAGGCCTACTGTATCACAACGAGCGAATTGTTCCATTTTCCAAATATTTAGTTATAAGTATAATCTACGAGAGAGAACCTAGAGTCAAGGGAAAGGACGAATAGGGATATCAGGAAATATGAAAAAAGGAGACAATAAACGGACTGCATCCAGATTACGCAGCAGATGTAAACACCATGCGCCATATATAACACAACTTTACACTTAATTGTCTGTAATGAATCTGAATACATGTACAAAAAATGTATATTTCGTGATGGTTACAAGTACTTTAATATGTATGCAGTTTTAAAGGATTCATGGATGAACAAGTCTATCTACGAACTCATTGTGCCGTAAATATAAAAACCTGTCAAAACCTGAAGATAGAAAACTTAAGCTATCACCAAAATTACATAAAACATGTGCCAAACTGGCGAATATACTGCACCGTAGTGTCGACAAAAACAGGTCAGCAGACATCAAAAGCCTCTATACGTTCCCAGGTTCTGAACCTTCTACACTACGGTATGAAATTGGCTGTTTACCAAATGACACCACGTTAACAATTTATATACACTGGCCAATTTTACACAAGATAAAACTCGGCAACACAACAAGTAACAAGAAAACTTAACGAAGAAAACATTTCCTGAACTGTACATGTATTTACCGTGTTTTTGTCCCTGCATAATAACGCTGGAGTTATCTCCCTTATGACGTTAACGTTAACATTGACTAAACTTAAACCTACATCACTGGAATTCGTGTTAAGCCTAAAATAATATCAGGAGAAACGGGATTGATCACAATGCTTTCAAATGTATACATGCACAACCCGGAAAATATGCATACAGAGATATACACAAATACAGAGAACATAACTTTAGATTGAGGAAAGAAACCGATCGCTTTAACATAATAATCAATATATAGGAAAAGTAGAAAGCAGAATTTGACTAAATTTTTATTCAATGTAGGACCAGACTGAAAACTATATATAGGAAGCGTTTATGTGAAAATAACTAAAGCACGATGCATGATTGCAAATGAATATATTAGATAAAATGTAATGGTCCCTCAGGATTAAGCCACGAAAACAACACTAAAATCATAATTGCCAAATCTCATGTAAAGGGAATATCAACAATTTTGTACCAGGATGTTAAATATAGACACTCAACAACGGTAAACATTCTCGTTCCTCTAATAAAATCAATCTATTTCAGAGACAAATTAAAAAATCGTAAGCGAATCGAAATTTGACAGGCGTATTTAGAGGCAAAACGTCTTAATTCACCTCTCATTAACGATGTGTATCAATAAACATACTTATAACAAAATGCTAGTTGAAAACACTTTCAAAAAACCTTTTGCATTTCCTGAATCCGTTTGGTGTAAATTATAATTAAACGAATGAGACGTCTTGGTATGTTACCCTATATAATGTCTTGGTCACCATGAGATTCCACATTGTTGTCGTAAAATGTCGTAAAATTAACAGACATTGATCCAAAAACTGTACGAAAAATGGACTGTTTCACATTATTGTGTTTTCTTTAATTATATTTATAACGGTTCAATGCTTACCTTTTGAAATTTCACAATATCTGCAAGTGGGATAACAATATTCTTTGGGGATGGAGACGCTTTCCTTTCAAAACAGATAAAGCTGAAAGATGCGGCGACATCAGGTTTATTATAAACTTATGAACATAGCACATACATGTATGCATTTAAAACGTATCCCAAAAACAAAAATAACGACAAAATGAATACAGAATTAAAACAAATATACAGTGTGTATAATGTGCAATGTACATTTGTATAATGATCAAATGTATCAAATTAAATGTCTTTTTCCATACACTTTAAATAATTCTTTATCTAGTTGGAATTGTATATCTATAAAGCACTTTGCAAATTGTAATTGGTTTTCCATTTTAAAATCAAAGTAAAGAAACATGAGATCCCAGAGGGACAAGCCTTAACGCTTACCATTGATATATCTTTATGTCATTTACCCCAAAATTAATAAAATGTTAGATGTGAGCCATTACAAAAAGCATAGTATGTTGAATAAAAACAACAGTAAATGTTTAAGCTATATCCCAATAAGCTTGTAAACTGGTGAAATATGTTTTTCAAATAATAAACATACAATTGATACATTTTATCACTTTCTAACGACATTGTAGGTAGGTCTCTCGGCTTCACAAATGATTATCGATACTGAAAATGCAGTTACACTCTAACCCTAACCCCGTACAAAATTTATAAATACTTCAAAAACGAAGTATTAATTTTAGTCAGGTATTTCATTATCAAAAAATATGTTGCATACCTTTTTGTGAGATACATCTTGCCGTTTTTAAATCTTGATCCAAAAGTCTTTTCTTTATTAATTAATGCACAACGTCGACCACCTTTCCAACCTGAAAGGCAATGCAATTAATTCCCTTTATCATCAACAAAATTCCTAGATATACAATATGTACTTCAGCAAACAGACTTATTTTCGTGTGCAAATAAATTTCGCGTAATGCCCGCGAAAAAGCTGTCAGGCACGACAATGCGAAACCATTACACTGCGAAAATAAGTTAGTTCATCAACATACCTAGAGTGATTGTTATTTTGATGGTGTAATATACAGAACTTTGGCTCACGGAACTATATCGTCAAGTTTATGTTGTTATATTATCTGTTTTAAAGGAACAAAGAAACTCTACGGTCAAGTTTAAAGGGCCACTACCTTTCCGAAACGGCTTTTAATTTTTAAAATAGAAATGTAAAACGAGATCAATAATTTTGTAGAGTCGCAGAAGTTATTAAATATACGTTTACTAGCACATTTATCATCACCTTCAGAACTGTTTAATTAGAATAAATAAATTCATAACGCGGGTCGTTTTATATTTCCCGCCGTCGTCCTAAATGCCGCGCGGTAGTTGACTATCACTGCGCCAGACGGCAAAACAGCGGAATGAATCTCCACTGTTATCGTACATTAGACAGGAAATCTTGCATAGGTTTGGTGTTGTAACCTCATCTTAAGCCATCGATATATATTTTCTTTTGTTATTAATGCTTTTAAGAAACCTTTAAATTTTGCTCCGGAAAGAACGGAAAGGTAGTAGGCCTTTAAAGAGGTGTCTCTACATATTCCTATACGATTGAAACAAGTTAATAAGCTGGCATTAAAATGGAAACACAATAGCTACGGAGGGAAAGACTAACCTGTTAACGGAGCTTCAGCAGGAGGGAGTGAAAACAGTTCATAAAACTGCTTGTCTTGGTTAGTGACAACCTCTGATCCGTTATAGTCTTCTATTTCTTCTTTTGACTCAACTAACACGTACTGCAAAAGGATAGATATTGTTATATAACCCAAATTAAGTAATTGAAGTAAATCTTTTCGCAATCTGTTTTTTTATATCAGCAAACAATAGAACCAAAAACTGCAATTGATCCCCCATACTAGAATTCTTCATTAAAGAATTAACGACACTAAATCAAGGTTCATTCCAACATAAGGCAATGACAGAGAAAACATTTTGCAGAAATGAAAAAAATGTACAAAGTACACCAAAACTTTTTATTTAATCAATCATTTTGAATTATATAATACTAGAACTGTGATATGTTAAAAAGGTATGCTTCGAGCAATTAAGTTGTAGCGTTGGTGAATACGTCAGCCCCATGTAGCATTGAACAATTGGTAAACACATTGCTAAGTAAAGCAACTGTATAATAATAGTGTTCCACTTACTAAGTTCAGTATACTTTGAATGTAAATCTGAGTTATAGTGATAAAAAACAACTCGGCTCTTGCATCTTTAAGCAATTGATGATACAATACAATGTATACTTATGTTTTAAGAACTATTTACTTTGTTAAGCTCTGTCTTCATACACTCCTGATGGTACTGTTCGTCTGTAGGTAGAGACTGCCACGTCTTGTACGCGGAGTCGTATTTTTGTTGGAGTCGTGGATACTTGTTATAGAAGTAATTAATGATGAATAATTTCACACCAAACATCAAACCTAAATGTATAAAAACGATAAAATTAGTAAAATTGTTATATTTCCATTTTTTTTTTTTTTATGTTGGAATTATGGTTTATGTTTACTGATATTGTTACACATCTAGTAAAATTACGTGTAATGTCTTAAGGATTAATACATTCCGTACCCTGTCAATTTCTATTTAACTCTTCACCGTTTTACATCTTTGTTTGTCTGATGAAGGTGACAGAGCAAACATTGTACAAGTCTTCGAAATATCACATATAAAAATATATGCATTACATAAACAAAATCGTTATAAAGTATAGTGATACTGCCGATCCGTGTTTTCACTTTATAAATATTAGAGTAACAATGCGCGAGCATTTCTCCTCGAAAATATGAATCCAAGAGAAATCAAGACTACTGTACAGTGACAGATACAATGTAATGTTATATATCACATGTACGTATATATATTCCTCAAAGTTTAAGATGTACGGTGAAGTGAGCTAATGATTTCCACAAGACGGCTACATACCACCAATGGTTAGAAGATACGTGAAGGGTACAAAACAGGTCATAAAGAAGACAAATAGCAGTCCAAAGAAAAGTTTTCTTGTGGCAGGATGTCTCCACGTCAGCAGGCTAAGGTGAACAAGAAGTATTATGAAATTGTTGTTAATGTAACGTGTCACTATCAAATTTATTTTGCGTGCTATCTACTTTGAAATTCACGGTTTTCGGAATTGAGGTAATTTCAAGAAAGTTTATTTCAGCAAATTATTATTCACTGTGATGATATTGAAAGATAATTTAATTTGAATGTGAATCCGATTAAATTGATATATGCGAACTTGATTTGAAACTGGAATCGCGAATGAAACCCTAGAAAACAGGTTATGAAGTCGCCAAGATTTTATTTCCATTTATAAAAGAAAAATAAATAAATAGCAATATGTAAATTCTTATCCATGACCTACTTAGATAAACAGCTTTAGTTTAAATAATCAGTTAAACAGTATATACTGTATGTTATTTTGTCACATAAAATCATAAATAAATAAATGGATGAAACTAAATTATTCTATGGACTAACTACGGACGAACCTTTTGACTTTTTCGAGACCATCAGCAGCACCTTTCAGACCATTCTAAAAATTGAAAACAAAAGAGGACAAATGGTTTCAACTATGAAATTGGATTGATTATACTATGTACTATACTATATGCATTTATGCATTTGTATTCATCATTCTGTTAACAAATTTTCAAAGTAATCGGTTTAGTATTTCATAACTTGAGAATAAGGTCAAATATAAGATATTTATGAACATTCCGTGTAATTATACTTTAAAGTCTACTATGGAAATAGTGATAAAATTTTAATTGTAATGCATTATCTTTAAAATTAATTCCTAAGCGTGTTTAACCCAAAATAGATTAAAAAACAAAAGGCAACAAAATGTAATGTCATTTTACACTTCTCACCTGAACTTTCCTTGCCACTTGAAGTACCAGATTAAACTTGTCTGATATCCCAAGATTTTCCTCCGGCTGGGAAAAGTAAATACATGTACCTCAATTAGTATCAATAATCACAGAAAGAGAAAAGATCAATGTCAGAGAACATGGCTGATAAAGGCTATTATTATACTTTTGTCAAGACCAAAAACAATATACTTTGTATTAAACAATTGTAATTCCTAAACAGCTGTGAAGTCTTTGATTTTATTACATAAAATGTAGTAAACAATTTGTTAAGTATTTGTTTATTATTGTGACATACCTTTTCCGCCACTGGGCCTGGATCAAAGTAGTTGAAATTTAACTTGAAGCCACTGCGCAAAAAATGAATACACTGTTAACGGTTTTTATTATTATTATTATTTTATTTGTATTCTTTTTATCAACACTATATATTACAACCTTTTCCTGAAACATTTTCGTTTAATTATGAAATAAATTGTAATTTATGTTCTAGAGAATGCGAGATATTTAACTGGTTTAGAAATAAGCAAAAATAAAGTATCATTCTGAGTATTTTACTTAAGATGCCTTTTAAGCAGTAACCAATGTTTTGTGGGTATTAAGTATACATTTCAATGACTGTATGTGATAAGACTGTAGGATCTTACTGGTGTTGGAGGTATGTGATGAACAGTCTGATCAGAATCAGGACGACTACAAATGGCAGGAACCAGCCCTTCCAAACAGTGTACATGTAAACCTACAACAGTATAGTATAGTAGAGAGGAAACATTCAAATTATTGGCCTGAATTAGCATTGAGAACATGGAACCGTTTCCGGTGGCCGAAGGTGGAGGTAAAAGTTCACCATGGCTTTCCTGTTACCGATGGAAGCTGTTATGTATTTAATAAAATATTTTATTTTAAATCGTCACATGTACTCTACAACATAAAGCCATACATATGTGGCACACTATCATATAGATACTGGGCTATTGATAACATTTAGTACGATGGTGGGTGAAGTGTAAGAGTGATTGTGTAAATCTCCTACCGACAACCGTCCAATAATAGATTACAAGTGAAATGTTTAATTGCCTTAAAACAAACTCCCATACACTTATTATGCCGCTTCCTCAGGAGGCATAAAATAATAAAAAGCATAATATATTACATAATGTTACTGAACATAATAAAATACCAACTCTATTTTGTAGAATCAGACGTATATCAATGATTACATACAGTACAATCTGAATAGAATTTGTTTTAACATTTAACTTACAATAAATACAAGTGTTGTGTAAGCTGGTGACTTCCATGCCAGTAAGTTGTTTATACCTTTTATTGTACTGATATAGGGCTTTAGAGCGCCACCTACAACAAAGTAAATAAATATATAATCCAGCTAGGGAGAACGTGTGGAAAAATCGTTTTCTAAAAGCAATTTACTAAATATTCTAAGTAACAATTCTGCATGAAATCTCGATAAACTTTGTAATGAAAGGAAGAATTTACATGTGAGTTTAACAATGCCGTAATATTATATACTCATATCATAATACACTGAGAACGTAATAATTCATCTAATAATTAATATTATAATAATATTATTATTATACAGATGTATCTACTGAATAAACCAACCAGATAATATATTATTCTAACCATAATTTGTTGTTTGTTATGTAGCAAATAAGTAATTCCAATGGTGTCAACAAAATTCACAGGGAATTATATACGGTACATACATACATAGTTTGCAACTGAAATAACATGGATACATTTTGTAATTTAATTTTGACTAATTGTTTCATTACATACCAAATCTATTGATGTTTTCTTTTAAACTGAAATCAGAAAATATTTTCAATGATTGTTTTGATGTGAAGCTAAAATATTGCGATAATGTGTAACCCATTTAAAGGGCATTATACCTTCTTCCTAACTTCATTGACTACCATGTTATTACATTCTTTGTTGTTCATATACAAAAGTATCATTCGAAAGATTGTAGAATATTTTCTCAATGGATAATTCATTTTTGGTGATATTGCTAATAATCATGTTCGATAACTCTTATAAAACAAAGTACAACCGTACGAAAATGGGTAACTAATAACCCCGTAACCCCTCATTGAAGACCACAACAACCACAAAACCTATGTAAATTAATCTGGTTAACGTGACAACCAAAATCAAACATATAATTATATTTTCACGTTATTAACCGATGCGATATGTCTAATTACAGATATTTATATGTTACATCATGTCATTTGCACAAGTTCGTACGAAATCGATCCAAAGATAATGAGCTACATTTTACGAAACATTGTCTTTAGTAATCTAATTAACACAGAAACCAAAGTTTTCGGAGAATAAAGCCTTGGCGTACGTCAGCGCACGTTTCCTTACATTACTATTAAAGTTTCATTGAAATTGGTTCATTAGTTAAGGAGCTGTCCGGCACCATTTACGGTCGATAGACAGACATCGAGACACGATGATCCCAGCATACCCTCCTACGGTTTTTGAGAAGAGTTATTATTCTGAAATCTTAAAATATCTGTCGTATACATGATTGGACTAAACTTCAAACTAACGTTTTAACAGTCAGTGGGTCTCCATCCGGGTCCTCTTCCTCATTGTCCTTCGGCAAGTCCACCGTGAAATCATCAATGGTATCGTACAATAAAAGTATCAAACGATTCCACAACCTATCTAATGGTCCGGGGATGAACTTGTGTTTTCGCTGAATGATGTTCACTTTACACCATGAAGAAAGAAATAACATGTAGGTTATTGTCTCGTAGGAGTCGGGAATTGACATCATTATCAGAATGACACATCACAATTTTCAGTGGAAATAGTGGTACATTTGAATTTAAACACAAACTCTAAAACAGATAATAACATTAATAAAAGAACCAACAACAAAATACGTAAAAGAAATTCAACTGTCGAGCCATACAACATATACGCCATGATTAAAAAAAAAATTATCACAATGCTTGAATAATGAGTTGGAAATTTCGCTATTGTCTTTAAGTTACCCTTTTCTTCGTTTTCTGCCACTTTGGTTGCATCTTCAGCTACTTCCAGCGGCTGTCTAGAGATTCTTTCAGTTCCGCTCTCAGCACGAGATCGATATATCTGATGATCTCTGAAATGCCCAAACAATGAATTGTTATTAATATAATGAGAAATTTTCAATAATCCGCCTAATATATGCTGATTACGCCTGTGTAATGCAAACATAACAAATGTAAATAAATTATGCACCGTACATTGTTGATGTCCATATGGTGCGATATATCACTACATTAACGGAATCAACGGTTCTGCAGTATTATGTAATATATGAAGTTAATTACAAATTATCAAGATTTGATACACATGCTTATTTGAAAGAAAGAGTGAATGTCTTAGAATATCACCCTGAGGTACGCGATGCTCAATCAATGTGACGTCACAATAGAAATATCAACTGATGTTCTAACAAATGGGCCTCCCTGTGGCTATGTATAATCATACATGTAATTAGCAAATGACATTACTGGGAAATTACAGCATATCTTCTAAAGAAATAAATGTATAAAGATGTTTTTATAACAACTACATAATTTATGCCAACGATTCAGTTGTTAATATCAATGAACTAATACAAGTCTATCTGTGATATAAATTCGTATAACGCGAATGAATGAATGCACTAGGAGTTCATCATGTGACTTGTATTTAAATTTAGCCACATTTGATACTTATCATTTTAAATGTCAACTGAACATCGCCAACCCGCTAAACCAGCATAAACGAGTTTTTGTGTACCTAGCCGAATTGGTCACTAAAGACGAATATTTTTCTTCTAGCTCTCGATAACGTTTTCTTTCGATGTCTATTTCAAGCTGAAGCTTTTGCATGGATTTCGTGTCTTCGTATTCATTTAATCTGGAAACTGAACATAAAATATATAATGATATTTCGTACGAAATGGCTATAGATTAGCTGCCGCTCTCTACATTTAAGTGATCCTAGAATTTAAGAAATATCATAGATAAAAAAAATATTGAGTCATTATTGAAACACACACAATTTGACACACTGTATAATATGAAATGTCTACGTGTAATTTCTTTCATGGTTTGAACTTTTGAAGAATTTCATGATTCGTCCATGGAAAACATTTATTAATAACATATACAATTACTTTCGTTGTTTTTATATATTTTTTGTTCAACAG
The DNA here is from genome assembly GCF_041381155.1 of Argopecten irradians. Taxonomy (NCBI): domain Eukaryota; kingdom Metazoa; phylum Mollusca; class Bivalvia; order Pectinida; family Pectinidae; genus Argopecten; species Argopecten irradians. The sequence goes on along the minus strand of NC_091145.1, from coordinate 8,070,390 downwards.
CAATCACGAAATAACGACAATTCATACAAATCGAACATTTCATGGTATACATACAGTTTACTTCATTATACTGCGTGATATCACTCTTTTTAAAATTAATCACAGTGCAATTGCGATTACAATAGAGTTACTTATAAAAAGAGCGTCAATAGTGTTCACTCGCTGTTATATCCTATATCGCTATATACTAGTACTTGTTTCTTCATAATCTTATCTATGATAATATTGTCTTGTATTCCACATGTCTGAGTCTCCTTTGAATAAAACATATGTTAAACCAATGGTACTAACTAAGATCTTGGTTCTCAATCATGGCTGTCACTAACTGTTCCTGCAGTACTGTCAGCTGGTCCTCAAAAATCGCCAGGTCTGCTTTATCATTTCCGGGAGGGTCTTTCTGTACGCCTGTCCGTATGGACGACTTCCGATCGGAAGACATAACGGATACCTGTCACATACATTACAGTAATGCATTCAAAGCTTGTTGTATTAGTATGTTTCTACAGTTACAATGGTAAGTAAACTTAATTTACACCATTACCACCATTGAAAAGTTTGAGTTTTTTTTATTTTACTTCAATACAATGTATAAGAATATTGAAAATAATTCATTGTGTCCCGAAAAAAACTCCATGGCACTATGCCCTATATGGTATGAAGTACTGATTGCATATGTACCAAAAGCAAAACAAATTAATTCATATGTATTTTTGTGTTAATTAGACACATATATACACGATTAAACACCAGTTATTGTTCGAATGATGGATATCGTCGTGTTGGGACGTCGTGCCTGAATTTCCTCTACAAATGAGTTTAGTCTTCGAGTTATTGCAGTTCGAATGATGGATATCGTCGTGTTGGGACGTCGTGCCTGAATTTCCTTTACAAATGAGTTTAGTCTTCGAGTTATTGCAGTTCGAATGATGGATATCGTCGTGTTGGGACGTCGTGCCTGCATTTCCTTTACAAATGAGTTTAGTCTTCGAGTTATTGCAGTTCCAATGATGGATATCGTCGTGTTGGGACGTCGTGCCTGAATTTCCTTTACAAATGAGTTTAGTCTTCGAGTTATTGCAGTTCGAGTGAACGGTGAATGTCATTGAGCATTCACAGAAATGACATTTTCAGAGTGTTAGTAACTTTCATATAACTTATAGTTTTCATATTTCGATGTCCGTTTTTTGCACGTCTATGTCAAGGTTAAAACTTTTAGAATAGTTTAGTTATTAGAAATTGCTGGAGAAAAGAATTATTAGTCAAACACTTCTACGGAGCCTAGCTTTTCAAAAGTTTTACAGTGCAATGAACAATTTATATATATAAACAACAGGTTCATTAACACATGAAGATGTACAGTACACATGGCACATGCTTATAATCGTGTATATATGTATCATATTATAGACAGGTTATATAATACACAGTATTGAAGTGTATAAAAACAGGCAGTAGTAAACAGCTTTATAGTTCCCGTTTCCCTAGATGCCCCAAACTCTGGAACGCGACATATTTCTGGAGTTGGTGGTACATATATATATATACATGTACCAGAAATATATCTAACCCAAAGGAACCTCATGCTACATGCATGTGTGCTACACATTGTATATGCATATCATGCACACGAATAGTTAACTGAAACCCGGACTACAAAACAAGTGACAATGACTCATACATGTATACAAGTGTAGATGTTATATATGATACAATGTTATGAAATTGTGAAATATCAAGAAATCTATTATATTTATGATAAACTTTACAACATGTATATACAATGTTCTATATTCTATATTCGTCGTACAACGTATTATATAGGGTCTATTATCATTTGAAGTCTACTGTGTCTACCGTTCTACATTGATAATGATAAAGGGTAGGTTCAATGTACCCGTTTATCTTGGGGTCAAAAATTAGCACATGTTTACGCTACGCTGAACAAACTGTACACTAAGAATACCAGAGAAATACAGGTACACGTAGTTACAGTATATGAGCCAATAAAATTAGTGTCATATAACCATATTGGAGTATTAATAAAGACATTTATTATAGAGCAATATATAGTTTTAGATCATATGAGACATTTCCACATGTCATTGTTGATACACATGAACAGAAATGTATAAGCATAATGTCACAACATGTAAACTTCAGTATCGATATTATAATTTCTTACAAGTCATATACACAGATAAATAACTCTCTATGACAACTTAAAATGTTCTTACCTTATGATGGTTATATAGGTCTAGGCCTAAATAGCACTAGTACTGTACACGGAAATGTTCGTCATGCCTCCTTCTGTCATGTAAACAATGCGCGCGTGTAATACTACATATGCATCTATATGAAAAGGTCCAAGGTATACCAAATGTTTCTTAACATTCGGAACATTAATTGACACAGGGGTCATCCAGATTGTGCAGTCATTAAATCCAGAAGAATCTGTGTTAAATATTTGTCAAAATGGTCTGATTAATAATTGATGGTGAGTAAAATATAGTTGTTCTGTTGTAGCGAATGGCAATGTACAATATATATATACCAATGATCTAAGTGAGGAATTCTAATAACTGTTGGTATAGACATAGTAAACGTTAGCAGTAGGGGCTTCGGCTACAGTACAGTAGTGACTATCAATTTGCATTTACATCATAATATTCTGTGTATGTAGTGAAATGCACTTACTCTATAGTATGTATCTTTTATACCATTTTTATCGATTGAGTTTATTTGTGTATAGAAAACAATTCATGAATATCAGTTCGTACAGATTATACAACATAGCTTATTCTGACCTGTTTCATAATGGGATTTGCTTTTATGGGAGTTATTCCCCTTTGGTCAGAAATAAATTTCTTCCTTGTATTTTTGTTGCAGCCTGCCGATATGTGTCCACCAAAGTTGGACGCGCCGTCGGCAGAGCTTCGACTTTTGGGGAGGTGGGAGAGAAACCGCCGATACAGGATTTCAGACAGTGTGGTGTAAAGAAAGCTGTAACAGGTATAAGTGATTATTATTCTACAGTTTTGCTTAAGTGAATGAGCTGGAATAATGGTGTCGAATTAGCCAGAGAGAGAGTGTCTGATGAGTGGAAAATGAAGTATTGTGCCGTTTTATTGTTTGGTATTAGACTATTTGATCGATTTAGAAAATATGTTAGAGATAGAATCGTTTAATTTTTTTATTGATTTCAATAATCTCATACAATAGACTCTCAAAATATAAGTCAAAATATTGACTAACAATGTTTGTCTTTGGTATAATTCCATTGAATTACTCTACCGTTATGTCACGTGGTTTATGATAGGTCCTTATTCGGACATTTGTGATATTTATTTATTTGCTTTAATCTATTCGAAAATACTTAATATTCTAAGTTTAGAAGTAAAATACAAAGCTTCATTTTAAATAGTATAGCCGTTTCTGTAATAATCATAAAATAGTAAATAATGGAAAATTTTATCTTTGGAATATTTTTATTCACAGACTACATTTGAGCTATTTCCCCAATACACTAGCTATAGCGCTGTCAAAGTTACAGAGTAATCAGTGTGGTCTTGCATGAAATTAGTATCACTTTTTTCATTTACAAATAATTTATAGAAAGGAAAATGACGTCATCTGTTCTAGAGTCGCTTCTGATTGGTTTACAAGACCAATGTGATCTCTGAATCATATTCAACACTTAAAAATAACACAGCACTTTGATTTTAATCTGCTTCGCGGTCTATGAGGACCATTCACGATAATCCAGGGGTTCCGATCACCTACGATCTCTACACTGTAGCGATCGTAAGTGATCGAAACACATGGAGTATCGAGGATGATGAGGGCACTTTTATTTTGGTGTTTAAAACTCCATAATAAAAACGTCAAACAAACAAATATCTACTGTACTTCCTTTATTACATAATCTTGTATGTAGAAATCTGCATCAGAATACCTACGCTGGTACTTCATATTATATGTACGTGGAAACAGATATATTATATTTCATAAAAGCTAGTACACAGTAAACATCATTTACTCACGTTATGTTTGCTTTTGATTTTGCAGGCAGTAAACCGAACTCAGGTCCAGATAATTTTAAGCCAACAAATACAGAAAGACCGGTCCTAAACGATAAAGGGGGGCTATCGCCGTCATAATCAGCCATCTCACGAGGAAAGTGATCAACAACCAGAACAGATTTGTCGAAAACAGCTATGGCCAACAACACCGAACTGATGTATAGAATATAAATGAATTGCAATCCGGATAGGTATTTCTAAAGCAAATACTGATAATTCTAATGAATTTCATCTTAAATATAAGTCTGTAATTGAACACTGTTATGTTTCACCAAAATGATAAACACTTGATAGTGTATAAAACAGGTTGAACTGTAGTCGAATCAAAAGAAATACTAACAGTAGTTAAATTGTCGCAACAAAAGGAATGTACACACAATATGTTCATGGTCAAAACAGTAAGAAAGTGGCGGACGTCGAGTTTTTGTTTTATATGTTGATGTATGATTTTGAGTTAGCTTTGTGATGATGCTGCTGGCGTTTTTATGACGTAACTGTTGTTAAAGGTGTTGCTAGGACACAGGAACAGCTGCTGAAGCTAACACGTCACAGTTTTGTGGAAGCTGATTCTATATTATACATTATACCTCATATTTGTTATTTCTTGATAAATTATTGAATACTCAGAAAATGTGTTTGTGTTTACTGGACAGGTAAACTTGTAGTGATACATGTGTATATCAATCCCTGAGAATCTATGGGATCAGGGCCAAGTTTCATTAACCATTCCTTAAAGATGCTCCACCACTGACAAATGGCAATTTTTCTATATTAAAACCAGGCGCAGACGACTTAGTATTTTTCTTCCGATACAAAAAGCCAATTACTATACAACATAAGCACCATTGGAAAGTTTGAGCTTCTTATGTCACTTTAAGATAAATATATTGAAAATAATTAATTGCATTCCGAAAAAACTCCTTGGCACTATATCCTATATGAAATGCAGTACTGGTTGCGTATGCGCCGAAAACAAAATAAATTATTTTAACTTATGTTTTGTGTTAACTTTACATTTATATACACGATTCAACACCAATTATTGTTCAAATGTTGGATATCATTTATGCCCTTTCGGCAGAGGAGCATCTTTAACTCTTGTGAATTCTTTAACTTACAATTGTACTTAGGAAAGCAAAGCATAAGTTTAGGAAGGCCCATGAACTTCAGTTTTTTCGTTAACCTCTGATATGTTTTTTGAAAATTGAAAGTTAGGAACCCCTTAATGTTGACTACTAGACCTCGCCTCGTACATATAAAAAGTTGAACCGCAAATAAACCCATACCCGATAACAGTAAATATTATTTAGTTTAAATCGATTGCAAAAGTGATGTTAAGCGCACAAGGGATTTTTTTAGAATGGAAGGAAACCAGAGTGACCACATTACACCCACGTGATCGGGCATGTATGCGTATATTGTACACTTTAAAGGTATGGTCACTTCATTTTCTGATGTTTGTTTCCTTTTACGCCCAAGTAAAATTTCTAAGAGAATGGTATAAGGTAAGCATTTATTCTGTAATAATAGCATGCAGAAAGTATATCAGTAATCGACTTCTGGTAGCTCTTCAATTCCCCTTCCTGCTGGTGAATCAGTCTTTGTTTCAGATTTGCTTCCCTTCTTCATTGCTTCATGCACTGCGGTTAAAAAAGATATGGTATAATAGCAAATGTGTTCAATTGTATTATTATATACTCAATCAGTTATACTAAAGATGAACTAGCTACTTTTGTAGACAAAAGTCAAAAGGCGATGAAAACTCAGCAGATTTGCCCATTGACGATGTTCACATTGAAAATTTGCTATCAAGTTATATAATGTTACGAAGTTGTCAAATTCATAAAATCATAGGACTCAATAGGAATTAGAAATACACTTAGCTATTTAACATATGTATCTTATTGTATAGACAAGATTGAAATGCCCATATCAAAAGTGCCAGCACAAATATCTTTAAGTACTGTATAAATGAATGATTGTACTGCCCACATTATAAGTGCCAGCACAAATATCTATAGTCATACATACAAGATTGTACTACCCACATTATAAGTGCCAGCACAAATATCTATAGTCATACATACAAGATTGTACTACCCACATTATAAGTGCCAGCACAAATATCTATAGTCATACATACAAGATTGTACTGCCCACATTATAAGTGCCAGCACAAATATCTATAGTCATACATACAAGATTGTACTGCCCACATTATAAGTGCCAGCACAAATATCTATAGTCATACATACAAGATTGTACTACCCACATTATAAGTGCCAGCACAAATATCTATAGTCATACATACAAGATTGTACTGACCCACATTATAAGTGCCAGCACAAATATCTATAGTCATACATACAAGATTGTACTGCCCACATTATAAGTGCCAGCACAAATATCTATAGTCATACATACAAGATTGTACTGCCCACATTATAAGTGCCAGCACAAATATCTATAGTCATACATACAAGATTGTACTGCCCACATTATAAGTGCCAGCACAAATATCTATAGTCATACATACAAGATTGTACTGCCCACATTATAAGTGCCAGCACAAATATCTATAGTCATACATACAAGATTGTACTGCCCACATTATAAGTGCCAGCACAAATATCTATAGTCATACATACAAGATTGTACTGCCCACATTATAAGTGCCAGCACAAATATCTATAGTCATACATACAAGATTGTACTGCCCACATTATAAGTGCCAGCACAAATATCTATAGTCATACATACAAGATTGCACTGCCCACATTATAAGTGCCAGCACAAATATCTATAGTCATACATACAAGATTGCACTGCCCACATTATAAGTGCCAGCACAAATATCCCTCCTACAGCAATTGTTGTTGCAGCCACAGGCCCGATGTGGTAGTCGTCTGTAGCTACAGGGACAACTTTGGGTAGACGGGGTGTTGTCTGTGATATAATAAAGAGAAATATTTGCACTGAACAAAATTTGTATTAAATCTGTTTTCTTTGCACTTTTTACTTCATCTACTATGAAGTAATGAACTGCTCTACGCATAACGTCTTCGCCATAAAGAAATCAACAAACCACGACTTAGAAATGCATTACTAATCACCAACATTAAGAACTATTTCAGTTCTTTGAATTTTGCATTCTTTATAATCTCTGAACGGATAATGCATGGTGCTGTTAAGTTGGCTTTGTTTACACTGTCCTGTATGTTGAAATATACGATGAAGAATATAAACGCGTCTATGCTAATTTTGAAACAATGCTGAAAGTTGTATGTTTACGTCCTAAACTGTATAAACAAGATGATCATTTCAATTATTCGTCTTTTACTAGACAATTTTATGGCAAGCTATGAACATAATATATCAATGACTATATACCTTATACGTTTTGCAATCTTTCTGTTGACTCTATACAATATAACGTTGGGACAAAGTGATTTTTTAGAAAACAATCAACTTGAAGCAGCTAGGATCATTACCGGTGCCAGCAAACTCACTAATCATGATCGTCCATATACAGAATCTGGATTAGATTCACTTATGATTAGAAGGCGAAAATACAAAATCATTAAATTCCATCAGATTGTTCATGGCTAGTGCCCCTCTTACCTAACTAACCTGCTCCCAGCTCGTCATCGTAATATTTACTCATACAACACAAGGGGAGCCGATTCTTAATATCAACCTCCATGCCGCACTAACCTTTACAAATATTCCTTTCTACCTTCTTCTGTGGACCTATGGATCTGGCTTTCGGACATTATAAAATTTAATCCATTTATTACCTGTCTCAAAAACTTCCTTAATAATGATACCCTAGCTGTCCCTTTCTACTATTATTATTGTAAAACAAGGCACGGCCAGATTCACCACTCCCGTCTTACAATGCATTGCAGTTCTCTAAACTCTCATCTATATCATCGTAATCTTGTAGTTAGTCCTCGCTGCTCGTGTAACCAATCTGACGAAACTTCTGAACATTTCCTTCTCCATTGTGTAAAAACAACAAACCGAAGGACTTTCATGAAACCTACCCGAAGACTTATGATATAACACTTTACTCAATGGTAACCCTAATATGCCCAATCAGTACAATGTAAATATTTTTTGATACAGTTCAAAATTTTATCAGTCGCTCAAACCGTTTCAAGTAGATATAAATACATATGTATCCATCATTACTACTCTACTGTCTATCTTAAAACCAATCTGATCCTTTTCGTATATTTGTTATATACTCATGACCCGTGTTAGTTTTACTAATGATAAAACTATGGCTGACTTATACATATGTATCCATCATTACTACTCTACTGTCTATCTTAAAACCAATCTGATCTTTTTCGTATATTTGTTATATACTCATTACCCGTGTTAGTTTCACTAATGATCAAACTATGGCTGACTTGTCAACAAATCTCCGGTTTTGTATTGTTGAAAACTAAAAACACCATTTTTCTCTACTCAATCCCTGCACCCTTCCCTTTCCCTGCCAAAACACTGTATAACTAGCACTGAAAATTCTTATAAATTAGTACTGTCCCATTGCCTATAAGTTATATAAATATGGAGACGGATTAACATAGGTACATTGTACTTGTTTCTGTATCCTACCTTTGTGACATGTATATTGCACCGTATCGTTATTGAATTGAATAAAAAATTGTTTAAACCAGTATATCCTGCTAATCAGGGTAGAACAAAAATAAATACCACAACTTGTGAAGGTGTTGTCGATTTGGATAGTTCAGGGTGGTCAAATCTACAGGTGGTCCTAGAAAACCCAGTCATGCATGCTGGACATTCCCGGATTTCTACAAGGCAAGCACTGAGTCCATAACTGTCCATTTGTATCTGAAGCCAGGAAGGTTCTACTTCAGACCGGTTGTAGACGAGAATTACTGAAGGTCGAGGCCAGTTCAAGGTCGTCGTAACGGGCTGTCAAATATAGAAATATATTTACATGATTATTTCAGATATTTCATTTAAACGTCCAAAATACTCTTTGTAGAAATACCGATTTCGTGAAAATATTCTGACACTGTGATAAATTTATCATAAAACATGAAGGCTATTGACTTGAAAACTGTGGACAAATTCTGTATTTTAGTCAGTTCTAAGCCGACACCCACAGTCTCTTTCGGTTAACGAACTTCAAAAGTTGTTGTGTGAAGTGAAATATTTTTATACATTCACCATTGACTACTATCGATCATGTGTGGTATTTTCTCATTAGCACTGTACATTATAATTTTTTATTTTATGATACATTTTGATTTTGATAGCAAATTAATGCGTCTCTTCTTTTATGATGATTAAATAATCTAAGAATATATACCAGTGTTGGAGTGATATTGGCAGCTGATACTGATATAGGGACATTGATGGTTGGCGCCGTCAAAATAGGGTATCTGGATGGGCATAATCTTGACGAAGAAAACAACAAATATATTCTTTATTACATGAAATGAAACAACAATTTTTGTCCCGTTTATAATTTACTGCATTTTCAATATTATGTTTCTTACCTTGTAGGTGTAAAATCATTCATACACATATATATAGGTGTGGAATATTGCTTTGCTCGGTTGCTTTGGGTGATACATTGAGTTGCTCTTGAAACGAATTAAATGAATTGTACACTTGTTTCATGAGCAATTCAATCACCATCTCATGAAAGCAAGGTCCATTCTTTATTTAAGTTCAAGCGCATTTCATTTTTGTCATTAAAAAACGTTTTGCGAGTCTATCTAAGCATGTGCAAGTATGCAACGAAAGAAAAAAGAAAATATATATTTAGTCCGACATTAAACTAAAATTATTAATGTAAATAGATCAATTATGACAATTTTTCAAACATTTATTTAGAATTAGTTATCAGTTATTTTAATCAAACAAACAAGTATAAAAATGTAGTAAGGTACACCTAATTTACGCAGATCTAGGACGATTTCTTGTGTGGAAACTGATGAATCTAATAACAGTCATCTGTTTCATACATATAATTATATTGCTATCTTTTGCAATTTATTTAAAGACGTAACATAACCATTAACCTAATTAATGGGTCATTGATATTCATTCAGTACAAAAATTAAAAGCATTGAAACGATGCGTCCTCGTGCGTTAGAAATAAAATATCAATACATAAAGCTCTATTTGTTAATCTATTCATATCTTGATTCACTATACTTAACTGAGCATTTTACCCCAACATATTATATATCTACTTATGGGTATTTCATTTGATTAGTTTAACAACATATTAACATCTAGGGTCATTAAAGGACTACATATACTAGGTTAAGGAAGTGAGTGAACAGCGGGATAACACAGGAAGAAGAAACACATGTCCCAGCAGTCGGTATCTGACAACGGCTTGGCATGGGATGAGAACTCGCGACCCAGAATGTAGGGATTATATTAATTAATTAGGATATCTTATCTAACCATTGGCAAGGATAAAATTTGCCTGTCGGGAGATCTCAACCACTCGGCCATCGCGGTCCCTTCTTAATTTACGCGATAATGCCTTAAGCCCATGCAGTTAACATCGTATAAGACATGTATACCTCTGTGGTCAAGAATGCATGCTATTGAGCTCGTTTTTCATTCATGATAGTGACAATTGTATATGATAAATATTTGTCGGACTTTAGCTAGCTTAAGGGCACCAGCATATCGCATCAATCATTATCAAAATCATATCTATGCACCTTTACGTTCAAAATAGGTATCTTTCTCATCATACATTTCGTAATATGTATCTTTCGTTTAACTTTTCAACTCACTCTTTAAATGTTCCTTTGGTGGATATGCTGGTAGCGACCACCGGTCTTACGAAGGGAATGTTCAAAGTAAATTGTCCTTCGGTCACAGCCTTGGTTAAGATCCGAATTTCGTCCTCCATGTTTACTTTACTGTTTCTGCTTTTATGCATTTTAAATTCAAGGTTTTCCTGAAAATAAAGAGCGAGAACTTGTTTATCAAGTTCTTGTATGTTTCGGATTAGTTTGATCCCCATTATAATAAAATACAAACGTACTGAACTTTTACTTATTCTAGACAAAACAACAAGGTCCTGAACAACTTCTAAGAAGGACTATATTTGTTCTTGCGGATTCAGTGTGATACTAGCAGGTAATGGTATGTATAATATTGTTCATTAACAAAGCTTATATTTCCTTGTTGTTAACACTAGTGCCAAAGTCTGCGATATATTTGCATAGTTTATGCTTTTACTGATTCTACATGTTCCTTAAAAGAGAATTTCTCAATAATAATATATTTAATAGATGTCTATGCTACATCACAAATATATTTTTATCTACATTAGGCTAAAAAATAATATGTCTGTTTAGGATTATCCGATCCACCCTATTTTTTTTACCCCGACCCTAATTTTTTTTCCACTTTTCTAGAATTTTCTTTTTAAACAATCGAGATTTCTAACTCAGACTCCGGTTCCGGCCATTATTTTAGAGTGAAAGACACACTAAAACAAACATCCCGACCTACCGACCCTATTTTTTGCCAATGTAACCCTAAACAGAAATTTTTGAGCCTTATTGAATCAATTATTGACGTTGAATTGTTCTAAAACCTACCCTATGGATTGATACTACTTCCACGGACTGTACCAGCACACCAAATAAAACATCGTTGAGACTTTCAATCAGCTTTTCCGTCAGCTGTTCCATTCTGTATTTAATCTTCAATAACTCAAAATCTATACTGTAGAATACCAGACTGATGTGAACACTGAAATGTATAGTAAAACACCACTATTTAATAACTGTGATTCTATTTGTGATCTACTGTTGAATTATCCGAAAACCTTAGAACCAGTTCAAAAGAAACTATTTAGACTGAGAGGAAGGTGACTTATAAAATTGTGCTGCAAATTGTTTCCTAGAATGCGGCTACGTAGCCGTAAATCTGGAGAATTGATTAGAATCGTGTTATCCTTGGAACAGTCGTAATAGATTATACAAAAATGTATATCAAAACGATCTAAAACCTATATGGAATTGACGGGGCATTTGATGCAGCAATGGATATTGCAGATTAATATGAACATAGTATCAAGGTCATGTTTATAGCAAATAGGGTGTAAATCGAATTGTGCGTCAGGTTTTCCTTCACAATACTGGAAACTAGTTCGGAGTTCTGAACAGATGATGCATTTTGGATATTGGAACGCATTTTGCAATATTTTTTTTCACACAAGGAGAGAATCATATATTTTGATTTTTCGATGAAGCATGTCGCCTATCTGAGACTGAATAACACACAGACATTTCATGAGTATACGGCAGTCACGGAAAACACGAACAATCGCCAAACATACGTGCTGTAGATTTAATAGATTTGATTTAACTTGAAGCTCTTCCGATATGACGTGCGTGTTTTACGTACATGTAGACTCTATTTTATCCAGTCCTCACCTAATCATTGGTACTTACTTAGTGTAGTCCAAATGATTCCTAAATGAAAATTTCGGCTGTATACCAAACTTTCGTCCTGTCTTGTAGTCCGTTTCTCTTAATAAAATAGAGGCGTATTTGTCTAAATAGGGCGATCGGACACTGGATTGTAAGTTGACGAGTACTTCTGTCTGTAAAAATGTTATAATTATTATAATTATTGTAAAATCATGAACATAATGTGACTATGCTGTATTATGTTATAAACTGCTTCTCATTAGCCGTACCAGTTAATGAACTATCACAATATATCTTTTACAGATGAAACATCATTTTGGGATCAAAAACTACCTTCATAAGAATACCATTGAAACGGTATTATTCATTCCGTTTTATTTCTGTAATTTTGAAATATGCAAATACGCTATCCCATCACGTGTCATATATATATACATTCAAATCATAAAACGACAAATTTAGCTACAGCAAACATTCCATTGTATTGAATTATAAGATCTGTTTGTCCCGATATGAAGTGTGGCGGTCACATCAAACGTTAACATTGTCTATCCCGTCCCGTTGCATCTGATTCCGCTTTAATCCATTGTCTAACTATCAGGACGTTTCTCATCAAATATATACGCTTAATAAACAAGATATTATGCTAGACACATTTCTTTGTTTTCTAAATCAAGTTTCCAAAATGGCCATCTGATTGACGAAAACAAAACATTTCTGATACTAATTTATGGATTAGGGTAAATTAATATTGGTGTGAAAATAGCGAAAACAATACCTTTATCATCCAATTGTACCAAGGTGACATTGCCGTTATGAAAAAATAATCCCCATGATGTTACGGTATTAGATTATACCTGGTACTCTTATAATCCTATATTTCTCAGATCTTTGTATTATATCAACATAGCGTTCACGATTATCAAATTAATCTTTAGAAATACCATTGCGATATGGCTTCAGCCAAAAAGTCCCTTATTTTTTCAAAATTTAATTTTCTGTCAGATTTGAATGAAATAATGTGCGTATTTGTAGCCCAACACAACGACGACCAAGATGCAAAAAAAAAAAAAAAAAAAAAAAAAAATAAAAAAAAAAAAAATAGACCCCTATTCGTTGTCATTCGAATCTGATTAAATTATACACATTTCACCACATGAATTCATCTGCAAACGGCGTCGCTGACATCTCATCCGACAACAATAATATCTATTTAATCACACAAAAATCCGTCACAGAAGTCAATTGTCTAGAGACAGCTACGTGAATGAAGGATAAAAGGCAATTGCTGCACTCTTGGATATATATATATGTATGTTGTTAGGAATCCATGATGTGCGTATTATAACCTAATAGATAACGCAATGACATTTGCAAGATTCCTATTAAAATAAAATATATCAACGTTGTAAAATCATAGTTTGTCGAGCTATTACACTTTTATAACGTAGTGCAGCAAATATGGATTTAATCATGTACATGTAGATTGATATTTTTTGACAAAAAGACGCTTTCAAAATAGTTGTATAATTTCTAAAATTCCCTTTGTTGACTGTTATGACCGTACATAAGGTCACAAGTATAATCGAAACTGATATATCAGTTTTTTGTCTGATACGTCACAATACGATTGTAAAGGTACATGATTTTACTGTAGATTATACTAATTAATTAGTTGTTTATTACGAGAACATGGACAGTCTAACAAAAGCAGTCTCGTTTAACTGATGAATTCCGTTGAAGCTACATTTGGATCTGGCATAACAAAATATCGTGATGTATATTCAATTAATCAAGGACAGACGCGTATAAACGTGAGATATGGTAATTTCGCACTTTTGAAACTATTTCATTCCTATATATACATTTTGAAATGTATGATGCAAAATAGGATTTCTAAAATTATAAACACTCGAGTGTATTTATATAATAGTACTAGGCCTCACCCCATTTATGTTTACACGGGTAATGACGTGAGAAGTAGGTATTCCTAAAATATCGCTGAAGTTCTTCATAAGTTCTTGCTCTAGATAGTGTATTTCTGTCACTGATAGCGATGTGACATCCAAACATGGTGCGAACAGCCTCAGCAGGTATCTACAATATATACAATTGAATGCATTCAGAAACTGTGTCTGGAAATATTTTGATTCCGTCAACTTAAACATGGGTTCAACATATGAAAACGTATAGCACTGTAAAATTGTTCGTTCAATTTTCTGACGAGTATAAGATCTACATTTTATATAAATTGCAAGTCTATGTCGTGCTGATCCAGTCTAATATAGTTACAGTAAACAGTTTTAAATATTGGTCGTTTAATTTTCTGACGAGGGTAAGATCTACATTTTATATACATTCTAAGTCTAGGTCGTGATGTGGTTCTATGATAATATACGTATCATGAAGTTTCATATAGCGTCGTTGCCTCACTATTATTCATACGATGAGTGATGCGACTGGATTTTGTACTAATGGATTGAATGATCTTTTGTTTTTGACATTCAATGCTGAACATTTCAATGTTGACTGTATATAATCTTAAATGTAAAGGGTCATTACACATCACTAATTTGTCCAAATACATTTATCTGAATAAATATGTTGATAAAGATGTTTTGAGTCTTGATAAAAATATGCTGTAAACTTCTTTACGAATAAAATTTCAGCGCAATAAATTGGTTAAAATGTGCATAAAACACAATAAGCGCGATTGTATTTTAGCGAAGCATCTAATGCGAAAATAATATAAATACAATGTAATATAAATACAATGCAATATAAATAGCACTAAAATACGGTTATCACTAACATTTGTATATATGTACGTTTACAACTGATACCGGTATCAGTGTCTGAGTTGAGATGATATTACCTGTCTGATAGTTTCTGATCCCCAGAACATCTCGAAATATTTCCTTCTGAAAACCATGCGCAATTCTTCATTGTATTACAGTTAGACGCATCCAGTCTGTCAATAAATAACGCATTGGTATCGAGGCATACAAAAAAGTTTATAAATGGCATGCATGTATAGAGTCTTTAAAAGTACTATTATCAAGCCATTTGATGAATCACATTAGTAAAATGGGATTGGATGGGATGTGTTGTTTGATATCCTTTACGGCATTCTTTTTTGAAATAGTAAACGAATGTGTGAAAAGGTACAACACATCAGTTGAATGTAAACAGAAACCTTTACAAACTGGTAATATAACTATACCTAGACGTGCAGTCGATGGTACAGTTGCTGTGGAATGTCTCCGTGAAGTTTATCTGTATTGGAATGTGTTTTGTGCCGTCCGATATGATGCCAAATCCTCCCAGTTTCCAAAGTTCCCGTAGAATTTGTTCTATCTTTTTTAGGCTCATGAGGCTTGCTCTTGTCTTTTCGGCGTCAAATCTGACAGAGTTCTGTTAAGATTACATTTGAAACTGTATCAGACATGGATTTATAGGTTGACGATTGCAGACCCAGTTTAATATTTTCTGGCCTTAAGTTTTTACCTAATCGTGAGGACATATTCAAAATTGTTAAAACATATCTCGGTGGTTGATAAATCAATATTTTGTTTATTGTTTGAGATGCAACATTTTTTATCATTTCAGATAATTCGTTTTGTTATACTGCAAAAATCATACCGCTGTCGATAATGAATATATGAATATAATATCAAAGGCAAATACTAACATAACCTGTACATGGAAGAAAATCCATGTCAAAATCAAAAGAAATTACCGCAACTCATATTACACAAAATACAAAATTACTAACCTGCGAAAATCGAAAGTTTACAACAGAAAGCGCATTTAATGGGAAAACATCCTGGACGAGTCTGGTGAGGTTCTTTGCAATATCCATTCGAATGTTGATGGCTGACTTGTCGGTAAAGTTAATAAGTTCATATTCCAACGTTACTTCAAGCCTTCAACGAGTACATAAAAGTATTCTTTACTTATTTGTAAATTGAAAGAGATTTACATGTCATTGATGTTGTTATATAAATTAGATAAAGCATGTCATTGATGTTGTTATATAAATTAGATAAAGTGTTTCAATAATTACATGTACGTAGCTAGGGCACAGATATGTAAAAATATACTATGTTAAAAGTCATAAAAAGATCGAGTTATCAAATATTGGTATAAAGACTAAGGTTTATGTTCAGTTCTTTTTAATCCTGCAACTGATCTTGCTAGGATGCACAATTGAAAAATAAAATCAGCCTTTCTTTCTGTTAAATGCGACTTCACAACGTTCTCCTGTATTTGTGTATTTTTTTAATTGCAATGTACTGTATAACATGAAATATTTGTAGGTACTTTTTGTGATGGGTTCGAGCTTTTAAATAATTTCATGGATATGGATGTTTATGTTTGGCAGATGAAACAATAGTTTTAGGCATAAATCACCGTTCGTCATTTGCATATTCGTGGTTCCAAAGTAACAACGAAAAGTTCTGCACAGCGAAAGATTTGTGTTCACATTATACTTACTGTGAGAAGTTGCCTAGCCCTTCCACGGGTATCTGTCTACCGTTTACATCTATTTGAAGCCCTCCATTGGCGATCCACATGTTCAGATCATCTACCATGCGTGATAGAGGCGGAGTAAGCATCGACCGCTGGACAGTGAACACCAAACTGCTAGGGTATACCTATAATACGGTAGTTAAATGATTTCACCTGTACCATTGTTGTTATAGTATCAATATTCAACCATTAGGTATTGGTTGACTAATATGTATCAACCAATTTAAAACTGCTCACGTATTAGATAAATTTGAACAAAAGATTTATAGATGTTCGTAGTATACGAAGCACATTTTTTCAGCAACGACCACATGAGGAACGGCTATCAAGAAGGGAACATTTCATACACTCAATGGAATTTTGTTTACAAAAAGAATGGATTGGGACAAATGGATGATAATCTAATTGCAAGATTAACTACCTGATTACCATACAAACATCAACACGAAATGACGTTATTAAATAGACAAATGTTGTACTACCATATATAGACAGGACTATTAGGTTTTCGAGTGAAATGTTTAAGTTTAGTTCAAAAGGCTTTGGAAATAGCCTAGTTTTTTTAAACAATGAGTTTCGCAACATTTTTAAAAGTTCATATTGGTTTACTAAAAGGTATAGCTTAAATATAAACATAGTACAATTAAAAAGGTAATAAACTATACGGTCTTACGGGACGTATTCTCACCTGACCAATTCTGAAGCTATGGACGTTTTTAGAGCTGATGTTAGAAAATGTACTTAGGGAAGATTCCACACTTTGCTCAAGAGACGCAGTCAGGGCTGCTTTCTCAATGTCTGAGAGGCTTGGTAGTGCATCACACGGAGCCAGCAGTGTCATTTCATATCTGTCGGTCAGATTAGATTAGAGGACAAAAGACGGAAACAATATTTGTTTTAATAAAAATGGACCCTTTAAAGGTACAATTCAATGAGGCTAATTCTGTTACATAACCACGAAGCAAAATATGAGATAGATGTATTGTTTTATATTCCTTAACAAGGAATGTTGATAAATTCCATGACATTGTCCAAGTATGTTGATTGATATCGTTAAAATTCGAAACCGTTGATTAAAACGATTAATCAGGTACGTAAAACATGTATGCTGTACCCATACCCGAGCCAGAGTCACGTACGTTAATCAAATGCAATACATAACCACTGAGGAGTTGGTGAAATTATATTTAGACAAGAACATCTAATAACGTAAACATACTACTGTAAGATCAATTTGAGGATCTCTAAACAAAAATTTCTTTACTACACTGGCAAGGGCCAGGGTTCTGAATACAAGACGTCCAACCACAATGTGTAATAGCGGACAACAAGCGAGTTTGAACATTTCATATACAATCCACTACAGTGGGCTTTTCTAACATACCATAGTAAAAACAACTAAACTTATTTTCGTTAGAACTGGTTTGTTTCCGACATATATGCCAAGTTTTTTAAATGTACTCTTAGACTGAGTTATACCTTTAAGTATAGTATAATTTGGAAATAGAAATACAGCTTCTATAACTTTAAACAAGCGTTCAATGATGTTAGACAGCGTTGCAATTTAAATAATTTTACCTCTCCGGTAGTAAAGCATCTTCCGTACACTGACTCAGCCGGGGTTGCCAGCCACAGCCAGGTAACCAATTACACACGCTATGAGTTATACTGAAATCGGAAATACACAATGGTGAGATTGATACCTAGGGAATCGGATGCAAATATTCAAGTCATTCCGAGATAAAGAAATCAGCTATGAATGGATTGTGTCTTTTTAACCAGGTAAACAAACTCTTATTTAAGAGATGTACGTCACGAGCATACATCTACACTACAATCTAAATTAAACCGACGATGGGATGGGATAATTTACAGAAAAACATAAGAAAGTCAATAACAATTTGCATGACATTGAGGCATACGACACTAATAAACTATGTTTGATGGATCTTGAGGGAAACCTGTAATGTACATCTTGGGATAGATAGACAGAAATGCAATCCACATTTAAGATGAATATGCTATCGATAAATATGTAATTTATTAAAAAATGTAGTCTCAACACATCTTTGAAATGACACATTTTATCATATTACTCCGTATTTGGTAAACTCAATGGTACTGTTACGTTGGTAACTCGACTCTTTCAACACGTACTTCTCATGACAAGATCTTGGACATATTTGGTAGAAACTTCCTTGGTAGTAAAGATTATCAACAATATGTTTGGTCCCTCCAAGAGTGATCCAAACTCGTCCATCCTCAACATCTCTACGTATCTGATCATAGTAAAACTCCAGGTCAACGTTATTGTCTTCAGACTGCCAGACCAGAAAGGGGAGATAATTCTGGAAATAAGGAAATATCATGTTCATGGACAATATTTGCTTATTTCAAAAATTATATGTGAATTTCTAATACCGATCGCCAATAGTGGGTACTTTTTAAATGAATGACTTAATACATGATAATTTATAATGGTACCCTTTGCATTCTGTCCGGCACATGTTCAGGAAATGAGCGTTTCCTTCTTGTGTAGAGTTTTGGACATTGGAGAATGTTGACAGTTAATGTACAAAAATAAATGTAAGCAATTGATGAAGCATGAGAGCATCGAGACCAGAACTTCGGAAAAACTTAACGGATAGAAAATGACCAACAAGTTTGAAAGATTTTTACAACATCGTGGGAACAAATTCGGACATTTGTCAGAAAATGTACGTGGGCATTATGCGGACATGTGTGGTATTTATAAGTATTTTTAGTAAAGCTGATAAAATGAAGATGTATTGAATATTTATGAATGAGAAAAAAAAGTTTTTATTTTATATCAAAAACCAACTACGATTGTAACAATCAAAAGCCCATTCCAATTGCATGACGGATAATTCTGTATTTTGCAAAGAGAAGTAGTTAAAAAAAATAACACACTTGGAATTTTTTCTGATGCCAGTGCATAATTGTACCTGGTATGCATGTACTTCTGTGAGTGTTTTAGTTATAGTCGGGATGAAATATTTGTCCACCAACTCTCGTACAGCTTTCTCTATGTCTTCCCTCGCTGTCAGTGGGTGAGTCTGTAGTAGCTGATCGAAGTCCAGACTGGGTACCGTGAGAACGATCTGTAGACTGGAGAGAGAGATAGGGGATTCTTTGTCACAGAAACGGAGACACTAATAATGACATCATTATCAATTTGTCAATTATTTATATTTGTTGACAATGGGAATGGAGATATATATATAGTAAACGCCCAATAATACGATTGGTTTCCCTCTTCAATACATTTTGAATGTTTTGTTTACCGGGCCTTTAAATGAACTCCTATAAGACATAACCAAGGCCAGTTTCATCAACATTTCTTTTGTTAATAAAATCATTAACGTATATTTCTCCATAATTAAGCACTATAAAAGCCCAGTTAAGTTCCTTAACCCAAGAATGGTTTCCTTTAATATCTTAAATGTTTTGTTAGGGAGAATCTTAAATCCAGTAATTCATTAAAATTAGGGAGCGTTGATGAAATTGAGACGTGCCGCCGTGCAGAACGATGACATTTAAGTCCACTGGCAAACTTTGAAGTATGTCATTAAATGCCTTGGCATGACATGGCTATAGTATGAAATTTCTCACCAAAGTAATTTCACTTTTGAGTCTGCAAAGATAAACACGAGAATATATGGTACGTTTAATTTTTTGAAGCCATGAATACCATTTTATGAATTGATTTTCAAAACGGTTACGAGCCAGGAACTATTGCTTCACGTGTAAACTTACTTGGTGAAGTGTCGCTTTCTCCGAGGTTCGCTGTAGCCGATGTAGGTATGAGAACCAACATCGACAGACAAACTCCTCAAAACTTGTCGTAGGTGCTGCAGAGAGCCTGATATAGGGGGGTCCTTTATGGTTCCTTGGAACATAAACCTGACCAAGGCACCAATAGTCAGGTTGTCCTACAACCAAAACCAATTTAAAGTCCTGTACGCTTACAGCAAATCCAATAGTCAATTTACACCATACGTGAAGTATTCACTGGTTGCACATGTGTAATAATATCATTACAAAGTCAATTTATAGAGTAACCTTTCTACAAAACAGCCAAAATCTGTGCTCTTCTGGTTTAAATTTTCTATACGTCATTTTTTGCAAACTGTAAATACATACATGTATGTACCATTGCTTAAAATGGAATAATGAAATTATCGTTTTTTGACGTTATTGTGTTTTAGATGTATTGCTTTAAATGGGGTTAGTTTCAATCCGTTATCACTGACAGAGTCAAATGATGGACAGTAACTCTAGATTTGATATCAGAATTATGACCAATAACACTTACCTGTCCGTATTGAAAGTGAAATGTCGCTTTATCTGAAAAGGTAGGAAGAGCTCTTTTGACCTTGAGTTTGACCTCTGTAACCACGTGGGCCTGGTCCGTGCTACTTAACTTCCTGTACAGACCCATGCACGGAAAGTAAACCACTGCCTCATACCTGCAATAGTAGAAAAAAGGAACATTTGACATATCACACATAGCGCTCGTACGCACTTTCTATCTGATTACACTACCCCCATCCCCCACCCACACCCCAGTTGCAATATTCGGTACGTTACAGATATTCGCTGAATAAGATTTGCTTGGTACTATGACTCACTATATAGATAAATGTACTGTTGTTGTTATAAACTTGAAATAGAAGAAAAAATAAATTTGCCATGGTTGCTCAACGATAAATATGTTTTAATAGATCATGTTCGTCAGTAAGTGTAAAGAAACTTAATTGTAGCATTTTAGCAGGGAGCGACGGACGGAACATTTCTGTCATATAGTCTTCGGCCACAAGTTCGTTCAGATAATGTTTGTAAGTTCGGTGTTACAGTCCGAGGAATTTTGATCTGGAAAAAAGATATACATTAAATGTATACTAATGTAGATTATTTGAGTTTATTATATATATGAACTCTTACGTTTCAGGTAGATAGGTGTCATCAGAACAATGGCCTCCTGTGCTATCTTTGTTGATACTCCATCTACACGTATTCTTCATGTTGCAGTCGGCTCTATTTAAACTGGGGTAAATAAAAAATTAATAAACTGACAATCTGTGATATGTTTTCAATCATCTCGATATTAGTAATTATATCTTTTTCATCTTTCTATGTACAAAAAATATTATTATGACTAGCTAGGGTTCATCTTCAAATCTGTATGTTTGTGTTGAAAATAATGTGTATTAATTTATTAGAAACAAATATTATGTATATTTCTGTTATTATCGGCAAAATTACTTTTTTTACAATGAATAAGGATTGCAATGAAATGTTTTGTTCTAAAATGTGTTGTTTTTTTCTTCCTATTTCCGGCATTCGCCATTGCCTGTGTGAGTACAAACGTGTTCTGGTTTGTAGAATGCAAGAATCGAGATTATATTTGAAATAAATGTTTACAGTAGTTCTGAAGTGTAACGTAATCTCTATTTTCAAAAATTACTAAAGAATACATATAGTTATTGGCGTATTAACGTAGGTAACTTGAAACCATAGAAATAAATCATATATGTAAGTTAATATTGGAAATGTCACTTTAAAGTTTATATTTTTCATGATCATGTTTTAGTTTAGAGTATTTTAATTGATATAATAAACGAACCGATGAATCATAATATTTATATCATATGGCCGGGAATGCTAAGGTTTGAAAATGTTTTGAGAAGTAGTTTTAATTTAATATCTTACAAAATTTATGTGCACTGACTATATATGACCTATTTTAGTTTTCCTAATATATAATTATGTATATTTATAGTTTACCTGATACAAAGTTTATACATGTATATTAGCTATAGGCAAACTACACTATGTATACACAAACCAATATGTAAGAAGATTATATATATAATTAGCGGACTAATTGAAATTCTATTATAATTAATTCAGCCTGTGATAATTCATCCTCGATACTCCAGGGGTTCCGATCACTTACGGCCTCTACACTCCTGGACTATATCATAGTAAAACTGGAGGCAACAGAACAGGTAATTTAGTCGTTTGATGTACATCAAAAGAGCCATATAACGGTACACTGTGGTTAACATTGACTGTAGCAGTTGATCAATCACAGATCAGCAAAGATTTCCTTCGTTTTCCGTTGAGCCGCCTTCAATTCAGTTCACTATGAGGTGTAGAGATTGTTAGTGATCGGAACCCCTGGAGGATCGAGGATGGTGATATTATAAAACACAAAGTTGCATCCAATGTCGTTTGCAATACATGTACATTATGTATTATATACATGTACAACATGCACATCAAAATAAAAAAAATGTTGTATGTTGTAATTGTAATTGGTCTACAAAAAAAATAACAAAACTAGAAAAAAACACAAAGAAATCCTAACGATTAAAAAAAATCGTTTAAAAAATAACAATAAAAATAGACACCGTCACCATGGCGTGTCGAACGTTAACGTTGTGCACGTAAAACAATAAATGGAGTTACGTGTCATAAATCATCATTCGATCATTGCTAATTGATCATATATTACACCTATAATTGAATATTATTAAATAAATCAATATTCTATCAATTATGGTACATATGTACATGTACGTATAGGCATATGCATGTATCATTAATTGATTGACTTCTGTTTAAAAGCATACAATTATATTGAGCGCAGTCGTCTTCTTGCTAAAGTTGTTTACAAAACGAAATAATGGAATTCCATCGACAAAAATAGATTACACGTCACATATATATTTACCTGCTTGTTATCGCGAGCATATGCTACAAGCGCTATGATTGGACAATTTCTTATCGCTCGGCCAATCAAAAGGTGTGTAATGACACGCATAGGTAAGCTGTGGAGGTGTTACGAAGTAGGAAGTACCACTCTGACTCAGGTGTGTTAATTATAGCCAGATATGTGTAATTAGTAATGAGTAAAATGGACAAATAACCTGGAACATCGGTCAATTGAGATTTTCGATTTTAACCCGGAATCGGAGCCAGATTACAACGTTTATCAGACAGGTATACACGGAGTCGGGACAAACCAGGTAAACACACCTGTATCAGTCACTGTTTTATCGAACAGTCACGGTTTACGAGTCTTATCGGACTGTTTGTTATGTGAAATAGTATACAACAATTTGTCAATACGTAACTTGTAGTTTTTACCTGTCGACACACAGGTAGACACTTCTGGGACTTTTACCTGCACATATATACAGAGACACGTTTTTAATTTGTGTTATGTACGTCTAGATCATCACTATGCCTTCAAAGAAGGAACGCCTTCAGGTTCTGTCCAAGATATGGTCAACACCCACCCCGTTTGATATAGACTTTTTTGACAAGGGGAATGAGGTGGTGGTTGTGACGTCATATAGAGGAGATGTGACGTCATGGTGGTTAGGTATTTTCAAAGCCCTATACCCAGACCAGGTATACAGAGAGAAAGCTGACATTACAAAAATAAAACCGTCTGATGGAGTGACACTAAAAGTCAATAAGCGTACAGGGATTATGAAGGTGAGCGGTAAGAACCACTGGAACTGGATGGTAGACAACTTCTCTGAGGTGTTGGACCAAGGTAACGCTGACGCCCAGGAGCTCGAGGAGCAGCAGTCTGTCGCCGACTCTGTCACTCGCTACCTACAGCTTGACAAGAATGTAGAGGAGGTAATATTCTTTAATATTAAAAAGTATGAAGGTTGAGGGGGTGGGGTGGTTTGAGATATCCGCAATATTACCAGTACTTTAAAAGCTGTGTATGAGATTATAAGAGAATTTCAACCTGAGAGGTTACTCCCATAACATGAGAGAGTTGACTGGTCAGCTGTTTTCTTATCAGACATTATTTTGCTGACATTAAACACAAGGTAATGTCTCAAAAGTGTCTCGTTGTGCTATATCTCTAACATTGTTGGAGTACCTGATTATTTTATGAGAGTTAAAATTCTTCAGTTGTCAAAAAAGAGGCTGAGCCAATGTGGTGCATAGGGTAAGTATTATTCACCGCCTTCGGGGCGAGAAATGTGCATGATCTCATCCCTTAATCAAGATCAAGTTATAATAATCTGTCAAACTTGTACTGCAAGTCTCGTGTTATACAGCTTAATTCTTTCCTCTGTTTCAGTTTGATCAAATTATCCTCCTCTATAATTGCCTTAAAGGGGTAAAATGTCAGCTCAGTTCTATCTATTAATTCCTATTGGAATTTCTACTTGATGAGATACATCACTCAAACAACCAAATATAGAAGACTTGTGTTTTATGGAGGAATTCATGCATAGGGTTTAGTGGTGAGGAGAGGGGGTATAGTTGTGTGTGTGTGTGTGTGGGGAGTACACTAGTGGTGTTAATGTGAAGGGGAGGAGAGGTAGTATTGGTGTATATGTTTTGTGGGAGGGGGGAGGGGGAAGAATCACTGTATATAGCTATAGTTTGGTTTTGGTTTTATTTATTGAACATCCTAACAACAGCTATGGTAATTTAAGGATGTACGTGTCAGGTTTGTCAGTGGAGGAAACCTTGAATGCCAGGAGAAAAACCACCGCCCAGCGATCATTACCTTGCAACTGCCCCACATGGTATTCAAAGTCCCAACTCAGAGGTGCATAGAGGACTTGTGGTAATATGTTCGGACATCTTATATAACCACTCAGCTACTTCTGTCCCTTATGTTGTATAATTTTTCAAACTTCAATTATACATCATTTAAGAAACAACATTATGATTGTAGTTGATTGGTACATGTATGTGTCTTCTTAATTTTACAAACAGTATAGAAAAATACCTAAATAGATGTTACCCAAGTCTATACAAATATGCACCAGTAAACAATTTACCCGGTATCCTATGTCTGTGTATATGTAAATACAACTCATAGGCTTATATTATTTAGTTTTCTCATATATCACCGGTATCTAATTTTCTAGAAATATTTCCAGGTGAAATTTTTTTTCTTACCTTGAAATCAAATATTAGAAAACTTTACTGTCCCTAAAAATGTTATGTATCATATATCATATATTGGTGATTTTCTTAGGTTAAAATCTTTGTTAGAATGTAGATCATCAGAGAAATCTCAGATGTCTAATGAATTTTGTACAGAATCATTCAGGCAATTTGACATGACAGTCTTAAGCTTGGTCTGTATCGGGGTCAGAAAGGGTCTTAATTAGTGTAGATGAAGTCGATCACTAGAGAAATGTCAAAAAGTGGGACAGTAGATCACCAGAGAAATGTCAGATGTTTTGATGATCCTGGACCCTTGGAGAGTCAATAAGAAAACAGGATTGCTACATTTAATTGTGTATTTTTATTATTGGTCATACTGAGGACACCTGGACACCGATACAAACACATGTATATTTATGAGAGGTCAGTAATTAGGTTATAGGTTTGGTACATACACAGGATGTTAGAATGTACGTCAATACCTGTACATACTGATTAACACAATGACATTAACAGCCTCATATTAGCTAGGGTCTTACATCAAGGTCAGAAGGATCCCTGGGTCTTTAAGTCTATATCAGGGTCAGAAAGCTTCAGGGTAGTCTTTAAGTCTATACTGGGGTCAGAAAGGGTCTTTAAGTATGTATTTGGGGTCAGAATGGGTCTTTATGTCTAAATTGGGGCAAGAAAAGGTCTTTAAGTCTATATTGGGGTTAGAAAGGGTCTATAAGTCTATATTTGGGTCAGAAAGGGTCTTTAAGTATATATTGGGGTCAGAATGGCTCTTTTAAGTCTATATCTGGTCGGAAAGATCTCTGGGTCTTTAAGTCTATATTAGGATCAGAAAAGATCTTTAAGTCTATATTGGGGTCTGAAAGGGTCTTTAAGTATATATTGGGGACAGAAAAGCAAAGACAGTGTATGGTCTGAGATTTGAAGGTGTAGTGAACCAGCATGATCACCAGATTCATAATTCTGACACAGCTAATTTTATAATTAGAATTTTACCTGGAAAACACAGTTATGATTATATGTGACTTTATACCTTACTATTACAAGTCAAATAGGTAATATAGTTTCTTGCTCGAAATCTCTACATAAGTACAGACTGGTGCATTTCTCTGTACCTCAAATCACATGTATACTGTTATCTGTTAGCTGTATAGGTGTTTTACAGAACGTTGATGGATTGATCAGATAAACTAACTGGCACTCGTAAAATCTTCATCTGAGGTGAATGACTGAGCTATCATGGCCAAACCTAGCTGTTTTTAGGATAATAAAACAGTAGCGTCAGACATTGTGGTTATGTATATAGCCAACAAATATCATCATGATATACGACTTACATGTATGTGTAAAAATGAGACAACAATAACATATAGTTGCATGTCAAAGCTGGATTGGGCTCTAGTATATATCAATATATATGTTTCTGTTTGCTTTGTGGATCTTAAATTGTAATAAATTGAAAATCCTTAATTGCAGATTTAATTACAACAGCTGCAGTAATTTGGCTGGTTTTAATCAATGTCCATACAAAGTCATTGTTGATCAACTATTCGACTGTAATGTTAACACAGCTCACTATTTAAGTCCTTAGTATACCTATATAGTTTTTCAATTCAATTATAAGGACTGAAAATAAGGTGATTTAACATACGTGTCGCAAGTTCAAATCCTATGTAGGGTGAGCTGTTGCCACTTACTGCCAGCCACAGGTTGATGGTTTTCTCCGGGTACTCTGGCTTTCCTTCCAACTTAAGTCGATTATGTCCTTATCAAATAACCCTGGCTATTAATAGGATGTTAATCAACCAAACATATAAAACTTGATGTACTTTATGCCTGTTAATATGCATGAAACAGAACATATTGACATGTTTTTACCGTATTTGATCCAATAAGAACCATCCCCCTTTTTGAGGCTTCAATTGCAATTGCCTGGGTATAAATTAAGACCAAAACTGTATATAGGTTTACAATACTTTTGTCCTATTAAGCACTTTTTCATTTTTTCAATTTTTCAATTTTTCAACACCTGGGCACTTATTGGGTCGAATACGTTATTCTTTAATTTTAATTTGTTATAATTACTGAATGTTTAATTTCTGTTACTAGGTTCAGGATATAATGTTAGTATATATATATATATGCTTTTTAATTTTTAAGCTGACTGTTTTACTTTCTGTCTTCAGGTCCAGGACTTGCTGGATATGATACCAGAAGGAGGGGGCATCATGCAACACGACTTTATCATGCGACTGTGGAAGAGCCTCATTGACGATTGGTTCGGATGTGGAGCTACATTGTACATTGTAACACCTCGAATCGACGAGGAGAGATTATTTCAAATTTTTCTTCTGATGATCCGCAACAAAGGAACTGCTTTTAATGTTACCTTGGTAACACCAGAGAAATCCCCAGAGGGTGAAAAATTCAAGAAAACGCTTTCTGTAACTCAAAGAATGATGAAAAAGACGCGGACACCGAGAGCGCAGAAAAGATTAGTTTCGGATGTGAAGATGCAGTGGGCAATGGAGAACCTTAATGTTCACAATGAAAACTTCTCCACGAACTTTATAGCAGCCTACAAGGACGAGGAGGCCGAGGTACTCACTACTACTGCTCATTTCCATAAAAGTCATTTCCATACCAACCAGAAAGACAATGTGTGCTACAATAAGCTCAGTACCCAGGACCTGAAGAGGAACTACCTTTTCCCCTTAGGTGTAACCACGGTGAATTACTAATTATATAAGTCAGTGGTATTCCTTTATATTACCTGAACATTTTATATAACTTTAAAGCCAGTTGAGGACTATAATAGAAACTTGAATGGGTTTCAAGTGGCGAGGATATTTTGGCTAGTCAGCACAACGCTCGCTGAGTGTAGATTAGTCAAAATCTTACATGGTTCATTGGGATATACTTATCCATTTAAAACACCCACGATCATAAATATCTTTCTCCCATATGTAATAAAAATGATAGAATTTCAATTGTGTCGTTATCACAGAAACATTGCTTCAGGATTGATATCATAAACAACAAAGTATGATCTGGTTATGCTGCAAATTGTGTTAATGATGACAGCACATACATTTTATAATGTCTCACAGTACATGTGAGCTCTCTTACCATCAGATCCATGTGTAAGATAGAGTTGTCTTCTCCTAAGCAGCCATGCAACATTCCAAGGGAAGAATGGGAACAAAATACAATTATGTAATTGATGAAATGACATTTTCAGCCAGAGAAACTATCCAATATCAACTTGTACTAGTATAAATGTATGTGGTAAGAGTTTTTGTCTAGACACCAAAATTAATTTGGAACTATGTCAATATACAGGCTAATATAATCGATGTTCACATTGCACAAATTTTTCTTAAAAATGAACAATTGCAAATACAAATATTCAGTTATTACTTGTGATTGATAACAAAAATATTTACAATAAAAGTGTAAACAGTGTTCATGAAGCGAAATGTTTTCACCTTTTTATAAACTTTCTCTTCTTTTTCATGGCTTTATGTTTATTAATGGGAAGCAGATGGTGTCAGAAGCATTTTTCAATTGCCATATATATTTGTATCATTTAATAAATGAATTAATAAATCCATTGTCATTTCCCCATTTTACATTACTCCATTTTCTAATTTCCACATATCATTATAACATTCTAAAGTGGCCACAAACTCAATGTTTTACATATGTATTTTAAGTCAACAAAAACAGTCCAGTAATTATATAGATTAAATATATATTTATGTTATTCCTAATTCTAATTTTTATAATTCAACCTTTTAACACCTGAATATATATATATATATATATAAATTATACTCTGTGACAATACTTGTAATGTTGGATGATTCCTTGGAAGCTAGAACTGTGTTGTTGTTTAAACTTTGTTTATATTGTAAGAAAAAAGATTTTAAAATCTTAAATGAACTGTCACTGACTAAATGTACTTACTTGTTTATATATATACATGCAGTCACTCCTGTCTATAAAGACTACCCAATGAACTCTTTATAATTACACACAGGCCAAATTGTAATGAAATTGACCATTGGATGAGAAAATGGTCTTATTAAGCAGGTGGTCATTATACAGAGGTGGTCACTAAGGCAGGTATGACTGTGTACTGTTTGGATGCATTTCTAATGTGTGTAGAGTGTTGTGTGTTTTTGTACCTGAGATTAAGCTGTACTTTTACAAAATGTAACAACTAATACACTGCTAGTGTTTCTTAACTACAAACTCACAGCTTGGACATTGAATAATATTGGTGATTGTCAACAGGATGAAATGTAAAATGTCACATCTTTATACATTTATTGAAATCAATATTAAAATCTATCCATATAAAAATGTATTTTGAAATTGAGTGATTTTTCCCCAAATGCATCAATAGATTTATCTCCCCTGATTTAGCTTTAGGCTCAGACACAAATATAGTGTGATTGATGCTATGTACTTCTGGTAGGTACATTATTGTATATGCATGGATGCTTGTTGATTGTATACTAGGATAGAATATAGGTAATCTGCACATTTGGGTCCCATTGCTTACAAGGACATGCAGGTGAAAATATCTATTAGAGCAAACATTGTTCAAAAATTGTTAATTATATTTAATGATGTTACAACTGATACATCAGAATTGAGTTTGTTAATTAGCTCACCTGCCTGAAGGGCAAGTGAATTTATATGGCGTGGCGTGGCGCGTCATCCGTCGTCTGTCTATATGGCGTCAACTTCTCCTCTGAAAGTAGGAGACCTAGATTCTTGAAATTTGTCTTGCAGCAGGCTAAGAGGGATGGGTGTCAAGTTTGTTTAAATAAATGACCTTGACCTTCATTCAAGGTCACAAAGGTCAAAAAGGTTAATATCTTTAAATGGCTTCTTGTTAATAACTAAGAGGCCTAGAGACCTGATATTGGCCTGTGATATTCTGGGAAAAAGGGCTACCAAGTTTAATCGGGGTCACAGGCTTCAAATAGGTTAAAATCTTTAAACAACTTCTTATCAAGAACCAAGAAGCTGAGACACCTGATATAACCTGGGTCATACATATACATTTTTATAAGGTCACCTGAGACAAAGTCTCGAGTGACCTATTCTAATCGCCTTTTGTCCATCGTGTGTCTGTAAACAATTTACATTTATGACATCTTCTCCAAAACTGCATTCTGCAAATTCAATGAAATTTTGTACAAACCTTCTAAGGCCTAAGCCAATCAAAATTGTGATTTAAATAGCCCCAACCCCAAGGGAGATGTTGGAGGGGCCAAAAGGATTGACTGAAATTTCAAAAATCTTCTTCTCCTCACAGATGTGGTGGAATCAAATACTCTTCATAGATAGAACGGTCTCAAAGCCCTCTACAAAAATTGTGAGTTACATGACCCTGGGGTCTCTCGTTTCCCCCTGGGGAGGGGGTTAAGTTTACCATAGTTTATATAAGGAAAACATATTTTTAGCATTATTTGGTCATTTGTAATAGGAAATGAGTCAAATATTGTCAGAATTATCAGTATGAGATGGCCATTTAATCCTATTCCAGGGACCTAAGGGGCGGGGTCAAATAGGCTAAAACTTGAAAAATCTTCTTCAGAAAAATTTATGAGCATTTTTTGCTCAATTTTCATAGGAAATGAGTCAAACTTGTTTAAAATTATTGGCCTGAGGAAACATTTAAATATCATATATATTGGTCC
The DNA here is from genome assembly GCF_041381155.1 of Argopecten irradians. NCBI lineage: Eukaryota > Metazoa > Mollusca > Bivalvia > Pectinida > Pectinidae > Argopecten > Argopecten irradians. The sequence goes on along the minus strand of NC_091145.1, from coordinate 8,038,632 downwards.
TGGCATATATCCCTGGGAGCAAAGGGGTGGGGCCAAATGGGGCAAATAGGCTAAAACTTCAAAAATCTTTTTCTAAAATTCTGGAAATGGTAGAATCAAATACTCTTTAAAGATGGAGATGTCTTATTGTTTTATGGAAATTGTGAATTATATGACCCTGGGGTCTCGCGTTTCCCCCAGGGGAAGGGGTCAAGTTTAGAAATGAAAAACACATTTTATGAACATTATCTGCTCAATTTCCATAGGAAATGAGTCAAATTTGATTAGAATTATTAGCATGAGATATAGTATTTTAACATTCATATCAGTGCTTGCTGACCCCTTGGGGGGTCCAGAGGGGCGGGGCCCAAACAGGGTCAAAATGACTTAAAATTTCAAAAAATCTTCTGAGTTCACAGGTTAGATGGAAGCAAATACTCTTCATAGATTAAATAGTTAAATTCATAAAATCACTGACCGACTTCAAGGCCCAGCATATAGTGTTTTATATGTCTTTGTTTTATTCTAAACAAACTCAGGTGACAGTTAAGGCCATGGGCCTCTTGTTGACTCTCTTACATGTATGTTTTAAGAATGCACCATGATTACCAGATAGCAGGTAATGAGTCGGACCCATTTGGCGAAATCAGCGACCTGCAGTTAGTACATATAACCAACACCTGCCTTCAAACTAGTGATCCATTCAATCATTTTTGAACCCCTACTCATTAATGATAGATAAGAAATGAAACTAAATAGAACTAAGGCTAATATACATTTATGTATATAAGTGTAAAGGTTTTATGTCATATGTTGATTTATTTTTTCTGACTAACAGGCCCTCGGACTATTGAAAACTCGGACTAACCGTTCTTTGACTATTAGCCCTTTGAAATGGTGTCGCCTCTTCTCTGAAACTAGGTATATGATTACACTCGTATTACAATGGTAGCACCCTTATATGACTGACATTCAAAATTGTACAAATGGTGGGACTCACCCCAAGGGGCCTAAGTAAAGGGCCAAAAATTTGAATTTCGCTATTTCCATATAAACAACTTCTCTGAAACTAAGCCTTGAAGAGTACTGGTATTGCATATACAGCATCCTTTAATGGGAGGGGGGCTCAAAATTGTACAAATGGTGCGACTGACCACCTGAGTGATGGGAAATTATAAACAACTTCTCCTAAACTATGTATACATGTAGGGTCTGATGTTGAAATTGCACAAATGGCGGCCCTGGGGGCCTGAGGGACGGGGCAAAAAGGATCAGTTAGACTATTTTCATATAAAATTTTTTTCTCTGAAACTAATTATGGGATAGGACTAAAATTGCTATTATATCATACTTATAGGCAGGGAATAAAAATTGTACACATGATATGGCTGACCCCAGGGGAATAACACTCATATTGCAATAGTAGCATCCTTATTGGGTGCGATTTCAAAATTTTACAGATGGTGGAGCTGACACCTCGGAGGACTGAGAGACAGGCCAGAAGTGTCAATTTGGCTATCTTTTTTATATAAACGCGATTTCTTCTCTGAAACTTAGTATTGGATAGCACTCAAATTACATTTGTAGCACCCTTATCGGGTGGTGATTCAAAATTGTAAAAATGGTTGGACGGACCTACATATATAATTGTTGTACCAGGCACCTGGAGGGCGGGCCAAAAGGGGTAAATTTGGTTATTTCCATATTAATGACTATTATCTGAAACTAAGCATGTGATAGCACTTATGTTGCATTAGTAACATTCTTATGGGTGGTTATTCAAAATTGTACAAATGGCGGGGCAGACCCCCAAGGCTCTAAGGGGCGGGGCCAAAAGTGTCAATCTGGCGATTTCCATGCATATAAATAACTTCTTCTCTGAACTTAATATAAATCAAATCAATAACAAATTAAATAACACCCGTAGTCATGTGGTATTGATACCATAACTATATGGTAAGGATTCAATATCAAGCAAATCGTGTGGTCAATTTTGCTATTTCGAATTGTAATTATAATTACTAAAAAAACCTAGATGAGCGATACAGGCCCTCTTTACCTCTTGGTATTATTTAAAACATTTTTTATGGTTTTAACTCTTGTTTGAACGATGTAGTGATATTTCGCAGAACAAAGTTGATATGTGGATATGCATTGGGCCTAACATGGGACATTAATGTTGTGTAAATTTTGACAAAAGATCTCCTTATATCATTCGATATATATTTCTGTCACCAAAATGCCATGACGTTATGTTTTAGAGTGTCTATAACAGGAAGCATTTATTTGACTGAATTCGGCTTTGCAAAAACATAAACTATGAGTCTTGTTTCACCTTGCCATGCAAATCACGTTTGAAAATGATATCTTGCAAATATGGCATATAGGAAGCCATTTGAATCATCACAAATACTCCTGTTGTTAGCTCGCCTATTCGAAGAATAGGGGGAGCTAATGTTGTCATCCCGGCGTCGGCGTCGGCGTCAGCGTTGGTGTCCCATTTCACGTTAAAGTTTTTGAGCAAGTTTCTGTTTCGTCAATTGTTTAAGCTTAAGTCATCATAAATGTTTATGATTTTGTTTTCCTAATGTGTATGGATGCTGAACGTGATAATACAACCAATTTTGGGCCCTTTAGGGGGTTTTTGAGTCTGTTAATTTGTCATATTTCCATGTTAAAATTTTTGAGCAAGTTTCTATTTTGTCAATTGTTTAAGCATAAGTCATCATAAATGTTTATGATTTTATTTTCCTAATGTGTTTGGATGCTGAACGTGATAATACAACCAATTTGGGGCCCTTTAGGTTTTTTTTGGAGTCTGTTAATTTGTTATATTTCCATGTTTAAATAGTAAATACTTGAACATCGACTTCTTCTGAATAGGCGAGCTTTGCTGTTCTCCAACAGCTCTTGTTTACCTTTAGGAACACTAAACATGAAACGAAGGTTTGAGAAAAAAGTTAAATCGCTGTATTTGAGGCAAAATATGCAGATTTGTTGAAATACACTTAAAATTATAAATGTAACACTTTTTTTCTTACAAAAAACATTCTCACTATGTTCAGATGACATTTTAACATTAAATAGGTTCATGGTATCAAACGGAGCGCCTCCATAGTATGTGTCATATTTGAATGATTTAATTTCCAACCGCCATATACATGACATTGTCTAAAAGAACTCCATGGCTTGAGATTGTAAAGTCGAATCCTTTGTATACCTGCTATAGACTCAAGTTAACATAATGACGTGGTTATTCGGTAGACTTGTTTTCCGGAAGTGTACATTTTTCTCCTATATTTTGCCAATTTTACAAGCTACACAACGATTTACGCATTAACAATAATATCTCATGTTAGCCCGATGCATACACACTTTTTATCAACCAAATGTTATATCCAAATGCATCAAAGAAGTGATTTATAGGCAATCACAAAATCACTGGTTTAAACGGGGCTTATACCTTTAAAATAGTTTATTTATAAAACAGGTCATGTAAAATGGCCAATAAGTCAATAGCTTTTGGATAACTTTTGTTCAAACTTTGACAATTGTTGTGAAATATGAAGTCTATAATTTGACGCATCACATGCTACATTAACGATTTGGTTGCCATTGTTGCACATTTAGGGTTAGCTGGGTTGTTCTGTCTGTGGTTACTATGGTGAGGTGAGATTCTCTACTTACGTGTTATCTAACCGGAGATATGTATTCAGTCTTAGTGCACAAAGTATACATTCAACACGAAAAACAGCTGCCCGTGTCGCCGACATTTGTCTGTAGATGTCGGTACACTTAGTGCAGTAAGGCCACGCTGCCTGGAATCTATCCAGCCAAAGTTCACTTTCAGAAAAAAAAAATCCCAGTTAGTCTGTACTTCTAATGTATGCGAAATGTCTTCAAATATGGCTTCTTGGTTGACGTGATGAGCAATATCGATTCTGACAACCTAAGGCGACTGTTACATTGGCGAAAAATCATTTTTATTCGCTTAATTTATATATGACCAATCTCTCTGCCACCTATATCAATGCTCGTATTGAAGCTAAAGTGTAGCATAATGTCGCTGTTAATATAAGAGTGTTATTATTTGTTCGATATCATTCTTATGTTACATTTCATACACATTATATTGATAAATTTGCACTTGAAGTTGACATTTCGATTTCCCTTTTATTTGAGTATTAGACACATTGCTTCTGCGTGATACTGACCTATCATTAAAATCGTGTACGGATTTAACCTAAATTGATATAAAGTAATTGGTATCGATGAAATTGTTATTAATCCGCGTTAAGCATGGACTCGTTACCTTCTTTTCTACGCTCGTGTACTTAGATGACCCCATAATATATAAATCTGCTGGTAAGCACCGAATTTCACTGAACTCTTTGCACGGAATTCAGATTCCTCACTCCCTCACACCTATTTAGACGTATCTAATTATGTCTTACAATCCTCAGTTAACGCCATCGAACATGTGTTTCACAAAGTTTCCCAACGATATTCTCAAGTGACAAATGCAGACTTATATTTCTAGCGAAAAGTGATATAATTGTATTTTGTGTTCGCTCCTCAAACCGTTTACAAAAATGTTGTTGAAGATGACACCTTCAGGAATAACGTAGACATTGTCTCAAATAATTAAATCACGTCACTGCCAGCTTTTAGTGCTTTGGATGTTTTGTGTCTATCACGACTGGGACATTTACGTATGTTTAGTTAGTAAACTTTATATCCCTATTCAATGATTTCCTGTAAGAACTCGGCCATTTAATTACACCAATCAGGGCTCTGACTCTCCCTTGACTTGTGCTACACTCCCACGCATTCCGAACTATATTGTAGCTCTGTGCGAAGAGGTGACTTCCATTTTGTTAGCATGTTATATGACAGTTTTACGAACATTCCTTAACTTTAAATGCTCTAAGAATTCCATGCGCTAAAGAAAAAAACCCATCTTAAATCAAGGAGCCTTCCTTAAAATCTGTAATGCTTTCCTATGGAGAATTAAATTAAAGTTAATGAATATTCGTAAAATTAGACCCAGTTGTAGTTGCGAAATGATAATACCAGCCAATATATACACAATGAAAAAAAATAATATCAGGCAATACATATCATACTTCATTTCATATCAGTTCACTAACGATCTTGTAAGTAATATAAAATTTCCGTTTTTAAGTTTTTTATCTGAGATTTTGTGAATCAGGTGAATCAGAAAAGTAATTTTCATTTGGTGGATACAGATAAGGCCTTATATCGGTGGTAGAAATTTAACAATCGTTTTGGGGGTATGTGTATTACGCTAACTTCTAGCTTTTCATGAAAATTCCCCCATGACTTCACGAATTATCTTCTTAATAATATATAATTAGCGTACAATTTTCAAAAGGCAAGTTTTATTGATGTTAATGGAAAAATCTTAAATTAAATATCTTAGTAGACCATATGAATTTTTGTGACGGAATAAGTGAACTAGCTCGATGTTGAATAAGAAACAAAAAGAAAACTTTTTTTTGGCATAGTGTGAAAATCAAACTACGTTTATGAAGTAAAATCGAGAAAATTTGATTTAAGCGTTTCTTTTTGTGACCTGGCTATCAAGTTATATATGATTCGATAATTTCGTATTATACAATTTTGGTTTAGTATGAAAATAAGTCTATTGTGAACTAATGGGCAATCTTTAACAAACATATAACATTCATTGTATTTAGGTTCGGGACACATCATAATTGGTATCTTGAAATAAATAATATAGTAAATATTGTTGCAAAAATATCTTTTACAACATACATATACATGTAAACTAAGCTTTAGAGTATCACCTGTTTACGACGGCGTGAATATTGCCTGCTATAACCAATCAGTTATTAAAACCCATTTTAAGATAATCATTTAAAGATTTACAATGCTGCAAAATGCCTTCGATACTCAGGCAGTACATTTCGCATGTTCGCTTTTAGTTATTGTTTTCAAGAATTCTTCAATCTATTTTCATTTTCCTTCAACCGAAACACCGAGTGATCTAACAACACAAAACAAACCTTGTCTCGAAGTGACAACGGAATAAATTAAACTCAATGACTTTACAATATAACAACTGTCACCACAAAGATTTAGATTGAATTTGCAATGTTAGTTAACATTACGGCTTTACTTGTAAAACTATAGCTAATGTTGTCATGCGCAGAGTTCAGGAGAGTCACAGCACAACACGTATAACCTCTTACATATGTTAAAGAGTAAAATTGCATTTCAGTGTATATTAAACAATATACCAACTGGATTTATAATGTATGAACATACGAGAAATTGGTAAGAATGTAGAGTAGTATGTGAAAGTATTGCATTATGTTACTTTTTGTATGGTGGATGGAGTTCAGAAAGGTCCCAGAAAAAACGTTTGGTAAGTTATATCATAGCAACTAAATCCATAGGACTCGAAAATCAGAATTTCACTAATTCGAAATACAAAATGTAGGTTATGAAAGTATTGAATAGTATATATCAACAAAATATTTGTGACACGTTTCGCCCAAACATAGAAATAGAGTATCCTAGTGTTGATAAAACAACGGCAGCTGAATCCAGATAGGACGTGAAAAAGCCGCAATCACACGAATTTGTCATACAAATGTGGTTTATGAAATGAGTGCATAGTGTATATGGTGGCTATGGGACAACGTACATGTATAACAAATAAAGGGAAAAAAACACCGACACAATTTAGTTTATCTTTGTGTTGTGTACAAATTAACCAATTTGTTAAATATTAATTTCAATGTTTCAGATATTGAATGTTGTACATGTTGAATAATAATCTGTTATATGTTGAATACTTCAAATAATGGCTGATGTACCTGTTGAATAATAATGTTGTATGTTGAATATTTAAGATAATGGCTGATGTACGTGTTGAATAATAATCTGTTACATATTGAATACTTCAGGTAATGGTTGTTGAACCGGTTGAAAAAGTATCTGTTATGTATTGAATATCTCAGGTAATGGCTGAGGTACATCTGAAATAAGAATTTGTCGTATATTGAATATTTAAGATAATGACTATTACACAGTCTGTGTCAGATAATGGGACTCGTGCAATAATGCATCAGATACTTCCTTCAACCCCATCCATGTCATGTTTATCATTGTTTTGCTAAACCATCTATCTCCTTTAAAGCGTTATATTTGTAGTTGACCGTTCCAGCTAGGGGATCACGAGCATCTCACGAGACAGAGTGGCATATTTATGGCCTAGTTTTTATTTGTATAGCCTATATGATCGTTTGTTTACCTGTGGTTTGTCTGTAGGATACAGGTCTGTATATAAACACCTACATATGTATGGTAGTCTGACATATACTGGTTTTAGGCATGCCATTGATACCTGTCAGTAATATACGTAGTATATACAGACCTGGTGTAGCTTTCCGAATATTCTTCGGCCATTGACTATTGTACTGTAATAAATGATTGGCTGATTGGCTAACGTCCTATTAGCAGATACGACCATATAAGGATGACCTCCCCATTAAGTGATATGTTGCGTGTGGATGTCTGTATATATTGGGAGGCTGCGGTATATACATTATCGTACGTGTTGTGTTTCTTTGTTATAGTAGAAACTTGTGTAACAGATGTTTATTTGATTATGTATTTGAGCATATTGTTCCATGTAATATAGTAAAGGTGTACTTCGTAGACAATGATATTCCATGTAAGTGCTATCGTATCTTCTATTTATAACATACGACTCGTTGTATCAGGAAATCAGGCACATCTATTTAAAAAAATATATAAACATATAAACTTTATTTATTTCACACCGATTACGAAACAAGTTTTACAACTTATGCAAATCACTCTCGATGGCCCGGATGTAAGTGCGCGAGGAATCTTAGTGTTGGAGGAAACCGGAGTGCCCGGAGAAAATCCACGTGATTGGGCAGGTGACCCCTAACTTTTTCACGTCCGTGCCAGGGATCGAACTCCGGCCGGCTAGGTGAAAGGCGGGTGACTTAATCACTACACAACCCGATCACCCTAACACATCTATTTGTTGTCATATCAAAACGAAAGAAATCGTCAAACGTCTGCCAACCATGTAGGAGTATGCTACTGATAGCACTGGACCTAGTTAGCGATAAAAAACATGGCAGATTTGTGATGATTAACAGATAAACCAAAGAAGGTAACCATGTCAATAAAATTCCATTAGTCCTTGGCATTTAACCGAGTACCAGTCACTGGATTGTCATTGTAAAATTGGTATAGACAAATGAGCGATAACGTTCGATAGTAAATAGGCATTGCTACAGAGTTTTATTCACTTCTAAATGCCATATCGTTGACATAAAGAGTATTGCTAATTGAAGACAAGAAATACGCCGTTACTTTTTGTGTAATAAAATGAGGTTTCTTAATTCATTCGCATTTATTAACGGTTTTTATGGTTTGGAATGCTATCAACTACGAAATGTTTTTCGCAATGGAGAATGTGTTATACAACAAACGGATGTTCGTCAAATATTAACATTTTTTTTTCAATTAGCACCTATGATCATTTTGGCGTTTAACAGCATCACGGTATATCAGAAGGCTATCGACTGAAATGCTATTAAGCAATACTTACGTGTAGATACATGGCTGCCCACAAACATCCGGGTTTCCAGCAATCATTGTCACGTTTACCAAAGTGGCTCTGGTGCCCATGATGTCGAATACCGTGCGATTTTGAAGCATGTCTTTCGTTAGTACTTCAACGTGATCCATCGCTTGGGCATTTGTCATGTCTGGTGGTGTTTGTAACGTAAAGCTCAAAATATCCTACGATAAAACACGAAACATAGTGAAAGTGAACAAAAAGTGATATAAGGTATCAAAATCAAAATTTGTCTCGTTACAGTCAATGTATAAAATATAATACATGTACGACAAATTAATTGACTGGATTTTGTTTATGGTTTCAACATATATATAATGGATGACAATTTTTAATTATATTATATTCTTGTGACACAAATTGATAGTTTGATTAAAAAAAACGGAATTTAATAGAAAATACTTTTTGATTATTGCATACGAATGCACAAGTTATGTATGTAATATTGCCTTATAAAGAAGCCTCTATATCACTCCAAAATCAGAAAATTGTATTCCCATTATTGAGAATGTAATTAAATGATATTGACTTTGGTTTTTCTGTTAAGGAAGGTAATTGATTTTGTGCTGTTGGGAAAATTGGTTTAAAAATAGCTTTAATACTTAAAAACTTACAACATGGTTTTTAGAGGAAGATATTGTATCTAAATTAATGAAACAATGGTTAAAAATATAATCCACTGACTCTCTATTGACTAATTAAAGATGATGTTTAGATATGGTAGGCCTAGATAGAAACAACTACGTCAGGTAAGAAATGTTGGAGAAAGAGTTGGACTAGACATGGAAAGCCGAGATAACTTAGCAAAGCGTCATCTTTTGGTTTACAAACGTCTAGACAATTATCAAGTTAAACAAAATATTGAATATATTTTCTACTTGTACCAACGATAAAAGTTATCATACTTTATCAAAGGTCTTAAAGAAACAAGCTGAAACTTATCATTAAGTGATTTATCACTATATATTTCTATATTTACTTCGTAAAGCCAGATGTTGTCGAGAGTAAGGAAAATACTCGTCTCTAGGTGCGATGAGAGGACACGACGCACCATCCTCTCTACAAAAGCTCTCAATGTTAATCTCGAGGCTAATTCTGAGGTAAAATTGATAGCATCAAGATGAAAGGTGATGCCTAGTCTGGAAAAAAGCAAATGCAAAGGCGTAAGAAAATACCAAAGGTCTTATATTTCGAATTTGATAAAAAAAGTAATTTTAAAAACGAATTGATCTTCATTGAATGACCTAACGATCGTGTTGTGCATGTACAGGCCATCAAAGACAATCAGATTATTATAGAACAAAACCTGCAAAGGTAATTATAAAAAACGACCCCATCTGAAATAACAAAAACCTTCGAGACTTTTGTCGAATTGATTCCTACGTTACAAATGAATGATTGGTGATAGACATACTTACTTAGTAGGGAAGGCCTCGGGGTATAGGGTTAGATTGGTATTACACGTACTACACGAGACAATTAAAGGAGTGGTATTGAGGGCACGTAGAACATTTCCTTCGATCTGCTTACCGTCCATAGTGCCAACTGTTATTGCTATCATACCCTGCTTATACACAAAGAAACATACATTTTAAATTTTAAATTTACATAATTAAATAAAACATTGTCTAACCTTTTTTAATTCGAAAAACACATGAAATGCAAGAAAATGTCACTGGGAAAATATCTGAACAGTTGTTCATTTCATATCATCCCGTAAAACTTGTTAAAATTGTTTAGCAGAGATTGAAGTTCGTCAAAGTAAAAGAAAAAGAGTGCGAAATATTCGACCTGCGATTATGTTAGCTTTGAAGCATTATGAATAAAACCCAGTGCGTTATTAAAAGATAAAGTGATAAGCATTTTTTTTTACTTTTGTTTTATGACTTTTATTCACCTGTTAATATTACATCGTTGACACGGAGCTGTTGGTTTTGGTGTAATACTAAATAAGGGTTTTTTTCATTGAATTCTATCTAAATTGAAATTAAATTATTTGTAAAAATACACCTTAGAGGTGTGAAACGTCTGTATTTAGGCAAATGCTTTGATTGAAATATTGATATAAAACATAATTATATCGAAGATATCATTTGTAATAAATCAATTCACACGTAACTACAACTGGCAAGAACAAGCAGTTTAAATTAAAGTATGGTGCACCGCACACAATATAAATATGTACACTGTACCTCACGGTCTATGATTGGCGCAAAGGAAACAATGTTTCTGAATGCCGATGATAATGTGTCGAAAGCAATGGCCACAGCTGACTTAATGTCTGGGATCAGACTGACATCGATTGAGGAGATATTAATACAAGGAGAAGTGTATCTTATATCCACCCTAGAACAAAACAAAATCATGTAATGCTATAAAATAGAGGTAACCCTTTAGCTTATTACGTTAACATTATGCATATTATAAATAAAATTGCTGAAATGTTTTACATGAAATTAATAATCAATGGTTAATAAATATTTTAAGGTTAACTTGAACAGATATAATGATGGTGGGCTATTCAAATCGCCTTTCGTCCGTGGTCCGTGGTCCTTTAACAATTCTTGTAACCGCTATTTCTCAGAAAGTGCAGAAGGGATTTATCTCAAATTTCACATGCAGGTTCCCCTAGGGCCCTAGTTGTGCATATAAGATTTCGGAACTGATCGATGAACAAGATGGCCTAAAGGCATCTTGAATTTTGATAGTTGATGTTTGTTAACGCTATTTCCAAGAAAGTACGGAAGGTATTTGTCTCAAATTTCACATGCAGGTTCCCCTAGGGTCCTAGTTTTGCATATTGTATTTTGGGACTGATGGTCGACAGTCGCCTTCTTGGATTTTGATAGTTGAAGATTGTTACCGCTATTTCTGAGAAAGTACTGAAGGGATCTATCTCAAATTTTATATACAGTTTGTCCTAGGGCTCCTGTTGTGCATAATGCATTTTGGGGCCGATCGGTGGGCAAAATGGCCGACAGGCCGCCATCTTGGATTTTAATAATTGAAGTTTGTCACAGCTATTTTTCAGAACGTACTGAAGCGATCTGTCTCAAGTTGTATATGTAGTATGTAGTCAAAGTTTGAAAAGCATAGAAAAGATCCTTCTTTACATTGTCAGACGTAGATCATCCTTTAGTAGACGCCAAGATCTCTCTGGGATCTCTTGTTATATAATGGAGATGTAACACAAAGATCTGAGTGTACAATGTAGTCTAAATAAATCGCAAAGCCGTTTATGAAGAAAGTACACTCCGATTTTTGTGTTATATCTCCATAACATGAAAATATATTCAAATTAATGCTTAGATTTCATAAAAGGTAATCTCTTCAATATTTAAAACTCATTCTAGGATTCTATTGTCTATGAAATCATCCCACCGTTATCTGATCAAGTCAGAGCTAAGTTACTAACGGCGACGCCATGTTTTCCTTTATGGGCTAATAAAGCATTTTTAAGTCAATGAACATGCTTGTTACAATCAAAATTGAATTACTGACAAATATATGACCAGATTACGATTAATGGATCTGTTTGAATTGGTACTCAACGTATGGCCATGCATTTTGCAATATATGTCTACAGGAGAGAATGCAAATTAAAGATTGGAGTCTAAGTTACATTGTAAGTTACTTTTTTATTTATGTGACTAGGGACTGTACTGTACCTGTACTATTGTTATAGGAGTGTTACCTGTCTATGACACAATGCTTTGTACACAGTGGACTGAACTTGTACAAACCAGTTGTACACCATGTACATCCAGGTACAGACGAACAGGAACTGACATCCGACCTTTAATAAAACGATGCCTTGTATATAACCATATTATACAAATTAATCATTAAATGTGTTAGATAACAACATACCTCTTATAATGATAATTGATATTGATTGAAGAAGTAATACATTTATAAAGGAAGTACCTGTTTGTCATTAATGTTTTTTAATATCATTTAAATTCTTTGATTGTATCTACATCAACAGACGTTACTGAAGTAAGACCTTCTTGTAGCATGCAGTAATGGTACATTTGTACTTTTGAGACTGCAAATACAGTCTATTTATAAAACGCTCAGAATATCTATTTCATCAAAGGAGTAGATATGATAGGACCAGTATTTGGCCTTAATTTTTCAGGCCGAGAAATATTAACTCTGATCCACATCAATTTCACATCAATAAATACTCTCATACTTGCCATTCATCAAAACATAACTTTTTATAACCATGTACATGATGTGCTCCACCTATGACGTCATCAAACTGATGTTTTTCCTCTTCTCGCCAAATTTTGCTAGAAATTCATCATCTTTAGGTTAGAAAAGGCTTGAAATGGATTTGGCCGCCACCTTTATGCGCAAATACACGATACACAACGTGTGAAAATCTCTTTCTGCTCCACGAAGGCGGCCACATTCATTTTTAGAGAAAAACACTCAAAAAGTATGATGTGTCAAGGATTTTTGTGAAAAATGGCGGGAAACTGCATGTTGATGACGTCATAGTGAACATAATAAACACATGCGGGATATTTTCGGGATGTAATGTGTTAGCAAATGTATTCAACTGTTATATGGCAAAATATGTTGTTCTTTACTGGAGAATTAATTTTGGGGCCATCTTCGAGTCTTAACGTACCTTCTCCTTTGTTGTTTGATATGATTCGTTATAGTAAAATGATCTAAAGACATTCCGAGCTGCAACACAGTTGTGTTTGGTTCATTCTGGATGTAATAAGCTGGTGTTAAATGAGACACAGAGAAGGGTGCTTAGGTACGTACAGGTCATTGCAGGAAGGTTCACATACACTAAGATTCAGATCTTCTGGGCGAACAATGATCTTTTTAGTCAACGTCTTCCAATGTGTACCGCGCCCTGAAAGTAAGTTTTGGAATTATTTATATCAATATAATCTTGATGGGAAAGCTATGTAACAAAATGATCTACATTATTTTGAACAGTCATAATAGTTAGAATCACACTATTATCTATGTCCTTATTACTGCACATGAATAGATAATCACTTGTACACCAGAAAGGCAGATAGTCGTGAGCTTTCTAACGCTGATTAAGAAAACGCTAAAAAAATAATAACAAAACAAAGCGAAAAGAAACAAAGCTACAACCTCTACTAATGTGGTATTCTGAGAAGGATCTCAAAACGGAAACACTAAACAAGTAGATATTCCCCTATATTGGTAACCAAATATATAAACCAGATTAGATTCTGCCAACGTATCATATCATATAACGTCACGCCATGGGATCAGGTGTTTTACATTAATCTATAGCACTGTCGGAACGTGATATCCAACGGATTATAATGTCTATACTGTTTATATTTAACAGGCATATTATATTTAAAACTGTAGAAATATTTCAGTTAAAAGTGATTCCTAACAAAATCAAATCTCGATGGAAAATTGAGCTATGAAATACGAAACGTTCACACGATCAATCTTTATTTCAAACATCATAAATAAAACAATGTAGAATCAATAAACCATGGTGCTAAATCGTCAATAAAAGCACTACTTGACCTTTATCAAACTGTAATTGCAAAATCAAAAAGCAAAATATATCTGTCTTGATAATTTATATAGCGGAACATAATAACGTTATGATGACATTTTTTAGACTTTAGTGCATCCACATACATCATTTATGCATCTTTAATATGGCTTGATATCGTTTATCTATCGTCATTTGATTAATGACTAACGATAAAACCAATTTTTGAAGTACGACGTATTCAAGCCAGGTTAAATGTTGTTACAAAATTGAAATAGTAGAAAACTACTTTGAAATTATCTTGTCACATCTGTTTTGATGTATTTCGTAGTCTTAAGACATTGATGAAGATATAAGGTATCGTCAATACTCCAGGGGTTCCGATCACTTACGATCTCTACACCCCTGAACTATCTTATAATAAAATTGGAGGCAGTTCAGTGGAACTCATTTGACCAATGAAGACTACTGAGAGTGGCGCTCAACTTCAAAGTCACACAGTCGACCACACAGTGTACCATTATATGGCTCTTTTGATGTTCATCAAAGGACTGAATTACCTGTTCTGTTGCCTCCAATTTTACTATGAGATAGTCCAGAGGTGTAGGGATCGTAAGTGATTGGAACCCCTGGAGTGTCGAGGATTGGAATAAGGAAGCACATGGTGTAGTATGGATGACACCACGAGCTTCTATATAGATTTTTATTTTTCCCATCACATTTGATATCAGAATGTTTTGATATTTCTTGTTTCGTGCTTTCGAAGCTATCTTAAAATGACATGAATTTGACTGGTGTTGAAGATGCAAAAAGCGTTCTCGTTTGGAGCATGTAGTCATATCATCTAATAATAAGTTGGTGCCATAGAAATTATTATTATGACTTTTATCTATTAAAGAGTCAAAACAATGAAATAAATATACTCAATATTTTTTCCTAATATATATATATATATATATGTTGACGCTGCATTTTATTCAGTTTCATAGTTTACATTTGTAAAGCTATATGATAGGGACTTGTTATGGTGATATACATTTCGTATTGGATCAATCTTATTAAAATTAGACTTGTAATTCCGCTTTTCCATGATACTGTACGTTACGCTCCAATACAATATCTAACAATGCCCTGTTTGGGGTCACCTCAGCATGACCCCTACGGTTAGCAAATAACATGTTGCCTACGAAATCTTCGGCGTGGTTCATTTTCTAGTATAAATGGTTACTAGCTACATATAGTATGTCCCAAGATGTTCCGGTTCTAGGCCAGAGGTCATGCTGAGGTGACCCCAAACAGGGTATCGTTAAATCTTGTATTGGAGCGTAACTTAGAGTATCGTTGTGGAGCTGAGTTACAAGACTAAATCTTAATTAGATTGGTATTGGATAAGATGTTAATGTGTACCTGGGCAGGCCTGATATCCAGTGTTATTGTTGTAGCTACAGCCGTCACCCAGATCACCTCTGCATGTACATGGACACTGAAATAGTATATGGTATTATGTATAGATCATACATGAGTGTTCATTTCATATGAGATTTTATGAAACTAGTTTAAGAAGTTTTCTTTAGGTTTGCGGGCCTTGGTCAGCAAAAATTAAAACGAGATGAGTTTCAGACAATCTCATATGAAATGAAAACAATTTTAAGTTACCTTTATCATATAACTACAAAAACCTACATAATAAAGAATTTCACGTCAAAATATATTCCGAAAATCCAGTGGAAGCCGCCATTTTGTCCCGCCGTCCTCGTAATCCAGACGTCACATCATTTTTCATTACATTATTTTATTGTTTCCTAATGACGACACAATGAATTTCCAGCCAATGAGAATCGCTCCAGGTCATTTTACGCTAGTGACATAAGCAAAAATATCACATGGGCGAAAACACTGGATATCAGGCTAATTATGTGATAAAAGTTCTTATGTTTACATTCTTATCGTTGATATTTGCTCGTTATTTATTGTGTAGCTTAATGATTTATAAAATTAAAACATTTTATTTGCACAGGGATGATGTTTGAGCGATTTTGTTCTGAAGGTGAGATCCGTAAAAATGTGAACGGTATATCTCCTCGAACGTTATCAATTAGTTTCGCGGAAATTTACTTGGATTACGTTAAAATGACGTAATGAAGGGCAGAGTAATACAGATATACTGACCTGACACTCACTTTGTTGTCGTGTAGAAGAACAGGGCAAACACTCCGCTGTACAGGAACAGGTCTGGATAAATAACATCAAATGATCTATCTGAATGAGATGTGTGCACTTTCATATTCGAGGTTATACACTATATTTATGTAACCTCTATGGAACAGAGACCGACATCGACATGTCTGTTTTATCATAATGTAAACTCTTAATGGAAGTGAAATGTGATACAATAAAAACTTCACAAAATCTATACAATATCAAAAATGAATCATCACTTAGATTAAAATCAATATATAAATATATAGTATTGTCAAAAAAGACATTATGGACATCTGAAGTTAGCTTGGTTCTTATTTATTACAAATACCATAAAAAGTCAAAATTTGCCCAGTATGCGTGGCGTTAGCTTGTGACAAGTATGCTGCTGTATATATAATTAATTTTCATAATTTGGATTGTGAAAACTGTCTGCTTCAGCATTCCAAAAACGGAATCATTTTCCACGTGGCTATAGCCACGCCAACAGGTGCGAATTTTGACTCGTGGATACATCTATAAACATAATCACGGAGTGGCCATTTTTACACCCAACGCTGTGTGATAACTGACTGAAAATATCAACTCGCGGAAACATTCTTATTTACAACATACGTACATATTTGTTTGAAATATTGTATAAATAACACATTGAGTGCTCCAGTCCTTAATATTTTACAGTAACACGCCCATGTCTAAAATTGTAAATACCTTAAACTGGGTACATTTCGACGTAGGAAGAGTCACTATAAGGTGAAGGTTAGTTTCGTTGATGGGCATCATCCAATAGGTGTGGCAGTCGACGGTTATGTCGGATGCGTATGCGTTTCTGTTTAATTTGTATGAGAGCAAAAGTTCTCCTTTCTCTAAGTCATTACACCAGTCAGCCTTGTAAAAGAAATCAGGTTTAACATAATAATTATTTAAATTCTTCAATGTAATTAACGGAATTCAGGGGAGACGTCAGCCTTGTACACTTTAATATGACACGTGGACTTTATCATAAAAATTTGACATTACGATTTTTCGTGTTAAGATTTTTTTTTATAAAACAAAACTAGTGGCCTGGAACGGTCGGTGTCAAATAAGTAAGGAAAACGGATAATTCCTTGCAATTGTTATACGAAAATGAAAACATGCCGTGGTTCGTGTTTTGTCTTCGGTATTTTGGCATGGTCTAGTAGGGTATATTATGCAGTATAAATTGCTTTAACATCGGTGTTCTGCAGAAAATTAAAAAAAAATGGTAAAATTGGTCTGCAATATTTTGAGGAGAAGAGGTACCAATTCTGTAAACATCGCGACCTTAAATTTGTAAGGATGGGAGTGACGGTGTTCAATAGAAAGAATTCAACAAATGTTTACGATTCTGTCATGCAATATGTAAATAATTTTTTTCTGTTTGATCATTAGCTTCCTTGGATGAAGATAAAGTAAAATTGACAAATAGTGGCTTTATGTAGCTAAATATAAAGCCAAATTTTAAAACCATTTTATAACTGAAATAAATAAAAGATGTTGGTTAATTTTTAATATGTAGCATTAGTATGTAAATAAATGATCCACTTTCAAAAAACGGAAGCCCAAAAAATATTAACAAATATTCTATCATTTGTTTTCATAATCTTTTGGAAAAAATTGTCATGTGAAGAAGAGTATGGCATAGTAGAGAGAAAAACATGTTACAGTAAAATAGAATAAATACATGTAATATATTTTTGTATGCTGCCAGCATACATGAGTGAAGGGAGGTCATTTTGTATACACTGTATGTCTAAGTGCCACATTCTTTTCCTACTGTCGAAAGAACATTCTAAAAATTCAAAGTAAGAGAAACATGATAAAACCTATTACATCCATCTCGGGGTGCAGAGATGTTGACCTAATAGGGAAATGGTAGTTTCTTCCTTTAGAGAAATCGCTTTAGTATGAATGGAAAGAGTCTAACTGTATATAGACTACAACATCTTTGGGCTGAGGGCAACGGTACATGGAACCAGGCCCACAGATGCAGGATGGCAAATTCATTTGATAGTTTCTTCCTTTAGAGAAATCGCTTTAGTATGAATGGAAAGAGTCTAACTGTATATAGACTACAACATCTTTGGGCTGAGGGCAACGGTACACAACATCTTTGGGCTGAGGGCAACGGTACATGGAACCAGGCCCACAGATGCAGGATGGCAAATTCATTTGATATTTCGTCAATGGTCGCAATAATATTTGATGTTCGCAATAATAAAGAAGTAGTTCTGATTTCAACTAAGTAAATAATCTGTATATTTGCTTTGAGGTTGTCCTAGAAGAGATTGGTGGCTTAAATTTCAACATTTCCTGTCAGTTAGCACTATAGTATTGACAATAACATATCTTTGCAACTCGTAAAAATAAAAATAATATCTTATGACTATATCATATAGTACATCTACGTTTATTAGTACACACATGATAATTACTAGGAATGCGATTGATAACAGCCATGTCATTTTGCGACAGTTCTCTGTCCTTCTTGACTACGGGAACTATACCTGACTACGGGACTATACCCCCGGAATGAGCACGCGTCAAATATATGACGTCATAATGAATGTATGTGAGTACTAAATCTATAATGGCCCTTCCCTCGGGAACAGTTCTCCTATAGGAGAACAGTTCCCTCTGGAAAGGGCCATAATGGGATAGGAATGCACATTTTATTTTATACTTTTTAGTTTTTGAAGTAATAGTACACACTTAAATGAATGGAGGGACGGATATATACATGCTAAGAAACCAGTTTAAAGTGTGTATATCAAGAAGAAAAGGATTCACGTACAACCTAAACTCATGTATATCATAGCTTAAGTTATCCCACCGGAGGCACAACGGAGGCATACATTCCTGTATGGGGAAAATAACGAAATTTGTTAATATAATACCAACCTAACCGATCAATACTGAACTCCAGGAACTCTGGCTTTATAACAGCTACTTTTATTGATGTATGATGACCCTAGAGGATTGTTTACATATATATAATCACAGCTGTTTCAACCTGTAAATATGTGGTTAAACATCCTCTTCACACCCGAGGCTATATACGACTTCTTCCTCTGTATTTTTTATGATTATGAAAGCGTGTACATGTTGGTCATCGGAGCCAAGTGAGGACAAGGTCTCCGAGGGAGATACCAATATTCGACGACTTAAAGTTAGTATCACGGAATCTGCTTCCCCGCGTAATAGGTACTTACTAATAAATATGTTGGTTCAAAGTGTATCGCCTATCTATTTTATACAAAGAACCATTTTTATCAGGTAATGCAATGTAACCATGCAATCATGCCTTTTCATCCTTTCACAGAAAGGCTCTCACATACATTTCACATCAGTTTATAAGATAAATGCTTCAACCCCAGTGTCATATATAACCCATAGAGAATCCCCACCTTACGACCGCGTCAAAAAGAACAGGTCGCCGCCCGTCAACAAAACCACATGGATACCTTGTTTGTTTGTTTGATATAAGAATGGCCTCCCAGTATGTGGTATGAGTTGTGAGGTGCGTCTTTGTATGTTCCTGTTAAGTCTTCTTGTATAGTGGAACTCTTGCCCTTTTTTATAGTGCTATATCAATGAAGCTTGCCGCCGAAGACATCAAGCAACACACCCCGCCCACTAACTTTATTGTGGCAACGGACACGTGTGTTTTCGAGCACGAGGCGTAGCTACATACATGTACTACCTAGCGATTAGTCAATTGTGACTACCCCGCTATCAAAACAAGCGTTTTCCTCATACCTGTAATACTGGCTGGGTCATATGCAATACACCCATGTCGCCGTGACGTCAATGCGTCAACAAAATTACTATTTCTCGTCAAAACAAAACCTTTTTTTTTAGATTTTACTATGAAAAATGCAAATGGGATTTGCGTTGAAAAAATCACACACTTTTCATACATAGAGAATTGACTTGTAATTTTTTATCGAATTTTTTTCAAAATAGTTACATAGAGTTGATTTAAATGCTGTGATCACACTAAAATCACAATGCAACCCTGAGGCCTTTTATCGCATTTCCTAATTAGTCCCCTTCCGGTGAAACCGGAGAGAACTATAGTGTTTGTTTCCGTCTTTCTGTCTTTCCATATATGGTTTCCAGATGATAACTTGAGAACTAATGGGTGGATTTTGATTAAATTTCACACAATGGTAGCATATAGGAAAATGCAGTTTGGGATTCAATTTTTGGACAAATGGCTAGCTACAAAAGGTCACTGTTACTCAAAATAGATTATTTTTCAAAATATTAATTTCCAGACTTTAGAAAACATTAACAAATTTTGTTCAAACTTCATACAATGGTAGTAAAAGTAAAATACTGCTTGGGATTGAATTAAGGTCAAAAGATCAACTGCAAAGGTCACGGTTACTAAAAACAAGAGCTGTTGGAGAACAGCAAAGCTCGCCTATTCAGAAGAAGTTGATGTTCCAGTATTTACTATTTAAAGATGGAAATATGACAAATTAACACTCAAAAACCCCCTAAAGGGCCCCAAATTGGTTGTATTATCACGTTCAGCATCCATACACATAAGGAAAATAAAATCGTAAACATTTATGATGACTTATGCTTTAGCAATTAACAAAATGGAAACTTGCTCAAAAACTTTAACATGGAAATATGACAAATTTACAGGCTCAAAAACCCCCAAAAGGGCCCCAAATTGGTTGTAGTATCACGTTAAGCATCCATACGCATTAGGAAAATAAAATCATAAACATTTATGATGACTTAAGCTTAAACAATTGACAAAATAGAAACTTGCTCTAAAACTTTAACATGGAAATATGACAAATTAACAGACTCAAAAAAAAACCTAAAGGGCCCCAAATTGGTTGTATTATCACGTTCAACATCCATAAACATTAGGAAAATAAAATCATACACAGTTATGATGACTTAAGCTTTAACAATTGACGAAACATAAACTTGCTCAAAACTTTAACGTGAAATAGGACGCCAACGCTTACGCCGGGGTGATAACATTAGCTCCCCCTATTCTTCGAGTAGGCGAGCTAATTGATTTAAAAAAAATATCGTTATCAGACGATAATTTCAGAAAACATTAACTGATTTTGATCAAATTTCAATGGTTAATAGATATAGAAGATAATTAGTTTGGGATTGAATTCGGGGTCAAAAGGTAAACTACAGAGGTTAATGTTACTAAAAATAATTTGTTTCCAAATTTTCGTTTCCGGACGATAATTTGAGAACACATCAATAGAATCGCTTCAAATTTCATACAGTGATAGCATAACTAACCATTGATAACTTCCCATAGATTAGAAAATGTAATTGACGGGAGTGGACGAATGTCGCTTGAAACAACATTGTAGGTATGTAAAAGCAAACATCTTTCTGAAAAGGCAATATTGCCCCCTGGTTGCAATTTTCGTTTGACAGATAAGAATTTTTATTGTCGATATTACGATGTCGTCAGAGAAAAATATTTCCTTCTCTGAAGTGACACCAGACGTATTAAGTGTTTCTTCATAAGTCATTTGAAAATGATGTTTTAATGGCTAGCATCATCAGTGTTACACACATTTGCCATGCTTACTCTCCTGATAATAATAACAGTTAACTTCTGTTTTGTATGATTAACGTCATGTAACGATGTGCCAGGTTTAATGGTGGAGGAAAGCCGGAGTACCAAGAGAAAACCACCGACCGGCAGCCAGTACCCGACAGGTGCCCCGCACGGAATTCGAACTCGCGACCCAGAGGTGGCGGACTTGAGGTAATATGCTGAAACATCTTAATTCGTCAACCATCGCGGCCTTTCTTTTCTTCGGTATCAGATAGAACTACAATATCCTTGAAAGGTTCTTAAATTGATAAACATATATAAAAACAATTATTTGGTCTTTATTTGTTTAACGTCGTATTAAAAGCCAGGGTCATTTAAGGACGTGCCAGGTTTGTTGGTGGGGAAAGCCGGAGTACCCGGAGAAAAACCACCGATCACCGGTCAGTCACATGCAATTCGAATCTGCAGCCCAGTTTGGTGGAGGGCTTATGTCGGGAAATCTTAACCACTCGGTCACCGCGGCCCGGAAAAAACCATTGATAATCGTTTGGGTTTGGTATTGGCACACGGTAACACAAAAATATATAATATATTGTGTATAATTAGCCCACTTCCTGTTTCGTCCATTAATGTCTTTGTCGGAAGATAACAAAACCAAAAAATACATCAATACTAACTTTTTGAAATCTGAAAGTTATATGTGCCATAAAATTGGCAAATGTTTTGATAGGCTATGTTTTCTTAATAAATGTATGGCAGTTTTTGGTTAATTAAGCTGTGTAAATCATACAAAGACAGAGGAACACATATAGTTGACTCGTGAGTATGAAATTTGCAGCACATATAACTTTAATAAGAAATAGTGGTGGTCAAGTGGTGTAATGGTTACGCTGCCCGCCTTTCACCTAGCCGGCCGCGATTCGATCCCCGGCACAGACTTGAAAGGGTTAGGGGTCACTTGCCCGATCACGTGGGTTTTCTCCAGGCACTCCGGTTTCCTCCCACTCTAAGACCCCTCGTGCGCTATCATCCGGGCCATCGGGAGTGATTTACATAAGTTGTATAACTTGTTTCGCAATCGATGTAAAATATTTTTTTTATTCGAAATAATCATAATATGAAAACTTTCTTATTTATAAGTTCATTTGACTTAACATCCTAACTTTAATGGTAATATATAGCCTCCCCTGTGTGCAATATGCTTTATTTGTGTGCGTATGCATTTGGAGGCTAGTGAGCCTTTATATTTTTGGATTTTATGACAAGAAAAAAGGAATAAGAATGCTGTAAAAGAGTTATACAACCCACAAAAAACGCAAAAGAATGGAATTTGTTTTATAGCAAATTGATTAAGCCGGGTATGTTCATACCGGGCCATGTTCATAATACAATAGAAATTTTCCTACTTAAACACATTCTCTTGTAGCAGCCAGAGTTCTCTGGTTTATTCAAATCATCCGATGATATATTCTGTCTAACTAGAGGAAGGCTAAACAAACTCTAAAATAAATGCCAATATAACATTGACTGGATTCAGGATCCCTTACCTCTAAAAGTCCTTTTTGCAGCAATGAACTTGCAACCTCTGGCAGAACCTCAGTAACATGCTTATAGGTTACCCCCTGTGATAGGTCATAAATCACCGACCTGAAATAGATATAAGTAATGAAATTAACTTCAGGTTTCGCGTTCATGGTTTTCATTACGTTGCAATTGAAGATAAGTTGATAATGGCTTTAAATCTTAATGTAATCATTCCTTCAATGCGATATAGACCGGTATATGCTACAGATACGACTCAGTTCAGTTCATTTGTTTGATATCATCATTTAAGGATGGTCCTCATTGTCTTTAAGGTTTATGAGGCTATAGTATATTCGTGTTGTGTCGCCCTGTCATAGTAATATCTTACCAAAACGTCGTTGAATACTTCGAGCGTTACATCATACATTAATTTGTCAATGTGATGAAGGCTAAATCATCCTTTATACTAACCCTTTATCATCAATAAGAAAACAGTGCTTCTTGTCTCTGATACACGGCTGAAGGATATTGCTGAATATTGCATCCATTTGTCTGATATCGACGTCGGCTGCCAACACGCCAGCGATACGACCTCTGTAACAAAGTTGTGTGTTAAAGGTACTTAAATGACGCAAATAGTTAAAATATTAAAGATCATTAATTGATTTAAAAGATATAACTACATAAAATTTACAACAACAAAAAGCCATGAAAAGCCTCTTTTGTAATATATTCAGATCGCAAACCGATTGTTAGACGCATTATATTACAGCTGATCTATATGTATGTGTGTGTTTAAAATGTGTGTGTGTGTGTTTAAATGAATGAATCCAGCGTTTATCATAATTATAATTAATTATAGAGACCTGTACGTCTATACATTATTAACACAAGTGTCCTTTATGCACTGTATATATAAAAAATACAGGAAGCTTAAAAACTTTTTAAGACGGTCATAAGTCAACATTTATAGATATTACACTTAAAATGACAGAAAAAAATGAAGATAGATCCAGAAAAACAGTTGTTACTAAAGATGTTACCTGTCCCTGAAGAAAGCTCGTGAGAGTATCATGGTGTCATTGTTTCGAAAAAGAAACATAGTTGAGTTGCTGTGTCTGACCGCCTCTTTGTACCACGAGTCAGTACGAGGATCATAAAGGTCTGATAATAACGTGCCAGGGTAGACTTGAAACACACCATTCTCTGTTCCAACGTACCTGTAGTAAAATCAATTTTCCCAAACATTAATCAAATACACAAGTATGAACTAATATTTACTTTATCAATGACATCTCATTTAATATCATCATTAACAGAATAACCTTAATTATAACGAGCCCAGGCCAGGGCTCAACGACCACCCAAGATCAGGCTGCGTTCGACATCAATTTACATGTACTCTGGTAAAAGATATAGGCACTTATCCGCCTAGCCAAAAAACAAGCTGATGGACTATGCTGCTAAAATGCTAATAACCATGTATCACCAGTAACTAAAATGTACCTCCAAAGCGTATCACTGTGAGTCGTTCGTTGTTTCGTCAGGAACAAATCGATAGCCGTTCCACTCGATACACCTAAACAAGAGAAAGGCTTGCATATACATATATAAAGCATAACTTTTTACCCCAAGAACAACCAGGGCTGCAAAAATAAGAAAAAAAAACAAAAAACAAAAAAACCACTAAAATAATCACGATTTTTAACTCCTTGTTATATGTCGTCCTTGACAATGAAGCTATTATAATAATGTCCATTTGTCATTAATCATTTGATTTAAGAATATTAAACACACTGCGTCAATAAAATACGTGTTGGTAAACATCACCAAAAGCTGTATTATCTTAGAGAACTTTTCCAACATATGAATGAAACTGAATTAATCTTTTTTGAATTAAAAAACACATTTTAAAACTTTGTTATGCGTTCAACATAAATGGATATAAATTTCAAAGCACAGAAAGAAATTGCTGTTGCACTTTGCATAACACCAAAACATCACGTCATGTACAATTTTATAAAAAACGTAACAGGTTTGACAGCAGTTAAACTTTCCCATATTCCTTATTCAGCAAAACTATCATGATTGTTATCCTGAAGCCTATCATAAAGAGAAATGCTAGAATGATCAATTCCAATTGTAAAATTGGTTTTATTGACAGACGCCTAATTGTACCTTCAACCTGTAATACATTCTGTTTGATTCGATATTATACGGCTTCATGTTATCAATACTGTGGTTTTATAAGTAATATATTGCAACTGCTGAAGGTAAAATGAACAACAATATAGTCAAGGGAATAAATATGACGTTAGTTTTGAATGTCAGTATCATGAACGTTATAAGATACATTATCCTTTAACACACAATGTCATGCTTATTAATTCCAGTATTGCATATCTAGTGGTTTTACTGTCACTAATAATTGATTTGCCATATCAAATTGTGACTTGACCTGGATTCGATGTAAGAAGTTGTGGAAACTATCATTAGGTAGATAATTATCCAGAAGAATTGTCTATATATTACTTGTTGTTGCCTTAAGTGTTCGAACAGGCTTGTATTTTGATACAAAGTTAAATTCATGATACTACATTAATATTTTGTGATATGTTATTGGATTTTAACCGTAATGTGTATGAGGATCAAACGATTCTATTTAAGTGCTATAGATTATGTTACATGTATTTTATCACATAATCCTCCTGAAGTCGCCCATGTAGTATTGTTAAATATGTCACTCAGTGTAATATCACCTGACACGCCTTTCAATGGCTGGCAATTCATTGTGTCGCCATTATTTTAATAAACAATGAAGCAAGCAACGTCAGAATCCGATTGCAATGTAGTTTCATGCATATTGTATACCAAACTGCATATCAAATTTTATGCTTGGTTATATTTACGCACTTAATGTCTTTGTTTATCGGTGCAAATTTCCCCCTTGCATATTTTTAACGGCTAGAGTATTTTTTCTCTTTTTATTTAAGGCTTACAATATACATTTTGGTGTCTTCAAACGTTTCCTTTTCCCGAGCCCAAATAACGGAATTGTCATTTACAATAATATACCTGGCAGTTTAGTAATAAAACTCCAAAGCCAGAAAAAACATATTGAAAATATAAAGCGCATGTAACGTACAAATATGACTTTTTGAAATGATAAGTACTTACCACGAAACACCGGGATTCATAGAAAAATTGATAGTGATATACTTCTCTAATAGTTGATTCCGATTGTAAATTTCAGGATTGAAACTAATATCAATCAATAGGGATCTCTAAGGCGTCAAATTAAGTATAGGTTGAAATTCAATTTCACTTTAAAGGGATGTGGTAATGCACATGTAAGATGAACTTTTGACCGCCGAATACGATTTTACGTATTTCACAAATATTAGATACATGTGTGTCTTATTATTAAAACGTCCAATGCATTGCTTACATTGCTATTTTGTCGAGGAAAATAAAACCACGAAGAAACCATCTCAATTCATACGTAGCTGCCAAGGGCAACAACTCGTTTTATTACTACTTTACTCACAGGATGCTGTTAGTGTCACCTATTGTCAGTTCTATGCTTGACGCTGCACCTGTCAGAAATAGGTATTCAACCCTAATGGTAACTGATCTAAAAAATAAAAAAGCTAAATAACGCTGGAACTTCCATTGGCGAAATAAGGAATCGTTTAGATAGAAGATTTGAACAAGTTTGAAGCTATTCCAAACTACAGCAGGGCATATAAAATATAATGATCTGGGAGAACGTCAGCATAGGCCAATAGAGTCGACCTATACACATTATCTGTTATAGACGCCTCAGTGTAATCATCGTAAATATATTTCCATCGCCAAATGGAGTTTTATATGAAACCTTCGTCAGCTGCAAACCAACAAACAATAACGGAAAAAAATATAACAAAAGTAACATTTTTACAGTATGCCATATGTTCTGGAATGGTACATATCCGCCAACGTAACAATAACCTTTTTTTAATCCATTTATTTAAACATTAATTTCTTGTTGTTGATTTAACATACTTAACCCCATTCTTCCTATTCCGAGACTGTGGAGTGTCATTCTAAATAATGACAATGTGGAATTCTTACTTACACAATATATAAGTCAAGGTAGTCTCAATATAAGATATTTAAATAACCTTCACATCTGATTAAAATATCGAATGATACCATCATTGTTACACTGAGATTAAAATCAATTAGTTGTCCTTATGTAGTCTTTTCACGACAATACTTACCCCGTGAATAAATACATTATCTTCATTGCGAACGTTAAGCCTTATAGTGGGGGAGGAGAAATAGGTTCCCATGTACCCCTCTGGCAGTTTTTTTGAAACATGGTTTTTTGGGTAACAATAACCTTACAATACTGTTCATTATTTTACACTGTGTACACCAAAAATACGCACCACACATGAACTGAGTGACTTAACATACAAGAAGTGCTATGTCATAACAAGTGTGTCATGACCTGTCTGTGCTGACTTCAGATAAAGCTTAAAGGCAGAATGAACAATATGGTCTGAAATAAAAAAAAATGACTTGGATCAAATGCACACTCTCTACGACTGACACTTACCAAATTGTGAAGCGAAGTCAGTAATATTGTCGAATAAACCTTCATCTATTAGAGACATATTTTGAATTTTAGCTGCGACATTGGACGGAAACTAAAACAGAAATATCATTGGCAATACTACAGCAGTTAAGGGGGATTGATTGTCTAGATATCGCAAGTTAAAGTAATTTTCTACAATCATAAAATACATAATAAATATGTAGAAAGACACTAAAAGTTACGTTTACATTTGCAAAAACAACAACAACAACAAAAAAAAAAAAAAAAAAAAAAAAAAAAAAAAAAAAAAAACTAGATGTCTTGCCTTTTGTTAAAATAAATATAATGCAAAAGGCAAATAAAAAACAAACGCTGACATTGTCTGGGTTATATACAAAAATGAAATGGTATGTTTGATGCCTTATTGGCCATAAAGTTGTTACATAAGTTTTTTGTGATTTATTTGATCGCGATATGTTATCCATCATGAACCATTTTTCACCAGGAATATATATAATACCAATTAAACAAGTTAAAGGGACAATTCAATCAGGCGTATTCTGTTACATAACCATAAAGTGTAAAATATAGCATAAATGTTTTGTTTTACATTCAGCAATTGCAAGTGAATATCAACATTTTGTACCAGAGTGAGACTTTCTGTCATATTACAATTATATCAACTACACTAACTTACATTAGAACTGGTTCGTATCCAATGAATGTGAAATGTTTAATGCACTCTTAGAATGAATTGCCATTTTTATGTACATGAATCAATTGTAAAAATGGCGATGATAAAAATAAAGGTTGTTATTACCAATTCAGTTCGTGATGGATTAATACGAAAACAAACGGACATTAAAAGGTGGATGGTCTGTTGATTGGATTTATCATTATTATTTAATGGCAGTCAAGCAGCTGTTTGTAATGTACTGCGTATGTGAATATCTGTATGTATGGTAAGGATGTGTTATATTCGTGTTATGTCTACTTTTGATAGTAGAACTATTACCTCTTGGTATATTGGTATCTAACTGAAGCATACCGCCGCAGATACCGAAAAGCACACACTACACAGTCATATTACACTGTCAGATCTGTTTTTTACTTTGTTTGAATAAATTAATGTCCCATTAGCAGCCAGGGTCATTTAATGACTGCATCCCATGTATTCGGTGTCTTGAGTGTTTGAAGTGAAGGTGTGCGTTTTGGGAGACTGCGGTATGTTCAAGTGAAAATTTCTGACAGACGTTAAATACATCCAATAGAAAAAAATATTAAATAAAATACATCATAAAACCTTACCCATGTAACTGCTTCGTTAGTCAACACAGGAGTACCTGCACGAATGCAAATTCGGGAATCGCCAAGTTTTAAATCCTCATAGACCATGTTCTGTAAAGTAACTCTTGTGTTTGGACCAAGGGCTGAAGTCTGAAATGAATTGCGGACAATATATCTGCGAATTTCAATAAATTTGCAAGTAACGAAAAATGGTTAATTTGTAAATCAGTGCCTTAAATTGGTCTGTACAGTGAGTATTTTTTGTATTCTATATAAACCAATTGACCAATCAAACACAATATCGACGGTTGTTTTGAGACATTAATTTAATAAGCAACCACTCCAAGACAATGAGCCATATATTCTTAATGCAAATATAATTTATATATATACATTTACAATCATGTTATCGAAAATTTATTTACAACATAAACTCAAACGTAATTCTCAGAAATTATGTAAAACACCAGCAAGTACTTTTCAAATGCGGCTTATATCTGATAGAAGAATAAATATACTTATATCCTAAGCTCAATTGCTCAAAAGGTGATACGGCTATTTACATTTCTTGACAATTTTCAAATAAACACAAAATGATTTCTGGTAATACTAATTCTATAAAACTTAGTAAGACTAGGCAGATCTCCATTCTAGTCATATGTTATGATTTTCGAGATATGATCCCACATTTTGCAGCGAATGAGAAATTGAAATTTCACTAATTATGTGACTCAGCTAATTATCCATTCTGAAGAACCGGGCCCAGGTTCTTACATTCTCATACGTCTCCATAACCTGGTGTTCACACTTCTTTAGTACAACAACAAAATGCTCCTCAAACCCGTAGACAGGAGTGTAGTAGAAACTCATAGGACAGGATTTGGAATCTTCCGCCTTTCAAGACAAGAACGCAATGGTCAATAGGTGATATATCTATATGTGTGTGTGGGATTTATGTGGTTTGAACAGTTAAGCACGACTGATTTTTCACAGAATTTATTGGTAATCGGATATTGCCTCTGTGATATTCATATATCACTAGTGTAATATTAACATTGTGAAGACTACATAAATTAAAATGAAGGATTAGAAATATTTAAAAAAAAAAAAGCTCTAATACTGTTATAAAGCATATCCTACACATTTTGTTAGTGGTAAATGTTGAAAATAATATCAAAATATACTTTTGTGGTGCATGAGTGTAATTCAAGAACAGTGTATATTTTAGAAAGACACAACAAGACTGCAGTTTTGTTCATGATCGAGTCTCGAGTTAACAAAGAACATCTCCTTTGATTCCTTCCGCCAAAAAAGCCCTAAAAAGCACAAGGGTGCACCAGTCCCAACGTTAGTGTTAAATAATATTCCAGGAAGTTATTTTTAAATATTTCAGGAAGTTATACTTAAATATTCCAGAAAGTTATACTTAAATATTCCAGAAAGTTATACTTAAATATTCCAGAAAGTTATACGCAATGGTTTTTAAATGATGTAAATTTTCGTTGCATCAAAAAAAAAAAAAAAAAAAAACGAAAACTGTATGTGCGTTCAATACCTTTTCAGTGCCTGTTGCTAAACTTTAAAATCACTGGTTAGCAATGTTTTAATAAGAATTTCCTAATGGCTGCATCGATCAAGGATCCACCCACGACATTCAAGTAATAATCAAAATAGTCATAAACCCTTACAATTGAGCCAGATAAGCATTTTCAAACTGACATCACAAAGGTAATTCTGGTAAGTTAAAGCGTTTCTCGAAAGGCTAATTAGAATAAGATATTGCTGCTACAATATTGAAAATATCACTCTCTTTATAGCAATATGACGGCAATCGACAGACATATAAATTAGATACCAATTTAGCTGAAGGTAAACCGACACCTTCATCATTGCTAATCATTCTCATGATTTGTAGCAGTAATACAGATATAGTTATATCTTCTTGGTTCCCACTTCACTCAGATTTCATGACTTTGCATTAATCAAGAAGAACAGGATATCATTGCTACAGATATGGAACAGTATACAGAGGTTGACTGGGGCTGAGGGCAACAGATGATTTGTTGCACCAAAGACAAACTGTTGCCCGAGGCCGAAGGTCATTCCGGTCCAACAGCATATTTCAATAGTCGATTTAAACAGTTCTTTGGACCGCTCGAAGGAATAGTTAATTTATTGGGATTTTTGGCAAAAGAGTTTATATGGGAACTATTTTATAGGGGTATAACAATTTACGCTACTGTAAACCAGCTTATTTCGCGGCTATTATATTGTAAATGTTTGTAAAAATTTTTCACTGAGATTGAATTGAAAAGTCGGGCTAAGAAGTCGGTAAAATGTTGTTTTATATCTAGTTTTGTTATCGAAAAAAAAGATAAATTTCTCGTCAAAATCGATCTACAGAAGTTTAAACATATAATTGGCATCATAAAGAGTCCATCCCGCTGGCTATGTCCTTGTTGAAATTTCCACGCAGCCTCGCTTGAAATGATTTGCGAATTTATTTTTAGAACTGTGTTGGATACTCGGGGTTTTTCTGTAATTTCAATTGTCAAAACTGGACAACATAGGCAGAACATGACCGTCGTTTTAATATGTAAGGAATGGCAATGAATTAATTTAGACTTAATCTCTTTACTTGAATATTCATTTTTAGTATCGCGGATACAAAATTGAATGGAAATACATATTTATTAGCGGGGATACACGAGGATAAAATAAAACTTAGTTTATAATATTTGAAGAAACATGTTCGTAAGTAGCAGTGATAACCTACACATTTGAAAATAAGTTTAGTAAGAATAAGCAATAAGTGGATATTGTGAACGGATTTTGTTTTGTACTAACACTGCTTGTATGGCGTCCCATCACTCCACGAGATATGTTGTAAACAGCTTCGTCGTTCAAAGAAGGCTCAAGATCCCGGATGTGAAACAACTTACTTCCCTCCTTGTATTGTGGTCTTCTGAGCAACGGGTGCCATATAATTGTACCTTAGGGGAGACACTGCATATTGTATATTTTTGAATATAGTATTGCGGTTTCATCCGCATATTTCATTACAACACTCAGTACTAATTAAGCCTATATTCAAGTGGCAGGCCGATAAAAGGTTTACCGTTATCAGTACCATATCATCAATTAAGTTGTGTTATTACTGTATATAGTACAAAACCTGACCACCCGGTCAACACAATGTAGCATCCACTGTTTGAAATTAACATCAACTGAGAGATGGTAAAGGTGTTTATAATGGTTTGAAGACCATTTAACACTATATATTAGCTGTATTCTGATTTTTAATTATTCTCATTAGTAAATACATCGTCATGTGGATGGCGATATTTAAAACATGGCTATGATGTCATCTTTTGTTGTCGCCACTGCTTTATTTAGACTATTGTTTTGGTACTTGTTCTGTCTGTAAATTAGTACACTTTTTACTGTACATTAGTTTACCTGTAGCTGTAGATTAGTTTCAACTAATCTACTGGTCCAGGTAAACTAATGTACATTGAAAGGTAGAGAGCAACACTGCATACAGCATTGTGAAATAAATCATATCAAATTAAACAATGTAATACAAAACTTCACATCATTACACATTTTCGTTTTATTTGTTGATTCGTAGACATCGGCATAAATCCAATCAAATCAACCACAACGCTAAATCAATCCTTATGTTGAAAATCCAAACTCGTTAGTACATGTATTTCGACAGCACAGGTATTCCTACAATGATGTTTTGATTTAAAATGCACTTTCTTTCTTTGAAAATTTAATGGTTTCGTATTATTTTTTGTCCCAATAATTTTACTGTTTTCAATTTACTTCACTTCTTGAATACATACACGTAATACATAAATCCACGTTTCCCGAATTGAATACTTTCAAAATTAATACGTTTCCATGGTAGTCCTCTATTTTTCGTGTATTTCTGACGTCTGTTTCTGACGTAAACAGCAATTCAATTAATATATCATAAAATAAACTCCCTTAATGGAAATTCGATATTTATTTTAGATAGTTTGACTTCATAAAGTACTTATCTGCATTATCTGCCATTTTGCCTCCACTCAGAATGAAGAGAATTCAGACTCACAAAAAATTCTCTGGTAATAACATCAGTATGGATTTTCATGAAAAATTCATGAAATTCATGCATGACCAGAGCAGACAGATTATTACTGCGTTGGCATGTTAAGTGTCAAAGGTGATTGAAGGCCTTACCTGTAGCTGTAGATTAGTTACACAATAGCCATGGTTAGTACTGTATATCAGAATGCCATGTTTTAAGTAAGAGAAACACCTCAAACTGTAGATTCGTCAAGATTATGACCAATGTTCGGCCTTCCGGGCCTCGCATTGTCCATTATCTTGACTATTCTACAGTTTTCGGTGTTTCTCCTATACTTACCTAATAGTTGAGTACTGAAATGTTTTGATATAGCACAGGGTTTTGATCACTTAGTAGCTAGCAAGTGAATAAATTATTTAACGAGATTATATACCTCCACTTCCGGTAACAAACACATAACTGTCATTAGTCCCTGATCCAAATTGATGGACATCGTACAGTAAACGTTCCAGGGAGAGGTCCAAGGCCACAACTCCTACAAAGTCACCGTCGGCACCGGAAACTGGAAGTCCAAGTGTCACCACGTGACCTAAACATAAGGTGGCAGAAAAATATATACAAATTAGTCCAATATTTCAACAGAAATTGGTATGTAACATGAAAAAAAATATTGAAAAAGGGATGTGAATGATCTACTAAAGAATGTGATTAATAATTGTTATTGTATAATTTTTGCGATAGGGTTTTGGCATTTTATTTTAATGAACTTACCGAGCGCATGTTTGACATACGGTAGACTGATTGTTGGTGTGGTAAGGTTCACCTTTGGTAAGTGTGTATAATAAACACCAAGGATACTATTTAGGTGTCTCCCATCCGCATCGGAAATAAAGGTAATATACCCCGGTGGTCCCGCTGGAGTGTCCGGAAAATCCTTCATTTCAACAGATATGGGGGGTTTATACAGTAGAGGAAGTGAAAACATAGAGGTGTATATATGTGGTACAGTAAGGTCAAAAGTAATACATTTTATATTCAGTTAATGCATATTTATTGCATATCGCAAGGAGACAATATCTTAAGGATGTACTCATCTGAGAAGTCAAAATTTTCTTGTATTAAACTTTTTTTCTCATATAGATTTAGGAGTTCATGCCATAAAAGAAAATAGAAGAAAAAACATATGTCCGTGTGCTCTTTTTTGAGCTATTGTCATCCAAAGATACCTAATTGACAAAATATTAGATTTTATGGGAATTTTGCCGTTTTGACCATATACACAATAGATTAAAGCCATAATTTCCGAATGAGGTGTTTGATATGTATAGATGTTTGTAGAATTTATTTTCTAGTAGTCTTCTTTAAAAATATACCAGTTTTGATCAATAAGACTTACATTTTTTCTCAGAATAACAACATATGCTACCCCTACCCCTTAATTTTGAGCTTCAAAATGCACCATTTTCAGCAATTTTTGCCAAATTTAGCCCTTTATAGAAAAAGTTCTGGTATTAAACTTTTGTTAATATTTTGCATATCAACAGGGAAAGGGTTGTTCTTTCCAAATCAGGCAGAAAAATGGGGGGTCCGTGTGCTTACTTTTTTGCCCCATTTGAATATTTGTTATTTTTCAGTATTTTCGAGTAAAAAATAATTGTGCTCAAATTACCATTATATGTAAAAATAAAGAGACAAAAGTGTATCATATCACACATTAATGCTCAATATTTTAATAACCACGAACCCAGTAAAGATTTACAGCAAAAATTACCTCGATACAGCTAAAAATACTGGCGCAGTGATGATTTAAGTAAACACAATTTCAGTAAAAAATGGTAAAACTGTGGCTCTACTCAAAGCGAAAAAAGACACAATTTCAAAATGGCCGCCAAATGGGCCATTTCTTAAAATCCCCATATAAAAAAATCTACTAAAGCTAGAAATGTAATTTTTTGACAAAATTTGCAACTGGTATCTTCCTACAGATATTGATAGATTTTATTTGAAAATCTCATAACTTCTTTGATCTTTGTCGAAACGAGACTTCATCGGGACTGAAACCTCAGAAGAATACAACCTTAATTATCCATGTGAAATAAATTTTGCATTCGTGGGGAGAATGTCCCCATATTGTCAATTGCCAGTGTCTGGTTATTCATTCTAAAAGCATATTTGACCTCGAAATATAATCCTGCACTAAAAAGCTATTATGCAGTACCAGAATATGATACCAAATATATGTGGTGTTATTAATCAAAATTAAGTTCATGTTATAGTTATGAACTAGATATTATGTGTATGTATAATCCCATTACCTTCCATTTCAGAACATCGGGTGAACTCCCTGGGGGATTAAGAAGTCCATTGTTTTGATCAGCCAGTTTCATTAATATTTGAATATTAAGGTTGGCATTTTTACCGTTAAAGAGTTCCCATCCTAACGCATACAGGAACACGTGCACGCTATTGTTCTGAAATCACGAAAAACAATTGTGTTATTAAAGACTCACTACCTTTCCGGAGCAGTATCTAAAGGTTTCTAAAAACATTCATAACATAAGAGAATATATATCGATGGCCTAAGATGAGGTTACAACATGAAGTTTATGCAAGATATCCTGCGTAATATATGATAACAGTTGGGTTTCATTTCGCTGTTTTGCCTTCTGGCACAGTGTGAATCAACTACCGCACGGTATTTAGGACGCCGGCTGGAAACATAAGACGACCTGCGTTATGAAAATTAACATTTTATTTGTCTAAATTAAATTGTTCAGAAGGTGATGATAAGTGTAGCATTACCGGTAAGTTGATAACTTTTGCGACTTTATAAAATTATCAATCTCGTTTTACATTTCTATTTTAAAAATTAAAAGCTGTTTCGGAAAGGTAGTGGGCCTTTAAGTTGATTGGTTGGTTGTTTTATAAAAAATATATCAATGGCCAGGTTAATTAAAGAACGAGCTGCTGTGTTTGCAATGTGTATATTTTATGTTGCTGCGATTTTCGTGTTGTGTCTCATTACAATAGTGGAAACTCTTGTCCAATTTATAGTGCTGTCTCCCTGAAGCATACCACCAGGTCACATTATACTATTTCTGATATAGCATATGCCTAGATATATCGTTGTCCTATATTTTTCTAATGAAACTCAATTATATATAAATAATTATGCATTGATACCGTATATTTACCTACCTCACAAAGATTCAAACGGAAATGCTTCATTGGTGGTATGAACGGACATGTTTATAACGAAATACACACATGCGTATGCTGTTGAATACTTTCAATATCTTGACTTTACATGCCAGGTCATAAGCAATATCCCCTTAACTTGAAAATTGGTGGAAAGTATTTGATTCTTGTTTCATAGTGTCGACAGAGTTTGTGTAACATTGCCATGCTTTTTTTAAATTTCAAATAGTTCTGCTTGGACTCAGATAATTTGAAAATGTAAACCTTTGACGTCTAAATTGACATCTCTTGAATTCCAAATCCCACTTCACATATCGAATTTCATGGACATACACAATAAATTAGCTGAATGCCTATTCAACAAAACTTTCGAGAATAAGTACAGGTGACGCTACGTGTCATAAGCTGGTTTGGTATTTAATTTGTCTGTGAAACATTTTGTATCGTCTAGTATCATATTGCTCTGTACAGACCATTAAAAGCTAACAAACACGTGGGCGAGGATAATGTCAAACGTTTTGTATTTAAAACTTGATTTTGTGCAATTGAACGTAGTGCTCGAACTATTATGCCTGTCTTTGGAATGGAGTCTGTGTACATCGGCTAAGCGGAACTTCGAAATTAACAAGGCAGCTCCTCATCCTTTAAATTGTAACAATAGGCAATGATTTATTGCATCAGCACGCGTCATCAAAAAACATGTCAGCGATGTCTTACTATAAAAAATAACTTCGAATTTTTTTTATTTAACTGCTGATAACTGGTATGGTGAAAATTCCAAG
Source organism: Argopecten irradians (assembly GCF_041381155.1). Taxonomy (NCBI): domain Eukaryota; kingdom Metazoa; phylum Mollusca; class Bivalvia; order Pectinida; family Pectinidae; genus Argopecten; species Argopecten irradians. The sequence goes on along the minus strand of NC_091145.1, from coordinate 8,001,239 downwards.
CGGCTGTTCGTACAAACGCGTGTATTGCTTGTTTATAGCTGATAAATAAAAAGTTCTTATGATATAAGTTGGTTAATGCGTATGTCTTTTATGGTATATTGAGATGAGTAACCGATGCATATACTCCGACGATAATGCAAGCAAGAGATTAGGTTTGTCAGTCAATGTTTATTTAGTGTCAAACAATTGGAACTAAAATTATTCAACTGCCGGAAAATGTAGTTTATATGACTCATTCGTATCCGTTGAAAAAGACCACACATTCAGTTGTTACCTGTATAATATGGATTTTTGTAGTCTGTTATACAAATTTGAAGACCAGTATTACAATGTGGCGTCTAAAACTTTCGTTTTTTGGCGAATTAACTTGCTACAATACAGTTAAGTTTTATTAATTTCGATGTGATAATATGTAAGTATTTGTGAAAAACGTCTTCTTGCATCAAAACAGATTTATGTACGTTCGCCAATACTGTATGATTAATAGATATATTTCTGTTTTGTAATATCATCTTGTTATTAGAGTTACACTCCTTAGAATAAAGGATGCAAATTATAAATGCATCTGCTTAGTTTAAGCTTCTTGTACATAACAGATGTATGGAAAAAATAAATATATCTGACTATAGGTTAAACATTCTGTACATTACAGACATTGCAAATTGTAAAAACATCTGCCTACTAGGTTAAACATCCTGTAACATTTCTTTTTTTCACTTGCCGTACCCGTGGTTCGTTAATTGTGACGTATTAAGGAATATACGACAGGTAGGGGGCGTTATTATCAGTCATAGCGTGGGAATTTACAAGAGTTTCATAACAACTAAAGACTGTTTGTCGGTGTCTATTTGAGTGTTTAACATTATGCAAAACAATGTAATTATTTTTTATCTCGAACCATTTTCAACGGTATACTGACAGTAGCCCTTAATCGTAGCATATATTTCTACCACTAATGAAAAAATAAACTACAAATATTTAACAAATGTTTATCATAGTAATTCAAAAATTCAACATGGATTTTGCTTAGTTTTTTTATTCCTTGTGCTTGAAGATGACCGATAATTCACCAAAGACAAAATCATAGATATGTTTTTACATATCAAGTACAATGAACTGGTACATTTGAAACTTAAAACAAGTCAACCGAATGCTATTCAACAGGGTCGATGAAAACTTATTTCAAAGTTAAATAATTGATTTATTTGATAAATGGACCTTGTGATACAACTATATAATAATCAATAAAATATGAAACTTAACCATTGCGTTTTGACCGTCGAGGATTGCCTGAAGTAACTTTTTATGTGGAGGGTTCTCAGTCGGAATGCCATCTGTTAGCATCAGAATAATGTCCTCAGAATCTTCGAACTGAGACTGAAATTGAAAACCAAAACAACGTTAAACAGCTGATAGGAACATCTCTTATTACATATTACAGGCATTTCTACACACTGGATAATTAATATAATACTACTAAAACTGTATTGCCCCTAGGATATATCCGTCTTCATTAATGTGATTGTTTATGATATTTAAGGAATAATGTCATTTATTATAAAGGGATAAATGCAAACTGGGTTCGCATAGCATATTCTCACAAAAGTTGCGAACTATTTGTGTTCATTACACGATGAAATTAAAACAAAATAGTGACATGTGGGTGTATATAATTTTTCAGACTACTTGATAAAACAAAAGTAGTTTCAATATACGATTCCATTGTTGTTGCAAGGTTTTTTTTAAATTAATACGCAACATTGATATATATGGTTATGCCACGATAAAGTCAGGCTTTTGAGAAGACATTATGTCCTACCTCCAACCCACATTTATCAACTATCACGATTAACATGATCGTAGGAGTGAGAATATAATCCACGAAATAAATGGAACACATACAATGTCATGAAACGTTTTACCAACCGGAAATCTTTGTTTCGTAGCTGACAGCAATTTGAATGCCTCTGTGAAAGCTTCCTTGAAGTACGTGTTATCTGAAAATATCATTGTTCAATTTGGTGGTCAATTTCTTGTCCAATAAAATCAATGGCATATTCAGAGTATCGGCCAGTTCCTAGTGAACTTATTTCTCTGGATGACGTTCGGCAATGTAATACAAAGACTATTGTTGATATAAAGCGACTTAAAATTGCGCAAAAAAATTATTGATTTATAAAAGTTTATTGCCCTATTAAAGTAATAAAATTATGGAGACCTACTTTTTATTCATTATTTTTTTAAAAAGAAAAACACATAACAGATAATCAAATGAACACATTATGTTAGCTGTGGGGCCCTTGCCACCTACATTGTGTTTTATAGCTGTACAGGTTTTCTACCACTCCGTACATTCTTCATCTAATATTAGTTTTGTAATTCATTTTGTAGACACTCATTCCAATAAAACATCGATATCTCTTTAGATATTTCCGCTCCCTTATTGTTTTTCAAGCTTATATCCTTTAGAAAAGGAAAAGTCATTAAAACTTTCTCTTATTAATTATCACGTCCTTGACGGAAATGCAAGACCCGTATTCTTGTTTCTGGATATCGAATATGAATGTTTTTCTGAAGGACGCTATTAATTGGGTGGACCATATATTGCAGCGTAATTGCTTTCCACCCACGTACTCATTATCATCCAGGGTCAATTAAAAGCCGACTCATCTGTATAAGTGTTTTCTGTACAGATGTTTGTATGATATGGGAGCCTGTGGTATATTAATGTTTGTATGATGTTGGAGACTGTGGTATATTAAAGATGCTCCACCGCCGACAGAGCATAATGATATTCATCATTCGAACAAGAATTTGTGTTTAATCGTGTATATATATATGCCTAATTAACACAAAAAATAATATAAGATAATTATTTCGCCTTTGATGCATGCACAAACAGTAGTTCCTTTCATATAGAATATAGTGCCAGGGAATGTTTTCGGGATCCAATTAATTATTTATATTATTTTTAACTTGAAGTAACATTAGAAGCTCACACTTTTCAATGGTGGTAATGGTGTAAAGAAAGTACCTTTTGTAACAGACGAAAAATACTAAATCGTCTGCTCCTGTTTTTGATAGTGAAAAAATACCATTTGTCAGCGGTGGAGCATCTTTAATGTTTGTATGATATGGGCGACTGTGGTATATTATTGTTTGTATGATGTCGGAGACTGTGGTATATTAATGTTTGTATGATGTGTGGTATATTCGTGATGAGTCTCCTTGTAACAGTGGAACTCTGCATTTTCAGCCGAAGATATCAAAACAGCACAATCTCATTCGGTGGTCGCATTGTACTGAGAACAGGCAAACCAGTCATCCGACTCCCTATATGCAGAAACTAGTACATGCGTCTAGGTCATGCGACAGAACCCAGAGCCTTCATAACAGGGGCAAGTGCTAAACAAATGTTGAAAATTATAGTCTAGCACATTTATTTTCGATTTCAGGAAGGAAGGTGGTGTATGATGGCGCACGTTACTTATGTTTAGTTTATGGTATCACATTTGTTATACCAAATACATGTTCTATTGGATGCTAAAATAAAAATTCACAAGTACCATCAAACTAGCGACACTTACCATTATTTATGTAAAGGATATTTTCCGTGTATGCATTTTATCCTTTTTTAGCAAATGAGACATATCTAAGAATTAAAAACGTACACATTTCACACATAAGATAACATAGTGAGATAAGGGGTCTACGTTGTATAATGATTACAATAATTCATTGGAGATACGAGATCATCATATGACATACTTTGAAGGACGATCTTTTCGATGAAGTCTTTCAGAAGTGCCTTGTTGTGCTCGCTTGCCTTGCCCATGTGTGTTCCAAGACAACTAGGGGGACTCCGTGTATGGTCACCGAACGAGAGTACCCCGACCTGAAAATTAACATGATTATGAAAATGTATCAAATGTATTCTTACATAATTCATATTCTTTTCCTTTTGTGAATTAAATGTCGAGCTCTCAATTTCATGCTGGTATGGAAAGATCGGTAATATCAGATGGTCATTGATAAAATGTATGCAGTCAACAGATATCAAACAATATCCAAAAGAATGTTTCACGAATCACTTTACCCCTAGTAACGAAACCGGATATCGTCCGCATCTCCTGTCCAGGTAACCATCCTAAAATACTTCAGTGCAACTTTGCGGTAATGGTGGGGACTATGTGTAAATATTTCTAAACATAAACATCGTGTATAAATTTAAATGATACCTTCAAATTTGCATTACTTTTGTCATAAAATAGAATGGATATTATTTGGTTTATGAGGTTTTAATTTTTTTTCATCCTTAAAGTATTGCTTTTGTTAATGTGATATCATTCTTTAAGTATGTCAGATCGTCATTGTCGTCGGATTTTGTCCACGTGTGGTCTCCCTAGCACATATAAGATTATTGTTTTTATGATATCTATTTATCTCAAATATCCGTTTGGCATATATTGATAAAATCATGTTTAGAATTAAAATGAACAACTGCGTGAATTATAATCAGTGCTATCTATGTAAAATCAGTTTTCTATATAATCTTAATCAAATCTCATTCTGTGTAAAGAATCCTCCCCTGAAAGATTCTTAGACTGACTGGTATTACAGTTTTGATCAGCCACAACCGTAACGGCATGCTTTGACAAAACTAGTAAAGGGATTCAAGAACCCCAGCAGTTGATAAGACACTTATAGGTTTTCTTATTTATACTTTTGCCACCACGATATGCCATTGTTAGCGCATGTTGCTTGGCAACAACAAAATACCCACTTATGTATCCATGTAACCCGGGATGCTAATTTGCACATTGAATTTGGAAACACTTTTCTTGTAATAAGCAATATTTATGTATCAGCTTTATTCTTTGGATCTTTTCACCATCCTTTGATATTTATTACTGCGCAAATTATAAGCAAATATATCGCCGTCATATTGAACAATTTGTAAGCTTTCAGATATGGTGTATTACAATGTAAAACAAGCTAGAAAAAAACCTGCAGCATTTAAATACAAACAAGTATCTTGTAAAGGTTAATGTCATATTACCAGTCCAGGTTATCTTAGGATAGCCTCGATCTCTCATGTATGCGATGTGCTGCGCGTGATACATTTGTCTCCACAACTGGCATAACTATCATGAGACGCACGTGTTATAACAATATTATGACGTCAACGTAATTATGACGTTGCATACTTGTTTTGGCAGACGGAAATATTATATCCAAGCTCGTTTTAAGACTTAAATAGAAACAGAATTTTTGTTCATGTTTCCATAGCAATAATAATGTGAGAAATATAATCTTACACTCGTTACCACTTCATGGAACTTTAATTGAAAAAAAATATCATGCTATATTATAAAGATAGATTAATTAATGGCATAGCCATTAATGTAAGATCGACTTTTATTTATAAGACATTCATTTCCCTTGATGTCAGCTTACTCACGTGATCTGTCGGACTAAGCGTATCTATGACAGTGCGAGCAGCATCCTTCGCCACATCAAGTCTATGTGGAGTGTCCATGTGTCCTAGGCCCCCAATGTTCCATGCCATAGATCCACTTGCGTCTATTAGTATGATCACGTTCTTCTTTTTGGGAGATGCCGTTAGTACATACCAGTTACTGGAAATATGCATTGGTAAAATTGGGAATAATTTAGAAAAGTAAAGTGCAGTATTAAGTTTTAAACTAGGGGGAGATCTAGTAAAGAACTCTGCTGAGAAAGTCTTATCAGCAACTTAGGGTCTGGTGGCCAGTCTAGTTCAAATATTTAGTTACAGAATTCACAGTCAAAAAAGACCTATAAATAAACATTTTGTCAAAAAGTTAAATAAGGCGGAAAATTTAAAATATCTTCCAGGTGATGTGCTGCAGACAAATAATGATAAGCGTACACACGTACGGTTTTAAACACAATCAATTAAAGAGATTTTGTCTAAATATATATAAATGAACGAAAAACGTGACACTGTACCTGTATGGGATATGTAAAAAGAAATAACAATATAATAGAATTTAATTGCACATTATAACTCATTCCTCTATAGTAATACACTTTAAATGCCTCGATCAGGTCACATGATTTTAAGGAAATTGATAATTCTGCAGACTTACGACTGGGAATTTCTATCCATCCAACTGACTTTGAATAAAAATCTCAACTACATGTTAAACAAATCAACAAAACAAATAAAAATGAAGTTTTAACGAGTCATTTGAAGTTTACTCATGCGTACATGTTAAAGTACCACTGGCGTAGGGCTACAATATTCCAGGTCCGTATTTCACGACAGTAATACGATTATGTGTAACATTAAAGTAATATGTGCCGTATTTTACATACTCACCAATCACGATAAGCTTTTAATATGTTATTCATCACCAAAAATTACCAACTTTTTGAAAATTACAGTGCTTTCAATGCATAGGTTTTAATTTTACATGTACAAATAAGAGCTGAAAATGATTTTTGGCAGTACTGCCAAAAATCATTTATTTACATCAATAGTGAAGTGAAATGAGTACATACGGTGAGACCATGAAGCCAAATTGTGGTCTACAATTTCATTACACATTTTTACAATGTTTTTAGTAATTATAAAGTGACTTCTGCAGGTATGTTTTCATTTAAACATATTTAAGGCATAAAAACAACAATTTTTCAGTATAAAATTTCTGTGTTATAACTAATGTTTAAAAGTCATCTGAAGCCATTTGAATGATTTTTACAACTTTATTCATCAAAACTTATGGTTTTTAATAAATTAATGATGAAAAAATAGCATGTCAAAATTATCGCCCAGTTACGGCACATATAACTTTAAACTCATAGCCACACAAATGTGATATGAACGACGGTCGACTGGACGATCGTTGTTACTACACTGACCTTGACTAAAACCAATCTGATTAAAACACAGATCCTTATTATCACTACGTCCTATATTGAACGGAGTGGTTATAAGGATCTGTATTTTAATCAGATTGGACTAAAACAGACTTGTTACTCTTAATCTTGTTTGAGAAGGTCTGATAACTGAATCAGTCGGGGTGAAACAAAAATATACGCTTCCACGCTTAACATGATTAAACAAAAGTTATTTTTTCAAGTAGAACTGTTAATGCATATGGTAGTATTGCCAGTAATCGAGTCGGTGCTGTTTAGTACTATAAAGGGAGAAAATATGACATGCTTAAGCTCTGGATAATGTCGCTAAGCCGAGACACACCCTATAGTCTATAACATCGAAATAGTTTTTGTTCTTTTAGAGATCAGCATAAGGGTTGTATGGAGACTTATTTTTTTGTTGTCAGTATAATGTGACCGACCGAGTGTGGCATGCTCCTTGGTATCTCTGGCAACATGCTTAAAAAAGCATTATAGTACTGGCCAAAGTAATCCTATGAGTAATATTATTAATGACTTAAGAGTTGGTATGTGACACAATAAAAAACGGGCACTCGCGAGCATTAACAAAAACAAATTCCAAAAAGCACCGAAGACAACAGACATAAAACATTGCCTAATAAAGGTTGAAACAAGAAATATTTTAAAAATAATCTATTACACTGTCGAGTCAGGAAGGGTCAGGTTAAATCAGACTCAGCAATATAAATAAAGAAATTGCGAAAATACTTTCACAAATATCAGATTTTATGCAACAGTTTTGTAAAGCAGAATGATCATAACTTAAGAGATGATGAAATTCAAAAATACATTTGAACAAGATATCTTTAGTATCCGCTTATCCTTCCAAAAGGTCCATCAAAACAGAAAAAAAATCTTACCTTCACTATTAAGCCTATGACCTTTTAAGTCAGCTTCCTGTTTAGTCCTTAACAAATTTCCTTCATAATGTTATCATAGATCTTATAGCTGCATATCATTTGAATCGTCATTTTGAATATATATAGCGCGAAAAATTACACAAAGGGTTTAGTACAGTGTTAGTTAGGTTATTAATTTGGTATACCCCCTCCGTCATCTACTAAAACAAACACAACCCGACAAAAACCGTACTTACTAATGGCTGGACACTATCATCTAGATAAGGAGCCTTAATTACCGACTGAGTCATGGTTATATGCCTGTTTGTACCATAAAGGGGCGAAATTTTGACATGCTACTTGTTCTGCAGTAATTAATAGAAAACCATACATGTGGTGCCATGTGTAAAACCTATGCATTGTACGTATTATAATTCTAAAAATGTTGGTAACTTTTGATGGTTGATTTGAAAAGCTGTTCTTGATTCGTCAGGATAAAAAGGGCGGCATACATAACGGATATGCGACCTGATTTCTGAACTGTTTACTTGTAAAGTCTACGTACATGTATCAGCGTATCATAATCATATTACGTTAATATATTGTTTGACAGAATACTTGCCTGAAGATGTGACTCGTTCTCGTTTTGTTACATTTGCTCTCTGAAGGAGCGGGATATTGCAAATAACTCCCGTCAGAGTCTCCAAAATATTGTTGTACAAAGACGTTACCTAAATCCTCTTCAGTATTATGTTTAAACAGTTTTGTTGCCTCAACAGCAGAGATATATTTCCCCCTGATAGGGCTTACGTAACATGTATTTTCCACAGCTTCTTCAAATATTCTACTCTCCAGTTGGGTTTGCTGTTCGTCACAACATGTCTCAACTTCTTGATGATAATCATGCTTTAATTTGTACGCCGATTCAACAAATTCTTTATTGCGATACAAAATATCACTTCCTTTCATCAACAGGGTCCGTATGTTAAAAGCTATGCTATCCAAAATATCATTAGTCCTCAACGGTTGCAAGATTGCAGGAGGATATTTCTTAAATAATGACTGCATATCCTTATAATTTAACACCAGTTCACTATGCTTAGCAAGATCCATGGAGACATTATGAATAAGGCCTTCAACAAAATTTGTTCCATTTCTGTTAACTTCCTCTTCCGATTTTGCAAACGAAAAAAGACATAAAAGTACAATCCAAGCCACCAACATCCTTAACGATATATAGTTAGAACGATGAAGTGACGAAGAGAAGCTAACAAGAATCTAACTCGTCTCACTAATCTCAGTTTTAAGGTGTGTTATCAGAAATGAAAATAAAGATGCTTTAAGATTAAAAATGCGTGATGTCGTGTTATCGCATAAAAGCAGTCGATTGGGTTGTTTACAAAACAGTTGATAAACCAGTAAACATTGAACAGTTTGGATGCTGCAATAACGTTATGTGCAAGAGTCGGGCCTCTCCTCTCTAACCTAAAATTACTGATACCAGGTCCAAAAGTGTACTGTGTTCTGCTCCCTGGCCGAGACACACCATAACAGTGGTAGTTTCTGCTCCTGCTTAGCGCTCAGCATACAGGGAGTAGGACGACTGGTCGCCCGTTGTCAGTTTAATGTGACCGGATGGGGTGTGTTGCTTGGTGTCTTCAGCGGCTTTCTTCAATGATATAGGACTATAAAAAGGGCAACAGTTCCACTATACAAGGAAACACAACAGGAATATATCGCATTCTTCCAAAACACACATCTACACTTCATACACGTAACACGCTGCACTTTTTAGCGCGCTGAGTGAGTATTGAATTATTAACGCAACCATAAACAAGAGGCCCATGGGCCTTAACGTTCACCTGAGTTCAGATACAGAATGAAACAAAGACATGCATATAAACACTATACATTTGCCCATCAGGCCCTTGAAGTTAGTCAGTGATTTTATAAATTTGACTTTTTAATCTGTGAAGATTATTTGGTTCCATCAAATCTGTGAATTCAGAAGAAAGATTTTTGAAATGTTATCCATTTTGACCCCACCCCTCTGGCCCCTGGGGGTCGACCAGGACCAATATGGATATGATGTTAAAATGCTATCTCAGGCTAATAATTCTAACCTAGATTGACTAATTTCCTATGAAAACTAAGCAAATAATGTTCCTAAATGTGTTGTTCCTATATTAACTATAGTAAATTTGACCCCCTTCCCAGGGGAAAATCTGAGATCCCAGGGCCATAAAATTCACAAATTTTTGTAAAGGGCCTTAAGACCTTCCAATCTATCACGAGTATCTGGTTCCATCAAATCTGAATTCAAAAAGAAGATTTTTGAAATTACCATTTTGATCCCTTTTGGCTCCGCCCCTCTGGCCTCTGGGGGTCGGCCATGACCAATATGGATATGATGTTAAAATGCTATTTCAGACTCATAATTCTAACCCAGTTTGACTAATTTCCTATAAAAAAATAGACAAATAATGTTCATAAATGTGTTTTTCCTATATAAACTAACTGAAAGTAAACTTGACCTCCTCCCCAGAGGGAAACATGAGACCCCAGGGTCATATTATTCACATTTTTTGTAAAGGACTTTAGGACCTTTCCATCTATGCAGAGTATTTGATTCTAACAGTTCCAGAATTTCAGAAGAAGATTTTTGAAGTTTTAGCCTATTTGACCCCTTTTGGCCCCGCCCCTAAGGCCCCTGGGAAACAGTCATGGAAAATTAGGTAATAAGATTCAATGGCCATCACATAGGGGTAATTCTGACTACAATTGATTAATTTTCTATTATAATGACTAAATAATACTCAAAAATGTGTTTTCCCTAAGATTTTTAAAGTTGGAGCCTATTTGCCCCTTTTGGCCCCGCCTCTAAGGACCCCGGGGAACAGTCATGGAAAATTTGGTAATAAAATTCAATGGCCGTCACAGGCTAATAATTCTAAACTAGTTTGACTCATTTCCTATGAAAATTGAGCAAAAAATGCTCATAAATGTGTTTTTCCTATATAAACTATAGTAAATTTTGACCCCCTCCCCGGGAAAACGTGAGACCCCAGGGTCATATAGTTCACAATTCTTATAAAGGACCTCAAGACCTTCCAAATTATCAAGAGTATCTGGTTCCATCAAATCTGTGAATTCAAATTTTGTTTGTTTGTTTGATTTATTAACGTCCTATTAACAGCTATGGTCATGTAAGGACGGCCTCCCATGTATGCGGTGTGTTGCGTGTATCTTGTGCGAGGTGAGTGTACTGGGAGACTGCGGTATGTTCGTGTTGTGTCTTCTTGTATAGTGGAACTGTTGTCCTTTTTATAGTGCTATATCATTGAAGCATGCCGCAGAAGACACCAAGCAACACACCCACCCGGTCACATTATACTGACAACGGGCAAAACCAGTCGTCCCACTCCCTGTATGCTGAACGCTAAGCAGGAGCAGAACCTACCACTTTTATAGACTTTGGTGTGTCTCGGCCAGGGGACAGAACCTAGAGCCTTCCTCACAGGGGCGAACGCTCAACTCAAGGCCAAAAGTGAGGCGGTGCCAAGGAAGGCATTAGGAAAGATAAAGTCAGTTAGGAAGAAGAGAAAAGATAAGATCCTAAATTTAGTCGCCTTTTACGATCATGCAATAGGGGCAGCAGGTACAATTCTAACGCCCTACCTGCAGGGCCACTGTGAATTCAAAAAGAAGATTTTTGAAATCACCATTTTGATCCCTTTTGGCTCCGCCCCTCTGGCCCCTAGGGGTCGGCCATGACCAATATGGATATGATGTTAAAACGCTATTTCAGACTCATAATTCTAACCCAGTTTGACTAATTTCCTATAAAAAAATAGGCAAATAATGTTCATAAATGTGTTTTTCCTATATAAACTAAATGAAAGTAAACTTGACGCCCTCCCCAGAGGGAAACATGAGACCCCAGGGTCATATTATTTACATTTTTTGTAAAGGACTATAGGACCTTTCCATCTATGCAGAGTATTTGATTCTACCAGTTCCAGAATTTCAGAAGAAGATTTTTGAAGTTTTAGCCTATTTGACCCGTTTGACCCCGCCCCTAAGGCCCCTGGGGAACAGTCATGGTAAATTTGGTAATAAGATTCAATGGCCATCACTTAGGGGTAATTCTGACCACAATTGATTAATTTTCTATTATAATGACTAAATAATACTCAAAAATGTGTTTTCCCTAAGATTTTTAAAGTTGGAGCCTATTTGCCCCTTTTGGCCCCGCCTCTCTGCCCCGAGGGGGTTGACCAGGACCAATATAGATATGATATTAAAATGTTATCTCAGGCTAATAATTCTAAACTAGTTTGACTCATTTCCTATGAAAATTGGGCAAAAAATGCTCATAAATGTGTTTCCCCTATATAAACTATAGTAAACTTGACCCCCTCCCCAGGGGGAAACGTGAGACCCCAGGGTCATATAGTTCACAATTTTTGTAAAGGACCTCAAGACCATTCCATCTATAAAGAGTATGTGATTCTACCAATTCCAGAATTTCAGAAGAAGATTTTTGAAGTTATAGCCTATTTGACCCCTTTTGACCCCGCCCCTAAGGCCCCTGGGGGTCAGTCATGGAAAATTGGTTAATAGGATTCAATGGCCATCTCATACTGATAATTCTGATAATATTTGACTCATTTCCTATTACAAATGATCAAATAATACTCAAAAATGTGTTTTCCCTATATAAATTATAGTAAACTTTACCCCCTCCCTAGGGGGAAACCTGAGACCCCAGGGTCATATAATTCACAATTTTTGTACAGGACCTTAGGACCTTTCTATCTATGAAGAGTATTTAATTCCATCACATCTGTGAGTGGAGAAGAAGATTTTTGAAATTTTAGTCAATTTTACCCCTTTTGGCCCCTCCCATAGCTCCCTGGGGGGTGGGGACCATATCCATATAATTCACAATTTTGATTGGCTTTATGCCTTAGAAGGTTTGTGCAAAATTTTATTGAAATTGCTTCAGAAGTTTTGGAGAAGAAGTCGAAAATGTAAATTGTTTACGGACATACGACGGACGACGGACGACTCACGAAGACGGACAAAAGGCGATTAGAACAGGTCACTTGAGACTTCGTCTCAGGTGACCTAAAAACTGAAAGACCTCACCTGAAAATTTATTTATTTTTACGTATTTCATCTGGTGTTTTGGTGTCGTGCTTCTGTGATTGTTGAATTATTGCCCTTTTTATAGTGCTATCGCCTTGAAGCAAGCTGCCAGAGACAAACCAAACACACATATAGTACACCACCCAATTAAATGGATGAAGCAGTCGCCCCACTCCGTTTATATAAGCCCATAGTGGGAGCTGTAAATAACTATTGTATATGCTTATTAAAATGTGTCTCACTTAGTCCCATGACTGGACTATCTCGTAGTACAACCTCGGTCATGTTCAATTCAGTAAACAACGGGAAGCAAATTAAATTTACTTCTACTAAAACGTGTGTGATCAAAGACAGAATACTTTCAAAAGCTGGATGGATTTTAATGGATATAGATAAATTATAATTATATATCTAAATATACAACAGTTGCTAATCCCGAACTTTATGAAACAAAAACCGTGTTTATAATGAATGTTATATAATGCAAATGGCAATACAATGGATTTTAATCTTGGTGACATTGACTGATTATTTTCAAATGACGCCATTTTATAAGTCAAGAGTGAATAAAATATCAGGCTTGCCGATAGGGCCATGGGTGGTCAAAATAGACAGTGTTTCTATATTACGTTTTTTACTGCACTATCGCGTTTTATTCTCGGTAGAAGAAGGCTTTGGGGTATGTTTTCCTAGACAGCGGTCTCCATGGATATCGGGGATTTTATTGTAAGTATGGTTTGAGACTAATGAGACCCTTTGTGTTTAACTACACGTGTACCCAAAAGGCCGTACATATTCGTCTAATTCTGTTCGTTGTATTATAGTTCTGAGTTCTTTTGTATCTAATTAGTCATAGTTTCTATCTATGGTGAAACTGTGAAATGTTAGATGAATCAGTAAAAGTAATAAACATGTATTACAAGTCATTTCACGTCAGTGCTGACGTTAGTTTAGATCTTGGTGCTAATTTACTTTCTGTGAACAATGAACACAAGATGAAGATCAATACCATAACGAGATGGTTCACAAAACTCACGCAGTGTCTGGCATATTTCTTTAAGAATATAAAAGTTCAGTGATCTTAAAAGAAAACACACATTTATATACCGTCGCAGTTACACTGGCTTTCATTGCAGACCAATGTATCAAGGTTACATTGTTCAAAAACGATTTGGAAAGACTATTTGCTGTTTCTACGGATTTTTAAGGAATCCCTAATACTAGTACAGTAATCCCCTGCGTATTGTCAGCGGGAAATATGAAGCTTTCATATTAGAAGGAAGCATAATGCAGACTATCTGAAGAAACTTATACAAGATTTGAGAAATATGCTTGCTACACGTTGTAAA